>NC_083714.1:125726189-126030981 GCF_033118175.1 Dama dama | reverse complement strand
AGGAAGGGGGTATATGGACACATAGAGCTGATTCACTTTGTTACACAGCAGAAACTAACACAACATTGTAAAGCAGTTATATTCCAATAATAAAATAAAAAAGAGCATCTCATACAAATTCAAACTGAATTATCTCCACAACCCAATAAATGACTTTCAATTCCCAACATTACATAATCAAATTTCACCTTCCATGAGATGTAACAGCATCAGAGAAATTCTTTTTCATGTATCCTTGGTCACTGTGGTCCATAAAAATATTTATAAAGGGAGAAAAGGGAAGGGGATCTATTGTTCCCTGAAAGGAACTGTACTGGAGCTCACTAAACGAAAATTCCCAAGAAATATTTCAACGTAGAGTTACCCAGGGTCATGTCTATGACCAGTAAAAGGGTAAAAGTAGAAATCGTTAATGATTTGTAGAGTTTGAATGGCAGTGGTAAGGCTTCTTGCTTGATATGAACTGAATATAGCTTAATGACTTTCACAGCTTTGGTTATTTTCATACACATATATTGAGGTGGGTGGAAATCTAAACTTATTATTTCTAGTAAAAACATGGATAGACACACCCATGGCTTTGACTGTTCCTATGAAGAATTTTAGGGAACAAAACGAGGTGTAAGTAGCAGATAACTATAATAGCCAAAATGGCTAAAGAAGCTTGAACTAGGGCAAAAGATAAGAGGCAGGTTTAGATTTAAAATTTTCTAACAGTGTAGATTCAAACCAAGTTCAGATTTGTCTTCATTCATATCTAGAGTTTGAACATCTATATACCCCATAAGGACTGAGGAATCTATCAGGTTTTAAGAAACAAAGAAACTATGGGCCTAATGCATTTTATACATAGGTTTAGAGAAAGACCATATCAACATTCAAAGGTCTACATATTACTGGAGAAATTATTTTATGTTCCATGGTTATATACCATGTTCTGATTCTTACTCCTTTATCAGGTCCTTTGCTATCCTAGAAATGCAACAGGACAACTGAATCCTCTGATGGTCATATCTTGTTGTGCTTTACAGTAAGAAAGAAATGAGTAACAAATGATTACTTGTCATCACAATGCTGAAAGATGCTGATGACTTCTGCAACTTCAAGTTTGTTAGTGTTTGTATTTTTACTGATTTTTAAACTGCCAAAGTGATTACATTTCCACAGTCAGAGACACTGAAGTGACAGAGGTCACAATGTGTGCAATGGTGTAGACATGTTCAAAAACAGTGTGTTATTTCCCTTTTCACTCAACCACCTGGCAGTGACTTGCATGTATCATTTAGGATACTTGCAGATGTTTGCAGTATCTACAGTTTAATATTCCAAGTCAGTTCTGAAAATGAGGTCATCTGTAGAACTGCTAAAAGTTGTTATCTAGATAGTAAACCTCATAAGTATGCAGAGAAAGATTTCCTATTTCTGCTATGGGTGAGTAGAAAATAAATTATTTTGTAGTTGTAAAAGCTCTGAATCACAGATGCAAAGATATTTGGGAAAGAGTTGTAACTTTACTATTTTTTCCTCATAAATATATAATTGGTATTCCGCAATTTGATAGGATCAAGTTCAAGATGTTTACTTTACTCTTTTTCATACTAATATATAATGCTCCTGAATTTTTACAGTGCCTGATGTAAATACAGTTAAAAAGAAAAAATTTCATCTATCACAATAAAGTATTTTCCTTTGGCAGAAGCAAATTGCATGTTTTCATTCTAAGTCCATTTTCTTGGCTTCCCTCTTCTGCCTTCAGTCCAAAGAAGAGAAAATTCAAGTAATATAGAGATGTCAGGAATTAATGTGCTCTTTTATTAAATACACAATAATATAAATTACACAGTTAAAATATAGCAAAATAAATTGTAAACCTTTCCTTCTCTCTCACTCTCTCTACACAATATGTGTGTGTGTGTGTGTGAGAGTGTGCCCATATACACAGAAATAAACAGATAATGGATAGATGTAAAAAAATATAGACATTATATACCTATTGATCCACTATTTTGTCCTATGTGCTCTTATAACTCTTCAAAACTAGTGCTTAGTCATGCTTTTATCAAGCAATGAGAATGTTGAATATCTTGGAAATTTTCTTTGTTGGTTTGTCTTCTAAAGTAAGAAGGGAACACAGGTGGCAATGAAGATGCTTGAAGCATAGGAAAAGCAAAAGTGCAAAGAGGAAAAAAAAGTCTGTATTTTATACAATTAAGAGCTGAAAAGTAATCATTTTCATATATATATAATTCATTGTTTCCCAATGAAAAAAGAACTCAAAATCTCAGAACAACAAACTAAATAGTCCCATTTTTCCAACATAAATAATTCCTACATTCTGAAAGATTACTTTAAGACATCTGATTACTGTGGACAACACAGATTAAACAAAATATTAATTTTATTCTATTCTACTCTTCCACTTCCAAGCTCTGTAAACTTTGTGGACAGCAAATGGCATCTATTATTATTATGGCTCTCTATCCACCCAATGATCATATATTTCTCCCCACTTATGTAGGAGGAAATTAATTTCATACTAGAAAAATGTTTTGATGGCCATCATCATGCCACAGAATGCCTAAAAGGAGATATTACTATGTGAAATTGGTGTATGTTTGTGAAGGGGATTAATTTTTACTGGGAACTCTCTCTGGCTTAAACAAAGATCTATTTTCCAACATCTACTGATTTATCTGGAGCATAGCAGGAATTAAAGAAGAGTCCATAATGTTTTTATACTCTATAATTTAAATGACTATTATAAACATCACTCCCACCTCTTCATCTCTGAGGTACCAATTTTATTTATATGGTTAGTTTAGGAAAGCTAAAGCTAAACTGACCCTCATTCTTTGTCCAGAATATATGACTCGGTTTTAAGAAGATGGAAAAACTGCAAACATCACTCATACACATTAAAAGAGAAGTGAGATAGAGTAAGCAACATGAATAAAATCAATGTCTTTGTTCCTACTTTAATAGGCCAAATTGGAATTATAATTAGAGAATACCCAGGAGTTCCACCAGAATTAGGACCTGTCACTATTTTCCCTCAATTTTCCTCTTTTCCAGGGGTTAACATTTAGCTATTCAAAGAAAATAATCTTTCAGACACATGGTAAATATTCAAAGCAATTTTAAATGGCATTTTCTTCTTGACAAATTTTGTTGGTGCCACATTGATCATTTTAACTTGTAGGTAAGTGAGATCAACTTCTGCATTAAAAGCTTTTCTTTCTTCTTAACTGTGGCTAACAGTGCCCTCCCTAGGTAATTCCAAAAGTATTCACAGAAAAATGTCTCAAATTTATGATTCACTTTGGTAAATATTTTGTATTTCCTCATAACTAATATATAGCCATTGTAAAATACAATATGGAAAAACAGACAAACATATAAGTCTAGTTGTGCTTTCATTTTCCTCATTTTTTATTTGAGCATCATCTAGTTTTAATTTTCTATTAATATTATATAAGCAGATTAAAATTAGAAATTTAATTATTTGCTTCTTTCTAAACATATATTCTTTACAATGTAACTTTGATGTTTCTTGCATTAGAAAATGCAATCTATTATTCCAACTCTAGAATCTGGGCTGGTCTCCTGACTTACTCCTGACTCATGGAATATGGTGGAAGTTACATACTGCTATTTCCAAACCTGAGCCTCAGAGAAGCCTTTTGGGCCTCTGTTCTTTTTCTTTGGAACCTTGCCCAGTCACAAGAACAAATCAGAGCTAGCCTTCTGGAGAATGTGGAACAGAGACATGTATCCTAGCCAGGCCAGCCAGCCAGCCCTCAGTTAACGTGCCGGTTGATCACAAGACCATGAGGGTTTAAACCAGAAGAAATTTCCAGCTCAGCCCAGCCTAAACTGATGGTAATACAAAATGGTGAGCTAAGTAAATGGTTCTTATTTTCAGCCACTAAGTTTGAGTGGTTTATTATGCCATAAAAGCTAATAGATACAGATATAAATAATCAAAACAAGGTGCACAAAATTTTGACAGTGAATTAAATAAACATAAGTTATAGCAATCTACAAAACTCACAGCACTGGTTTTTCTATTATCAGAAGGCAAAGAAAAGACTAGATACTAATTCATCAAAAATGAAAATTAAAGGTGAAAAACAAGCTTTTAGAATCTGTTATAATTATGACAGCTACTCTGTTTGGTTTCCTTATTATTTGCATGTATATTCATAGCAAATGGACTTCCCTTGTGGCTCAGCTGGTAAAGAATTCACCTGCATATAGGGTCATCATATAGGGTGCTCAGGGCTGGTGCACTGGGATGACCCTGAGGGATGGGATGGGGAGCGAGGTGGGAGGGAGGGTCAGGATGGGAAACACAGGTACACCCATGGCTGATTC
Source organism: Dama dama (assembly GCF_033118175.1). NCBI lineage: Eukaryota > Metazoa > Chordata > Mammalia > Artiodactyla > Cervidae > Dama > Dama dama. The sequence goes on along the minus strand of NC_083714.1, from coordinate 126,026,607 downwards.
ATGTGAATGGATGGCAAAAACCACCACAATACTGTAAAGTAATTAGCCACCAATGAAAAACAAAAAACAAACAAACAAACAAAAAGAATTCACCTGCAATGTGGGAGACCTGGGTTTGATCCCTGGGTTGGGAAGGTTCCCTAGAGAAGGGAAAGGCTACCCACTCCAGTATTCTGGCCTGGAGAATTTCATGGACTGTACAGTCCATGGGATCACAAAGAGTTGGACAAGACTAAGTTAATAGACCTAGGATATTCTTAGTTGTCATGTATTTTATACTACTTGACTATATTTTTCCATGTTTATTACAGAAAATCTATAATGTAGTACTATCTTCTTACTTTGATATGCTTCAATCTAAGGAAATCTTATTAGTTTGAGTTCTGCCAGAAGCTGTCTCTGAATCTAAGGGTTGAGTGAAGATAATTTAATATGGAGACTAAGGCTATAGCAGTAAAACAGTGAGAAATGAGGACAAGAAAGTCGGCCAATAAAGAGCGATTATCAAGCAACCTATCACTTTGGATGAAAGGAGCTTATTTCTCCTGAAGAAACACATCTCAGACTAATCCCAGTTAAGAGATATGGAAACTGGGATATTTATACATTGACTCCTATCAATTATTGGATGTGGGCTGTTACTGGGACTTACTCAGTTCAGTCAGTTCAGTTCAGTTGCTCAGTCATGTTCGACTCTTTGCGACCCCATGGACTGCAGCAGGTCAGGCTTCCCTGTCCATCACCAACTCCCAGAGCTTACTCATCCTCATGTGCATTGAGTTGGTGATGCCACCAAACCATCTCATCCTCTGTCGCCCCCTTCTCCTCCTGCCTTCAATCTTTCCCAGCATCAGGGTCTCTTCCAATGAGTCAGTTCTTCATATCAGATGGCCAAAGGACTGGAGTTTTAGCTTCAGCATCAGTCCTCCCAATGAGTATTCAGGACTGATCTCCTTTAGGATGGACTGGTTGGATCTCCTTGCAATCCAAGGGACTCTCAAGAGTCTTCTCCAACACCACAGTTCAAATGCATCAATGCTTTGGCACTCAACTTTCTTTATAGTCCAACCCTCACATCCATACATGACTACTAGAAAAACCATAGCTTTGACTAGACAGACTTTGTCAGCAAAGTAATGGCTCTGCTTTTTATAATGCTGTCTAGGTTGGTCATAGCTTTTCTTCCAAGGAACAAGAGCCTTTTAATTTCACGGCTGCAGTCACCATCTGCAGTCATTTTGAAGCCCAAGAAAATAAAGTCTGTCACTGTTTCCACTGTTTCCCCATCTATTTGCCATGAAGTGATATCATGATCTTTGTTTTCTGAATGTTGAGTTTTAAGTCAACTTTTTCACTCTCCTCTTATGCTTTCAATCAAGAGGCTCTTTAGTTCTTCTTCACTTCTGCCATAAGGTTGGTGTCATCTGCATATCTGAGGTTATTGATATTTCCCCCAGCAATCTTGAGTCCAGCTTGTGTTTCACCCAGCCCAGTATTTTGCATGATGTACTCTGCATAGAAGTTAAATAAGCAGGGTGACAATATACAGCCTTGACGTATTCCTTTCCTGATTTGGAACTAGTCGGTTGTTCCATATCAAGTTCTAACTGTTGCTTCCTGACCTGGCTACAGATTTCTCAAGAGGCAGGTCAGGTGGACTGGTATTCTCATCTCTTTCAGAAATTTCCACAGCTTGTTGTGATCCACACAGTCCAAGGCTTGGCATAGTCAATAAAGCGGAAATAGATGTTTTCTGGAGCTCTCTCTTGCTTTTTCGATGATCCAGCGGATGTTAGCAATTTGATGTCTGGTTCCTCTGCCTTTTCTACAACCAGCTTGAACATGTGGAAATTTATGGTTCACATACTGTTGAAGCCTGGCTTGGAGAATTTTGAGTATTACTTTACTAGTGTGTGAGATGAGTGCAACTGTGCAGTAGTTTGAACATTCTTTAGCATTAGCTTTCTTCGGAATTGGAATGAAAAGTGACCTTTTCCAGTCCTGTGGCCATTGCTGAGTTTTCCAAATTTGCTGGCATAATGAGTGTGGGAATTTCACAGCATCATCTTTTAGGACTTGAAGTAGCTCAACTGGAATTCCATCACCTCCACTAACTTTGTTCGTAGTGATGCTTCCTAAGGCCTACTTGACTTCGCACTCCAGGATGTCTGGCTCTAGGTGAGTGATCACACCATCATGGTTATCTGGGTCATGAAGATCTTTTTTGTATAGTTCTTCTGTGTATTCTTGCCACCTCTTCTTAATATCATCTGCTTCTGTTAGGTCCATATTGTGTCCTTATTCTGTTAGGGCCATATTCTGTCCTTTATTGTGCACATCTTTGCATGAAATGTTCCCTCAGTATTTCTAATTTTCTTGAAGAGATCTCTAGTCCTTCCCATTCTATTGCTTTGCTCTATTTCTTTGCATTGATCACTGAGAAAGGCTTTCTTATCTCTCCTTGCTATTCCTTGTAACTCTGCACTCAAATTGGTATATCTTTCCTTTTCTCCTTTGCCTTTAGCTTCTCTTCTTTTCTCAGCTATTTGTAAGGCCTCCTCAGACAACCATTTTGCCTTTTTGCATTTCTTTTTCTTGAGGATGGTCTTGATCACTGTCTCTTGTGCAATGTCACAAACCTCTGTCCATAGTTCTTCAAGCACTCTATCAGATCTAATCCCTTGAATATATTTGTCACTTCCACCGTATAATCGTAAGGGATTTGACTGAGGTCATACCTGAATGGTCTAGTGATTTTCCCTACTTTCTTCAATTTAAGTCTTAATTTGGCAATAAGAAGTTCATGATCTGAGCCACAGTCAGCTCCCAGTCTTTTTTTTTTGGATGACTGTATAGAGCTTTTTCATCTTTGGCTGCAAAGAATATAATCAATCTGATTTTGGTATTGACCATCTGGTGATGTCCATGTGTAGAGTCTTCTCTTGTGTTGTTGAAAGAGGGTGTTTGCTATGACCGGTTCATTCTCTTGGCACAATTCTGTTAGCCTTTTCCTGGGAGTTATTAATTGCCTGTAACTTTTGGTGTGCTGCTTAGCTGCAAAACAAGCCCCAGAAGCAAAAAAAAAACACAAAAAAACCAAAAAAAACACCACACAGACGCATTAAATTTAAGAGCTGGCAATTTTTTTTTTTTTTTTTTAAGAGCTGGCAATTTGAAGTTCACAAGTATGAACCAAGATAGTAAAGGTGAGAGGATATGGACGGGACGTGTCTGTGTCTGCTACAACTATCATCTTACAGATTCAGTCCAGGGTTTGCTTCAACCTACTAAGATTAAAAAAAAAAAAAAGAAATCATGTAAACACTTTTCATTGTATTGGGTTCCTCAAATCTTTTCTTAACCTTTCAAAAATAGTGTAGAATCAGCATGTTTAATGCAAGTAAATCTACATCCAGCATTGATCTTAGGTTTCCTATAGGGTTCCTATTACAAAGAAAATGCCACTGGTTCATGACCTTTGCTTATGAAAAAGCACAGTCAATTTGGACTCTTTATTATATTTTGCTCCACTAGCCTTGCTTCAAATTACTTTGCACATTTAGTCTAAAATATAGCTCTAAGGGTTTTAATTTTGGTCCTAGTCCTCTAGTCTCCTTCCAACAAATCACTATGCCTTCTTTCTCCTCATTCTTTCTCAACTTAACCATGAGCCTCCTATTCAATTTCCATTGCCTTTAGCCAAACTGTTTTGTCCCCTGACTTAACTGATTTGACCATTCCTCTTTTCCTGGCTGCACTATTTCCTGAGGAATTTTTTACAATCTCATTATATCCTCAAGTAACAAAGTTATGGGCATGATGGCAGCAAAGAGCTTAGAGAAAGAAGAATTGGAGGGGCTGTTCAAGGAAACGCCAAGTAAGAAGGGATATGTAGAGGGGAGTATGATGCTACTGCCTTTCAAGAAGTCAAGGTAAATGATGATGCAATAGTGGATGACTTTCTGTCTTTCATAAAGCATTACTTTCACTACAATATATAAGATCATGATCCTGAATTTTGCTTCAACATATCTCACCAAAATAAAGCCAGATTTGCTCGTTTTTATTTTTTTCTCCATCCATGTGTATGTTTCTCTTCTCATGAAAAATTTTTTGATGTGTATGTAGAACAAGGCTTCTCAAGTCCTACTCTCTATGTAATTTTACATCCCCATCTCCTGAAACATTCTAAGCATAATCCAAAAGGAAAATTTTTGGCCCTATATCAAACATGTCATGTTGTTTGATGTCCCCACACCACTGAACAGACTGCTTCCCCTCTAGCATATAATATTCCTCATGTCTCCATGGTGAACTCTTTTAACTTTTGACACCACTATTTGTCATCATTTTCTTGGCAAGGCCTTTCTTTTCGTTGATGGGTAGAGCAAACCAATTTCTTTTTTGTACTCCCTCTGTATCATGTTTTCTACCTGTATTTTTACCTATATTGTAGTTTACTAAATAGTATAAATTCATTTCAGTATTAGTCTTAAGATTCTTAAGGACCAAAACTGGGTCTTATTTTCTTTTACTTCCCAGAGCCTGGAAGCATCTGTTACATAGTAAGAATGTAATAAACAGGGTTCATTGTTGAATTACCTTTTTCTTTGATTCTTTCTTAGAACTCCTTATGCCTCTATAACATTCTACATTACAAAATTCACATAGAAGCATACATCTAAAAATTTTACTTTCTTTAAAACAAAAATAAAAGTGCATATTCTAATTTTCCTAAACCTTTGATTTCTTCTGTTCCAAATCAAAGAAAACCTTGCCACTTAATTTTTATAAAGCAAATGGTTACCTTCTGAAAATGTTCCAGAATTAGGTACATTTCTGGAAATTATACGATAACCATGTTCATTTCATCCATATAAGTTTCTATAATAGAGTAGTTGTATCTTTTTAAGTGCTTTGCATTCTATTTTAGCAATTTGGATGAAAGAAAGAATGGCATATCCAAGCAGGTGCTTAGTAATAGAATTATCATCTACATAACCTTAATTCTCCTTTTCAAAATATTGTTCCATTATACTGTTACTATGACTACTTACGTAAGTGAAATCATTGTGGTGCAGTAGCAGAAATACCAAATGGCAGTTCAGATACCAACATTCCAATTCAGTACTTGCACTTTGTTGTGTATCCTGTAGTATGACTCTTAACTTCTTAGGCCTTTGAATTTCCTTACCAATAAGATAAAATTGCTGGTATAAATAGTCTGGAAGGTTCATCATAAATTATATCTGATCCTAGGATACAATGCCTATTTCTTTGCCTTTTCTGATACCACTGATCTATGTTCTATACATATAAATTATGTCGAATAAGTAAATTTATGGAATAGGGACTGAGTATGAAAGTGAAGAAGGCTTGCTTTGTATATGCAAATGAGAAAGAAAATCACTTAGCTATATGTCAGCAAAATGGAAGCCTATAAGATGATGGCTTTAAGTGTGGACTGAGTTTATGTTGTGACCAAGGGGGTGTCAATGACATATGCCAGCAAATTTGGAAAACTCAGCAGTGGCCACAGGACTGGAAAAGGGCAGTTTTCGTTCCAATCCCAAAGAAAGGCAATGCCAAAGAATGCTCAAACTACCACACGATTGCACTTATCTCACACACTAGTAAAGTAATGCTCAAAATTCTCCAAGCCAGGCTTCAACAATACATGAACCGTGAACTTCCAGATGTCCAAGCTGGTTTTAGAAAAGGTAGAGGAACCAGAGATCAAATTGCCAACATCAGCTGTATCATCAAAAAAGCAAGAGAGCTCCAGAAAAACATTTATTTTTGCTTTATTGACTATGCCAAAGCCTTGGACTGTGTGAATCACAATAAACTGTGGAAATTTCTGAAAGAGATGAGAATACCAGTCCACCTGACCTGCCTCTTGAGAAATCTGTAGCCAGGTCAGGAAGCAACAGTTAGAACTGGACATGGAACAACAGACTGGTTCCAAATAGGAAAAGGAGTACGTCAAGGCCGTATATTGTCACCCTGCTTATTTAACTTCTATGCAGAGTACATCATGAGAAACACTGGGCTGGATGAAGCACAAGCTGGACTCAAGATTGCTGGGAGAAATAGCAATAACCTCAGATATGCAGACGACACCACCCTTATGGCAGAAGTGAAGAAGAACTAAAAAGCCTCATGATGAAAGTGAAACAGGAGAGTGAAAAAGTTGACTTAAATCTCAACATTCAGAAAACTAAGATCATGGCATCTGATCCCATCACTTCATGGCAAATAGATGAGGAAACAGTGGAAACAGTGAGAGACTTTATTTTAGGGGGCTCCAAAATGACTGCAGATGGTGACTGTAGCCATGAAATTAAAAGATGTTTGCTCCTTGGAAGGAAAGTTATGATCAACCTGGACAGCATATTAAAAAGCAGATACATTACTTTGCCAACAAATGTCTGTCTAGTCAAGGCTATGATTTCTCCAGTAGTCATGTATGGATGTGAGGGTTGGACTATAAAGAAAGCTGAGTTCTGAAGAATTGATGCTTTTGAACTGTGGTGTTGGAGAAGACTCTTGAGAGTCCCTTGGATGGCAAGGAGATCCAACCAGTCCATCCTAAAGGAGATCAGTCCTGAATATTCATTGGAAGGAGTGATGTTGAAGTTGAAACTCCAAAACTTTGGCTACCTGATGTGAAGAACTGACTCATTTGAAAAGACCCTGATGCTGGGAAAGATTGAAGGTGGGAGAAGATGGGGATGACAAAGGATGAGATGGTTGGATGGCATCACTGACTCAATGGACATGAGTTTGGGTGAACTCTGGGAGTTGGTGATGGACAGGGAGGCCTGGCATGCTGCAGTCCATGGGGTTGCAAAGAGTCGGATACAACTGAGTGACTGAACTGAACTGAACTGATGGTTAAATCTATGTAAAAGCTAAGGGTAGGATCTAGATTCTTTTAATAATAATAATAAAATAAATACAAAAAGGTGGAGAAGTTAACATCTATCAGAAAAGAAAAAAATACAGCTTCTCAAATGACCATTAACGTGAAAACAAACTGAACAATAAAGAGCAACTTTTCCTTGAGTATCAAGTACCATACAAGAAGTCTATTAAATTACTTGAGCTTACTAAGATCTATGATCATGAGTGTTTATAACAGTCCTTCAATTAAGGATGTAGCAAACAGTGGAATGCTGTGAGAGTAATGAAAAATCTAAAGGTGACAAAGAGACCTCAACACTTACTTTGTTTTACTCTAACATTAATAAAAGAGAAAACATTTTTAGATAGTGATTTTTCTTCCAAAGCCTTCAGTTGTTTATTTCAAATTAATAAGTAGAAAGATCATAGAAATTGCATTTCAGATCTTAGTAAGAATATAAATAGGTTTAAAAACCCTTTCAATAAATTTTGACTTAACATGCAAAGGAATCTGAAGACCATCCTAAAGTTGAGGAATCATATGTTCTATAATTTGCCACATTTAAGATAAAAACAGGGATACCATGCAGAAAAAATGTTACTGAATTTGTGGAATATATTCTGCAAATGTTTATTAGTGGACCGGTGCATATTTATTGATAGTGAGAAAATGACAAATGTAAATCAAGTTTTGTCAGTTCTTAGGCAGATAGGAATTTATTTCATTGCATCTCTCTTTAATCACAATCACAAATATTACAACAAAATGAATTTGGATGTGCAAACTCTATCTTTCTCTACACATACTGTCTACTTGATAAACTAGCAAGTAAATTCTTATTTGAAAAACACAGCTCAGTGTGTTCTTACTGACTCATTCTATCATGGTCTTAGCTTATCCTAGGCAAATGTGAAGTTATTTTCTACATGAAATGTCAATGAAATATTTCCTAAGCAAATGCCCTTTGGATGTATTAAAGTACAAATTTTCTATTTACATGGTATCATAAATCTAAGTAACTATAACACTGTAACACATTTTTTAAAAATTGAAAAAAAAGTGAATTTTAAAACTATAACGATAAGGTATAGCAGGGACGTTTCCCCAGTTTGGTACCATGAATTTAGCTGAATTGCAGTAGTTTCTTATCTGGTCTCAATGTTGGTGCCCTAGCCCCACTGTAGTGTCTTCTCAGCCAGAGTGAACTTCTCAAATGTTTGATCAATGTCATTTTTTTCAAAACACAAAAGCTTCTGTTCTCACTTCAGTTCAGTTCAGTTCAACAGTTCAGTCATGTCCAACTCTTTGTGATCCCTGGACTGCAGCACACTAGGCTTTCCTGTCCATCACCAACTCCCGGAGCTTACTCAAACTCACGCCCATCAAGTCAGTGATGCCATCCAACCATCTCATCCTCTGTTGTCCCCTTCTCCTCCTGCCTTCAATCTTTCCCAGCATCAGGGTCTCTTGAAATGAGTCAGTTCTTTGCATCAGGTAGCCAAAGTATTGGAGTTTCAGCTTTAACATCAGTCCTTCCAATGAATATTCAGGACTGATCTCCTTTAGGATGGACTGGTTGGATCTCCTTGTAGTCCAAGGGACTCTCAAGAGTCTTCTTCAACACCACAGTTCAAAAGCAGCAATTCGTTGGCACTCAGCTTTTTATAGTCCAACCCTCACATCCATACATGACCACTGGAAAAATCATAGCCGTGACTAGACAGACCTTTGTTGGCAAAGTAATGTCTCTGCTTTTTAATACGCTGTCTAGGTTGGTCATAGCTTTTCTTCCAAAGAGCAAGCATCTTTTAATTTCATGGCTGCAGTCACCATCTGCAGTGATTTTGGAGTCCCCCCAAAATAAAGTCTCTCACTGGTTCCAATGTTTCCCCATCTATTTACCATGAAGTGATGGGACCAGATGCCATGATCTTAGTTTTCTGAATGCTGAGTTTTAAGCCCACTTTTTCTCTCTCCTCTTTCTACAAGGCTGTTAATAACATGGCCCCTTCCACCTCTCTTTCCTCCTGGACTCAGCACCAGTCACATATTTTCTTTGCTTTTATTTGAATATGCAAACACAGGCCTATCTCAACAACATTTTATTAATTCTTCCCCCATTTATATGCTATTCCCCTAGCTATTATCATAGTTGACTCCCAGCTTTCTCAGGCATCTGCAAAAACAAAACAAACAAAAAAATGCCCTTATATCCTCCTAACGCATTTTGTCCACCTTCTCTTGCTTTTGTTTTCTACATTGTATACATCACATGGGGCTTCCCAGGTGGTGCTAGTGGTAAAGAACCTGCCTGTCAATGCAGGAGATATAAGAGACACAGGTGTGTTTCCTGGGTTGGGAGATCCCCTGGAGGAAGGCATGGCAACCCACTCCAATATTCTTGCCTAGAGAATCCCATGGACAGAGGAGCCTGGCGGGCTACAGTCCATAGGGTCACAGAATCAGACACAACTGAAATAACTTAGTATGCACGCACACACACACACACACACACACACACACACATATAATGTATTTAAAAACATTATTCTATTTTCCATTCACTAGAATGTAAGCATCATGCGGGCAGGGATTTGATCAGTTTGATTCCTTACTGCTTCCCCAGCCCCCAAAATGATGTGTGGTATATAATAGACATTCAATAAATATTTTTAAATGCATAAATGAATAGAGACACATGTATTCATTATAAATGTAACAATAAATATTACTGTTGGCTCTTTTGCTCTCAGTCAACTTACTTGTCAACTAAACCAATCAAGAGTACTTGTAACATGTCTAAATTATATACCCTAAAAGTTTGTTGAGATCTGGAAGGTGTGCATGTGTTTACTCTTTGATACTAAACATAAACTCAGGATTATCAATATATAAGCTTTTGAGAAGGTAACATAGAGTGGCAGGACTGGAGACGGCTCAGAGAAGCTGGATTTGAGAGGCCTTGGTCTTATTTTTTCCAAGAAGTGTGTATTTGGACCATTCAACTGACTTCTCTGTCTTAATTTCCTCATCTACTAAATTGGACCAATACAAATAATTACTTTCTGACTTACCTCACAGGATTGTTGTAAATCTCAAGTAACCCAAGCATTTAAATATATTGTGCAAACTTTTTTGTGGGCTGTGTTCCTCATGTTTACAAGTGTAAGAAAAAATACAAATCAAAAACAAGAAAAAAAAAATCAATTCTCTTTGGTGCAAACAGGGAAACAGGTTCCTCCCCCTTCCTTTTCTTAAAGCATTTACTTTAGAATTTCTGCAATTATAAAATCTCTCTCTGCCTCTTTGAAATGTACGTAAATCTTTTCAAAAGCTAAATAAGCCTCTTTTTAGTTTTACAACCCAGTAATGTTTCCTCAGGGACCTGGGAGTCATGATTTGAAAATGTAATCATCCAGCAAAACAGTGCTCCTATCTCCTAGTTTCCCTGGAGGATAGGAGGCTAAGTTTGGCTGGCATCTGGCTCTATGTTGTAAACCTAACTACTGTCATAAAGATACAGGAAATTTGTTTTTCTTTTGGATAAAGACCATTACTAAACACAAATGGTCACTTCAATTACCAGGTGAATTTTGGATGAACTTTGTGCGAGAAAGGTGCGGTCAAGTCCTCTTACCTGAGGCTTCTTATTGTTTATTGTCTACTTGGGAACAAGTATATAAAGAGTTGTATCTGTTTGGATATTAATATAAAAGGGTTAGATTTCTTGCTATCTTTGCATTCTCTTTAGATTGCCTGTGATATATATCACACTCCAGTTTAATGCTTATTCAATAATAAAACTATTTTCTTTCTCTTCTACTTTTGTGGAGTGATTTTCTAGGTTGACAAAAGATTTTTGTTTCTAATAATGTTTCCCCAACTTAGGTAAACAAACAGTGAAAGTGTTAGTCACTCAGTCGTGTCCTACTCTGTGTGAACCCATGGACTGTAGCCCACTAGGCTCCTCCGCCCATGGGATTTTCCAGGGAAGAATATTGGAGTGGGTTGCCATTTCATTCTCCAGGGGATCGTCCCGACCCAGGGATCAAACCCGGGTCTACTGAACTGTGGGCAGACTCTTTACAGTCTGAGCCACCAGGGAAGCCCCTAGGTAAACGATAAGTCACATGAAAAACAGAATAAGAATTCTAAAATGAATTCAGCTGAAATTATTAACAAATTGGTAAAGGACAAGTAGAGACGGACACGAGTATGTGGATACCTTGGGAATTCTAGATAGGGAGGGAGTTCAGATTCACTCTTCAGTTCAGTTCAGTTCAGTCACTAGGTCGTGTCCAACTCTCTGTGACCCCATGGACTGCAGCATGCCAGGCCTCCCTGTCCATCGCCAACTCTAGAGCTTACTCAAACTCATGTCCATTGAGTCGGTGATGCCATCCAATCATCTCATCCTCTGTCGTCCCCTTCTCCTCCCACCTTCAATCTTTCCCACCATCAGGGTCTTTTCAAATGAGTCAGTTCTTCACATCAGGTGGCCAAAGTATTGGAGTTTCAGCTTCAGCATCAGTTTCTCCAATGAATATTCAGGACTGATTTCCTTTAGGATGGACTGGTTGGATCTCCTTGCTGTACAAGAGACTCTCAAGAGTCTTCTCCAACACCGCAGTTCAAAAGCATCAATTCTTCAGCACTCAGCGTTCTTTATAGTCCAACCCTCATATCCATACATGACTCATGGAAAAACCATAGCTTTGACTAGACAGATCTTTGTTTGTTGACTAGACTAGACCATTACTTTGTTGGCAAACTAATGTCTCTGCTTTTTAATATGCTATCTAGGTTGATCATAACTTTCTTTCCAAGGAGCAAGCATCTTTTAATTTCATGGCTGCAGTCACCATCTGCAGTCATTTTGGAGCCCCCCCAAATAAAGTCTCTCACTGTTTCCACTGTTTCCCCATTTATTTGCCATGAAGTAATGGGACCCAATGCCATGATCTTAGTTTTCTGAATGTTGAGCTTTAAGCCAATTTTTTCACTCTCCTCTTTCATCAAGAGGCTCTTTAGTTCTTCACTTTCTGCCATAAGGGTGATGTCATCTGCATATCTGAGGTTATTGATATTTCTCCTGGCAATCTTGACTCCAGCTTGTGCTTCATCCAGACCAGAGTTTCTCATGATATACTCTGCATATAAGTTAAATAAGCATGGTGACAATCTACAGCCTTGACATACTCCTTTCAAAATTTGGAACCAGTCTGATGTTTCATGTCAAGTTTTCACAGTTGTTTCCTGACCTGCATACAGATTTCTCAAGAGGCAGGTCAGGTGGTCTGGTATTCCCATGTCTTTCAGAATTTTCCACAGTTTGTTGTGGCCTGCACAGTCAAAAGCTTTGGCAGAGTCATTAAAACAGAAGTAGATGTTTTTCTGGAACTCTCGTGCTTTATCGATGATCCAGCGGATGTTGGCAATTTGATCTCTGGTTCCTCTGCCTTTTCTAAATCCACCTTGAACATCTGGAAGTTCACAGTTCACATAATGTTGAAGCCTCACTTGGATAACTTTGAGCATTACTTTTCTAGGGTGTGAGATGAGTGCAATTGTGCAGTAGTTTGAACATTCTTTGGCATTGCTTTTGTTTGGGACTGGAATGAAAACTGAGCTTTTTCTGTCCTGTGGCCACTGCTGAGTTTTCCAAATTTGCTGGCATATTGAGTGCAGCACTTTCACAGCATCATCTTGTAGGATTTGAAATAGCTCAATTGGAATTCCGTCGCTTCCACTAGCTTTGTAGTGATGCTTCCTAAGGCCCACTTGACTTTGCATTCCAGGATGTCTGGCTCTAGACTGGTGATCACATCATCGTGATTATCTGGGTCGTGATGATCATTTTTGTATAGTTCTTCTGTGTATTCTTGCCACCTCTTCTTAATATCTTTTGCTTCTGTTAAGTCCATACCATTTCTGTCCTTTATTGTGCCCATCTTTGCTCTTAATACCTAACTTACTTTAAGGCCTCACTCCCTTCCCCTTCCCTCAAAAGACTGATAGGAGACCTGAGACAGCAAAACACACTGTTAACAGAATGAAAACACAAACCACAGCAGGGCGAAAACATTTGTAAACAACCTATATGGCAAAGTACTTGTTTATTGGATATGTAAAGAACTTCAAAAACTCATCAAAGAAAAAATAAACAACACAATGAAAATATGGGTAAAAAGGTTGCATACACACTAAATCAAAGAAGGTATATGGATGGCAAATAAACAGATAAAATGATGGTCACCATCCTTGATCATTAAGAAAATTCAAATTAAAATCACTATGAAATACTACCAAAGGTTTATTAGAATGGTTAAAAAAAAATCAGAGAAACTTGAACATTCATACATTGTGAAATAGTTACTTTGGAAAACAGAAACAGAAACAGTCTTTACCATGTGACCCAAAAATCCCACTTCTCCCCCAAACAGAGAAAACTTATGTTCACACAAAAATCTGTATGTGGAAGTTTTAGCAGCTTTACTCATCACAAAACTCTGGAAAGAACCCAAACTGTAATCTGTAGTACATCCACACAGTGGAATACTCTTCAGCAATAAAACTTAAAAAAAAAAATCTAACTATTGATACATGCAACAATATTGATAAATCAGAAATGCTTTTTGCTAACTGAAAAAAGTCAGATCAAAAGACTACAAACTAAATGGTTCTATTTATATGACATTCTGGAAAAGGTAAAGCTATAGGAATGGCAGTGGTTGCTAGGGGTTCAGGGTAGAAGAAAGAACTGACTACAAAGGAGATGCCTAAAGAAAGTTTTTGATTTGATGGAACTGTTCTGCATCATGACTTTGGTTATAGACACATGACTCTATAAATGTGCCAAAACTAATAAAACTACACACAACAAAGTGAATTTTACTATATAACATAAAATTATATTTAGAAGGAATAAAATATATTAATGTGATAATTTGTCATCAGTTACTAATAAATCTCAACTGTGTCATGTTCAATCACATAAAAGTTCCAGGTTTTTTAAGCATAACTTAATTTTGTTTTAGTGTATCAACAATGGATCAAACAAAAAGCTGTTATTATTGTATTTTCAAACTGAGGGCAAAATGGAAAAAGAACATAAATTGTTTTATGACAAAATTATTGTCTGTTCCATCAAAAGGAGGTAGTGTTGTTTTTGAAATATCAGGCTTACCTCTAGACTCTCCCTGGAGAAAGGATAGTAGAGATTGAAAAGGTTGGATCAGAAGGCACAGAAATAGTTCAGGATTGTGGTATGAATTATAAAGACAGATTAGTCAGAGTTGACTAATAGTTAAAGAAATGATGGTACAGAGACTTGAAATAAAAAGGAACAGATTGATTCTAGTAAGCTGTTTGAGCCAGTGTAATGACTGATTAGAAAAACAAGAGGTTTATCGATCAAATTTGAGAAGGGGATTATTTTATAAGCAATTCAAGCAAAATTTCTTTACAAAATGGTACTTAGGATATAGAATTAACTGCCATAATGCTTATACGAGAGCAAAAGAACTAGATAAATATGTATCTTTTATAGCAAGAGTTTCAATGAGAAAATTATTGATAGGCAATGTGCAATTATCAAAAATTAGAAATAGGGAAGTGGAAATTAGAATTCAGCTCAAAGCTTGTTACAAGTAACTCTTGTGGAGATTGTAGACTATAGCTCATCAGGCATCAGCCAGGTTTATACAGTACATATAAGGGTTTGTACAGCATCTAGTTAATCTGATAAATGTAAGTGGCCTAGTTCAAAGAGACAAAGTACAGAAGAGGGCTGAATTATCCCTCGGAATGTAAAATTTTAAAAAAGGTTTTTGTTTTTGACTACACAGGGTTCAATTTCTTTTCCTTTATGAGTAAAAAGCCAACATGATCAAATGAAAATTCATTAATTTCAGTCAAATAATACGCACATAAAAATCAAACGCCAATCCTGAAAAGGACATTACGGTTTTCCTGTTTGTCAAATGTTTACACAAATTTTATTTGTCTCCTTGATCTAACTGCTGCAGCTCTCTAAATATAATTTCATTTTCCCTCCTTTCTGACAACATGTAAAAGTTACTTATCAAAAAGAAACTCTCACACATTATTGATGGAATTTTAATTGGTACATACAACAGCCAAGAAGCTACCATGTTTTTTCCAAAAGAAAGAAAGGAAGGAAAGAATATATTCTGCCCTCAAATACCTTCCCATTTAGTGGGGGAGTCAGTTGCAATTTTAAAATATGAAATGATACCTTAGAAGTTTGTAACAGAATCAAATTTATCTAGAGCTTAGACAAGAATGTACCTTGTTCTTTCGGGGATAATATAACCTTGAACTTGGCAACGGACATGAAGTGTATGAAAACAGTTCTAATAAGGAGAAATAAAAGAAAATTACACAGATTTTTAGTATTTTGGTAGAAAATTCTTCCCTTGTTCCTCCTGCCACTGGCCTTCAGTTATGACTTTTTTCTGGAAAAGAGTCCTATTTTGTTGGACGGTTTATTTAGCAAATGTCCCCTGGAGGTCTTCAATGAATCAGACTCTTTCAGACACAGGGGATACAGTGATGAATAAGACAAAGTCCTTCCCTCCACAGAGCTTTCTTAACTAGTGGAAGAGTTCAATTATAAACAAATAAATACATAAATAAAATCAGATATTTTAGAAAGCTATGTGTAGAGTTTTACATAGAATTTTATATCGTTTTGTGTAAAATATCTAGCCAAGAGGCCAAAACTTAATCATCCCAAGAATACTAGTTCCTTCTCTCCTTCCACCCTCTTTTCTTCTCTCACTTTCTTCCTTCTTCTAATCTGCTATTGGCCTTTCTCTCCTCTCTTAATTTTTACTTGTTTAATTCTCTTGCTGTTTATATTTTCCACTATTCCTATCTTCCCCTGTCTAAAAGTTAGATTATTCTGTTGTAATTTTTACTTTTACAGATAACTGCAAAAAAACAATCCTAATGCAGTGGTACCAACACTTGGAAGAGCCTTTTCATTGTGAGTTTGAATGTCAATTGCCCATCCCATTTCATACACTTATTACTAGCCTCCACTATTAAAGCTGATACTATTCTCAATGATTAGAATCTACGTGTGGCCTAAGCAATTCTGACAGAAGCAATTCAGGGCCAACGATTTTCTACCCTGAGTGCCCTGGATGTTCTCTCTCTATTCATATCTACAATTATTCTCTGGAAAAGTGGCAAGTGATTTAACTCTTCTCTTAACATCCCAGTTGTATTTCATCTTTTCTCAAATAGAGGATCCCTTGGATGAGAAGAGTCCATCAAGCAGGAGGCAGGTTATAGTGGTTTCCCCTTCCATCTGCAATCATGTCACATCATGTGAGGCTGTAATGTGGTAACTTACTTATAATACGGTAGATACTAAAATCGATCTGAGTGCCATTTCTACTTCATTATGTCATGGTTTACACACCCCGTGCATTGATTCTTCAAGTGTATTTAAAGAGAACATCATAGACACTCAGATAGTGACATCAGTGAAATTCAAAAGGATATACGGTTATTAATCTTCCTTTAAGTGCTTACACTTTCATACTCTAAAGGAACCTTCATGTATATGGATAGAAATGTGTAAAAATATTGTCTTGTTAGTTTCTTTTAAAATAGTTTAAATCTTCCTTTTAGGTATTTTACCAATAATCTCCACCTTGAATGATTTATAAAACATTACAAGAAAATATGGGCTTCCCTGGCGGCTCTTCTGGTAAAGAATCTGCCTGCAATGTGGGAGACCTGGGTTCGATCCCCGGGTTGGGGAGATCCCCTGGAGAAGGGAAAGGCTACCCACTGCAGTATTCTCGCCTAGAGAATCCCAAGGACTGTATAGTCCATGGGGTCACAAAGAGTCGGACGTGGCTGAGCGACTTCCACTTCGCTTCACAAGAAAATATCTCAAGGAATTTATCTACCATCTTTTCTTCTTTCTGAAGACTGTTACATCAAATAGTTTCATACATTAAAGCTAGAAGATTTAGAGTTAAAAATTGATTCAGGAACAAAGGTAAGGAACAAAACCAAGGAGTGATCTACAAAAACAGGAATCTGTACTTAATCAGTAAGATACTAGTTGGTTTCAGAAATAGCCTTTGTTTAATCCACTGCACCAATCCATAATAATCATGCATTACCCTGGTCCTCTCTAGGACTGCTCAAGACATGAACTCTTCTTAAATTAAAAAATACCATGGTAGTGATTTTAGGAAGGAAAAGCTATAGGTGTTGAACTCACAGCTTTTATCCTCCCCATCACTGGGGTTCTCTAAAAAGCAGAGCCATTTTACAGGTGTAAGCCTTTTCAAACATCCACATTAATGTCTAAAAAGCTTAGCCGATTAAGTGTAATTCACAGCATTGATCTTCACTCCAAAGCCCACTTTCTTCTCTCCACAATTAATATTAAAATCTCTGCTTCACCCTCAATGGACCCTCACTCACCTTTTCCTGATGTATTTTTTTTTTTTTATAAACCCATGTCCTTATGCTTTCTAAATTTCACTTACAATGTGTCTCCTTTTTATGGCCTATGACATTTATCTAAAACGTCCGCAGCGCCCTGTCTTAGAAAGTGAGCATCCCACTCTTCCTCCGGAAGTTCAGATGAAACAGGGATTAGAGTTCATTTTTGCTGTGTAGTGCTGGGTGGGAAAACCCATAGATATAACTGATAGTTTGTTCACACTTTGGGAAATACACTATGTACATACATGGTGGGTCTCGTGAACTGCTGTCCGAATGGAGATCACAAGGCCCTCTTCCCCTGGCCTAAGCCAGCACCTACTTAGGACAAATCACTCTTATCACTTTAATGATTCATTTTCTCTCTCTTCTCTCAGTTTTCTTTCCACTTATTCTTATGTACAGCACTTAGGTTCTTTCTTGGAACAGCTGTATGCAGTTAGTGATGTGTATGCTTATATGTTCCTGTCACTTGAGTTTAGAGACATTTTCCTATATATCCCTTGTCACTTGCTGATTGATATGGCTGGCAGATGGCATTTTTTTTTAGAAGTATCATCAACTGCACAAAATATGCTGACATCTCCAGTAGTAAATAATGTAAGACAGTCATGGTTTAGAAAGCACAGTCCCTGCTTTAACAAAAAAAGGAAAATCATAGACTTATAAGAAAATGATAGGGTAGACCTTAATTTAAAGTGTTCTAGAAAATGATCCCAGTACTTACAGTAAAAATTTGCAGAGAATATTGCTTTTCCCTTCATTTAAAAGATATCTGCTGTGTGCATTCCAATCACTGTCCAAGGCACTTGGAAAGTCACAGTGAATAAGAAACACAAGAATTTTGTTTTTATGAGATTCACATGCTTTCTGGCAAAAGCAAACATAAATAAGCAAATAAATATGTAAATATGATAAATGAGAAGATACGGAAATGTGCTAATAGTTGACAAGCAGCATATCCATAGGTAGTGTGTGTGTGTGTGTGTTTGGGGGACAGAGGTGTGTAACAGATGTTACTGATGCCCTGCCATGTATCTCTATGGCCTTCCTTGAGTTCACCTGCAACTATGTTAGAACACCGTCTGGAACCTCAAGCACTTGCATATCTCTGCTTCTCTGTCTAAGGGCTTTCTCCAGCACCACAGCGGTAGGCTTGACTAGGCACAGCTCAGCACTGCAGGGACAGGGTTTGGCTCACTCCTCAACCAGCAGGGGATGAGAGTTAGTACACAAGTACCACAGCCTCCTTCTCCTCTGATGGGACAACTCTGTCATGTGTTCCACATTCTCTTAGAGTATCTCGGAAGGATTTAGCTCCATTTTATCGCTGCAGCAACCTATTCGTTTTTCTTCACTCTTCTGCCTCACTTTTCCTATTCCTTCATTTGTGTTTCGTAGAATCAACTTCTACCTACATTCAAGTCCTTATCTCAAGATTTGCTTTGGGGGAAAATTATCATAGTCAGAGGGGGAAACTGAAAGTTTTAATTGGGTAATTAAGTAAGGTAGTGTTAGAAATGAGAGCTAACTGACATGAATTTACCACCCAAGACGTGGGGTAGATGTGCGGAAGAGAGTTCCCAGTGAAAACAAGAACAAATGCACAGTCCCTGAGGTGAGAAATTTTCAGTTAGCACCAAGAAGACCAGAGTTGGCTAGGGTAGAGTGGATCAATGACATCAAACGGGCAAGTAAGAGACACATTTTATAGAACTGTGTAGGTGATACTAAGGAGTTCAGACATACTGTAATTATAATAAGCCTTTATAAGGTTTTAATCAAGGGAGTGACATACTTTTATTTTCAAACAAATCTCTCGTTTTTTTGAGAAAAAATTTTATGAAGACAAGACTTACAAACTAACAGAAAGGAATTAAGAAAACAAGTTATAAAACTATTGTACTAGGCTAGATGAGAGAAAAACCTAAGCTTCTCTTAAAGAGGAAAAGTAGAAATAGAAAGAAGGTTCACACCGAACATACATTTTAAATTGAAACTAGTAGGACTCACTGATAGATTACATGGAAAGGTGGTAAAGAGAAAAGAAAGAAACCAAATTCCATTAAATATGAAAAGCCACACTGAAACGAGGATAGTCACATGTAAACTATCATACATAGAAGGGACAAACAACAAGGTCCTATTGCATAGTCCAGGGAACTATATTCAATATCCTGTGATAAACCAGAATGGAAAGAATATGAAAAAAGATATATACATATCTGAATTTTTGACACTTTAAGTGAAAGTGAAAGTAAAAGTGAAGTTGCTCAGTCGTGTCCGACTCTGTGTGACCCCATGAACTGGGGCCTACCAGGATCCTCCGTCCATGGGATTTTCTAGGCAAGAGTACTGGAGTGGGTTGCGTTTCCTTCTCCAGGGAATCTTCCCGACCCAGGGATTGAACCCAGGTCTCCCTCATTATAGGCAGATGCTTTACTATCTGAGCCACCAGGGACAACTTTGGATACTATGTTGTACACCAGAAACTAACATAACACTGTAAATCAACTACACTTCAACTTAAAAAGAAGAAATGAAGACAGGACAGGAGACATAAACTTAGGACAGAGTAGCATCTGACAATTTAAACACAGGAACCAGATGTGCTCCTCTGAAGAAGAAAGTAGAGAGCCTAGGGGAAAAAAAAACAAACTTGAGGAAGAGCTGAAGCAACAACAAAGCAGAATGAGATTGGGAACTTAGTAGACTACGCAGAAGACAAGCACTATGGTCTCAAGGACACACAAAATGATATACAAGAAATATCAGGAATGTGGAAGTGGCCAACTGTGTGGAATGTTGTTGAGAGTAATATTAAGAGAATAGAAATTCAACCATTTGATATGTCACCTTTCAGATAACTGATAAGAGCAGCATGAATTAGTGGGCATGGAAAATGGACTGCTGTATGCTAAAGAGATAAAAGAATTTAAGGATGTTTAACTAGGGAATAGAGAGAGATTCTTTAAAAAAATTTTGTTCTTAAGAAGAACGGAGACATAAGAGCAATAGCTGGATGAGACATGTGCAATTAGTGTGACTATACCAGAGAAAGTGCTAGCTTTCACAACATCTCGCAGTTAGGTTCCTACTATAGAACTGCATCTGAAAAATGGCGTGTTGATAGAAACAATGCATGCCATTTCTAGGTACTGAGCTTTGAAAACATCTCATGTAGTGTTCCACCTTTTTTTGCCCTCAAGGGCAAAGGTGAAACTCATGTGTTCCAGAAAAAGTAACCACAATGTGCAGGCAACCTGGGTTGCTGAGTCAGTATTAAGGAGAGTTTTCAAGAAGAGCCAAGCTATCTATCTTGGACTCTGACATGAGGGAAAGATAAACCTTTCTTGTGTTTGGCTAGAAATAGTTTAAATTGTTACCTCAGCAGAGCTAAGCCTGTCCTAATAACCTAGTGATGTTTTTAAGGTGACTGGTAAACTATCATTTAGTATTTTTTGGAAAATGCACTAGTAGACTAGTAAACAGCAAGAGGGAGAGAGAATATGACTGCAAGGATATTATGGTTGAGAAGCTAAGAGTGGCTGAGATCAAGAGCAGCGATTGTTGAGGTTGGCCTTAGACACTGGGGCACTGCAAAGGAAGAAAGGCAGGGAATGTGAGTACAAAGATGTCACAATGATGAACTTGGTCAAAGGAGACAGTTTCTCATGTATTGTTTATATTTCATGAGATGAGTGAGAAAAGAAAAGACTGTCAGCTGAGAGAGAGGGGATAGATGGAAAAATATTCATTCTTTGGCAAGTGAGGAAAATTTATGAAAAATAATTTGAAGAATGGGAAAACAATCAAATTAAGAAAGTGAAAAAAAGTTCATCTCAATATTGCATATATTTTAACTGTGTGTGTGATTTTGAATGCAAGATACAGCCAATATATTTGTGTGCATTGTTTATGTTGATTGCAGCTTCCTGACTGAAGGCACAAACTATTTGGATAGATGCTTTTAGCCAGTCATGTATAATGGAGAAAGAATGGATATTGCAAGGAACTGCAAAGGAGTGACTTTAATGATAGATCAAGGAATTTTACCTCAGTAAGAGAGGAATATAAACATTCACAGGCAATGAACAATGGATAATCTCTAGGTGAGAGGCTTCCATAAAGACAAATAATTGCTGAATTAAAAGTACTGGTGTTAAGTGATCTACAGGGATAAGAAATAGTGGTCAGGGCTTCCCTGGTGGCTCAGTGGTGAAAAATTTGCCTGCCAATGCAGGGACATGGGTTCAATCCAGGAAGATCCCACATGCTGCAGAGCAACTAAGCCCATGCACCACAGCTACTGAGCCTGTGCTCGAGAGCCCAGAAGCCACAACTACTGAAGCCCAAATGCTCTAGAGTCTGTGCTCCGCAACAAGAGAAGCCACTGCAATGAGAAGTCCATGCACCACAATGAAGAGTGGTCCCTGCTCCCCATAACTAGAGAAAGTCCTTGCACAGCAATGAAGACCCAGCACAGTCAAAAAACAAATACATTTTTAAAAAAACAAACAAACTTTACACAGGGGAGGGAGAGGGTGGCACAAATTGAGAAAGTAGCACTGAGACATATACATTACCATATGTAAAATTAGATAGCCAGTGAGAATTTGCTGTATGATGGATACAGGGAGCTCATATCCGGGGCTCTGTGACAACCTAGAGGGGTGGGATGGGATGGGAGGTGGGAGGGAGGTTCAAGAAGGAGGGGACATATGTATGCATATGGTTGATTCATGTTGCTGTATGGCAGAAACCAACACAATGTTGTATAGTAATTATCCTCCAATTAAAAATAAATATTTTTTAAAAAAAGAAAAATGGTGGTCAGAACACAGAATGATTCAAATCAGAATTTAAAAATTAGTCCACTTGTTTATTGATAATTAAGATATCAAATGTGCTACACACTAAGGAACACAATACAATGTTTTCCTTATGACAGCTCTTGGGAAAAGTCACTATCATTCTCACTATTAGAAAAATTTTGCTACTTCTGAAAAACTTATTTGCTCTTTTTTATTGATAGCAAGAATTTTGTGAGTTATTGGAGAGGGTTATACACATGGCAGAAATATGAAAGTTATTTCTACTAAATATGGTGCGGATGATAACAAATCTTAGAGAGAGACTAAGAAACAACTTGCATCTCATCTTATAAAATATGGATCTGTGGAAATTTAATAGGAGAGGTGAAAAGACTGAGGGAAGACAGAAGGACAGAGCAGGCTATGAGGCATTTGGTGTCCTCTTTACTATATCCGACAGGCAAGCAATACTTGGATTAGATAAATGTTAGGCCCAGTATATATGCAATAGAAAACAGAAAATCATCCAAAGGTATGGTGAGAAAAATTCACCTCAAATAATGTTTCTTACCTAATTAAGATGGCAGCACTTGACAAGAACCCAAGCAAGTCATATCACAGTGGACTGTCCACATCTAGCACGGAGAAAGGACAGATACAAACATTCCCTGATTAGATATCCTACACAGACCTCACTGCAACTTTCTTACCCACAGCTGCTGTATAAATGAGTTACCAATCCACTTCAGAGCTTAGTAAGTGATAGGAACCTAGTAATAGCAATACAGTAGAAAGCAAAAGGATCCCATTTACCACATTGGAGAAACAAATACCACACTTGCTTATGATACTCATTGTTCAACAAACAAATACCACACTTGCTTATGATACTCATTGTTCAAATAAACAGAAATCTAAGCTTGTGAAATATGTTCTATATGATAAAAATTTAGAAAATCAAAGAGAACAAACATTTGAAAAATACAAAAATAAAGAGCAATCAATATATGTTATGTCATCTCAAATAATTTCGTAAATATATGGATTAAAAAAAAAAGAATAGACAACGAAATGGTGAGACAATACAGTTACCCAGAAAGGAGACTGAATAAGATGCAGATGCAAGGATTAAGTAGCTAGTTCATAAGGAAAGTGATGAAAATATAATTTTAATGAAAAAGGTAAATCATGTAAGAATCAGCAAAGGGAAAAATCATAATTCTAAAATAATGGAAATAACAATGTGCAGGACAAATCTGAGATTCTCTTCAAAAATTAACATGGAAATAATGATAAGATAAATAAAGAAAAAATGATAAATGTGCATAAAATAAAAATCCAATATACATAAAATATACATACATAAAGCAATCAGAAAAACAAAGACAAATGTTACAAGGATATGATAGTAAATCAATTCTGAATATGAATAATGATACAAAACTACAGGTCTAAAGCCAGGGATCAGCAGTCCCAGACAATGTTACTAAAAGAGGAAAATAAAATATCTCTAGATATAGGCTTGTAATGTACAGTTTTTACCAACATGATGAAAATATCTACAACCCTCCAGGTAGAAAGAGAGAAAAAACAATCACTTCACACCTAATAGGATACTGTTGTTGTTCAGTCACTAAGTTGTGTCCGACCCTTTGTGATCCCACGGATTGCAGCACCTCAGGCTTCCCTGTCCTTCACTATCTCCCAGAGTTTGCTCAAACTCCTGTCCATTGAGTGATACCATCCAACCATCTCATCCTCTGTCGTCCCCTTCTCCTCCTGCCTTCAATCTTTCCCAGCATTAGGGTCTTTTCCAACGAGTCGGCTCTTCGCGGGTGGCCAAAGTATTGGCGTTTCAGCTTCAGCATCAGTCCTTCCAATGAATATTCAGGGTTAATTTCCATTAGGATTGACCTAATAGTATGGATGTCACCAAAAAGACGAGAGCTAGGTGGACCAGTGGTTAAGAATCTGCCTGCCAATGCAAGGGACACGAGCTTGATCCCTGCTCCAGGAAGATCCCACATGCTGTGGAACAACTAAGCCTGTATGGACTGCAGCCTGCCAGGCTCCTCTGTCCATGGGGATTCTTCAGGCAAGAATACTGGAGTGGATTGTCATGCCCTCCTCCAAGGGATCTTCCCGATCCAGAGATCGAACTCGCAACTCTTATGTCTCCTACATTGGCAGGTGGGTTCTTTACCACTAGCGCCACCTAGGAAGCCCAAACTGAGCCTGTGCACTGCAACTATTGAGCCTGTGCTTCTAGAGCCCAAGAGCCACAACTAATGAAGGCTGAGAGCCCGTGCTCTGCAACAAGAGAAGCCCCAACAATGAAAAGCCCTCACACCTCAATGAAGAGTAGCTCTGGCTCACTCCAACTGGAGAAAGCCATGCTCAGCAATGAAGACCCACCACAGTCAAAAAATAAAATAAATAAATACTAAAAAAAAATTTTTTTTAAAAAAAAGGACAAGAGATAAATACTGACAAGGATGTGGAGAACAGCTATAAACCTCTGTGCACTGCTGCGGGAATGTAAATTGGACCAGCCACTACAGAAAACAGTATGGAGGTTTCTCAAAAAATTAAAAATAGAACTACCATTTGATCTGGCAATACCACTTCTGGATATATATCCAAAAGAAATGAAATCTGGATCTCAAAGAGATATCTATTCTTTTATGTTCATTGCAGCATTATTTACAATAGCCAAAACATGGAAACAATCTAACTGGCTGTCAACATATGAATGGATAAAGAAAATGTGGTATTTACACACAATGGAATATTGTTCAGCTGTTAAAAAAAAAAAGGAAATCTTGTTATTTATGACAACATACATGAACCTGGACAACATTATGCCAAGTGAAATATGCCAGACAGAAAAGGACTAATACTACATAGAATTTTCTATGTGGAATCTAAAGTAGTCAGATTCATTGAGGCCAAGAGTAGAATGGTGGTTGCCCACGGTAGGGTGGAGGAGGAAACGGGGAAATATTGGTCAAAGTGTACAATGTGTTAGTTATGCAGGATGAATAAGTTCTGGAAACTTAATAAACAACATGATTACTGTAGTTAACAATACTGTATTGTATACTTCAAATTTGCTAAGAGAATAGATCTTAAGTGTTCTAACCACACACACACAGAAAGAGAAAGAAATGTTAACTATATGAAGTGATGAATATGTTGATTAGCTGATTTAGCAATGTGTACATGTATCAAAACATCATATTTTACAGATTCACAGACATAGAGATGAGACTTGTGGTTGCCGAGAGGTTGGGGAAGGAGAGGGATTGGCTGGGAATTTGGGGTTGATAGATGCAAACTATTACATTTAGAATGGATAAACAACAAGGTCCTACTGTACAGCATAAGGAACTATATCCAACCTCCTGGGATAAACCATAGAGGAAAAGAATGTAAAAAGAAAAAAAAATGAACATTTCAGATATCTTTCTTCACAACTATAAGAATAGATGAGTAGAAAAATAAAGTGATTTTTATCAAAATGGGATTATATAACTGCTATTTTAACCAAAATTGTTTCTTTTAATGATACTTGAATTTCATAGAGGGAAAAAACTAAAACAAAACTAGAGGAGTTACTGTACTTTAAATAAATGTATTTTGTCATGGGAAATATTGTGGCATAAAAGATCTCCAAGGGTCAAAAAAGAGATTAAAAATACATAAATAAAATAAAGATTATGATGTTTTAACCCATCATGTTTTAACCTTAAGTATATAATTTCTATTTGTCAATTATTCCTCAATAAAGCTGAAAACATTTTTAAACAACTTAAATAAAAAACCTTACTGATCTGCCCTCTATTTTAAACTAAAGAGAAGAAACCAAAGAAACAGTATGTACAGTTTGGGATGAAAATGAATCCTATCCATTGAAGACATTTTGTTCATATATGAAGTGTCACATGTTCAGGAAATTAGGAAACAGATCACTCAACTCTGAAGGAGTATCTGGAGATGAATCAAAGAAACTCAAGAACAAGAGAGACATGAACTGGTAGAAATTATTAAAGCCATTTAGCAAAAAAATTTAATTTTAAATAATTGTCATAAATGTTATTACAAAGAGAAATCAGAAGCATTTTAGGTCTTAAGTTAGTAAGAAAAACAGAAACCAAAATAGTGTTTAAAAATTAAGATAAAACGTTGAGTCTGAAAGTCTAGATTGTACTATCAACATTTAGAGAAAATGGATCAATTTCTTTTCATGTACGGGCATGGAAAACATCAAAAGATCCAGTTTAACTCCTAGCATTGTCAAATAAAGAAATATTAACTCAAAATTTGTTGACAGTTACATACAACTACCAGTGTATTTTTCTTAATTGAGGAATTACTTAAATTGCAAAACTAAATCTTAATTTCTGTAGATTTTCATACATTTACATATGTAACCACCATCCACATCGAGTTAGAGAACATCTTCAGCATCCAAAAAGTCTCTCTTGTGCCCCTGCCTAGCCAATATTGTCCCCTTACAATGATAAATACTATTCTATTCTCTATCACAACAGATTGTTTGCCTTTTTAACTTCATATGAATGGAATCATACAGTGTGTACTCTTTTGTGCCTGACTTCTTTCTCTCAATGTTATGTCTTTGAAATTAATCACGTTTTGCACCTTTTGGTAGTCTGCCATTTCTTTGTTGTAGTGTTCCATTTCATAAGCTTCCCTGACAGCTCAGTTGGTAAAGAATCTGCCTGCAATGCAGGAGACCCTGGTTTGATTCCTAGGTCAGGAATATCCCCTGGAGAAGGGATAGGCTACCCACTCCAACATCCTTTGCCTTCCCTTGTGGCTCAGCTGGTAAAGAATCCGCCTGCAGTACAGGAGACCTGGATTTGATCCCTGGGTTGGGAAGATCCCTTCTGGCCTGGAGAATTCCATGGACTGTATAGTCCATGGGGTCTCAAAGAGTCGGACATGACTGAGCAACTTTCACTTTTCCATTGCATAAATATATCATAATTTATTTATGATATAAACAATTTAACTCGATGGCATTTAGATTGTTTTCAGCTTTCAACTATTATGAATACAACTTCTGTGATCATTGTCATATATGCCTTGTACATGCATGAACACTTGTTTCTATTGGGTATATATGCAGGAATGAAATAAGCTGCTTAAGTTGTTGCATAGCATAACTAATAATTTTACATATTTCCCACAAAACCACTGTGCAAATTTACATCATCACTAGCAATGTAAGTGTCCTAAAATTCCATATCTTGATAATACATGATAATGTCAAACATTTCAGTCATTCTATTACCAATAGAAAAATTAAGTCTTGCCTTCTAAGTGACAGAGAAAACAAAAAGCATTTAGCAACTTAGTCCAGAAAAATAACAAAAGGAGAAATAAACAAAAATACTATAAAGTAAAATGAGCATAGTAAAATACCTAACACAGCATGTCTTTCAATATTATACTACCTTGTTAAGTCCTGCATTAAATACACCAGACACTTTCACTCCTGTTTTGAAATGCCTCTATAAAATATGTATTGATGGCTCATTTCTTTTTAAGGTTAATTACCAAGTATGTATGGATTTACTGTCTAGATGTACAAGAAACATATTTTTAATTGCCACACAAGTAAGTAAGTAAATAAACAAACCAAAACCCAGCAAGTGAACATTCTCTGAAAGTGGACTTCAGAGAATAGCATGAATACAAAACTACAGGAGTGGTTGAGAAGACCAAACCCTGCTACTAAATTCACACAAAGTGGAACAGCTGCTGCAATGAAACCAAGCAGTAGGCACTGGGAATTTCAGAGCGCTTGATTCTGGTTCTTTCTGCCCAGTGTCATCAGCTGTAACGACTGATTAAAGTGAAGGAAGATGAGTGACTTTCTCTTCAGTAAACTGTTAAGCTATCATAAGCTCAAGCCTGCTAACATTTGCATAGGTATAGCTAAGATAATTTTAAAATGTAATAGAAAAACTAGTTAGCTGCATGCTGAGGATGTGAATAGCTGATTATAATTCCAAATCTAAATTTAACTGCAACCAGTATTTTCCAGGTTCCCATCCATTATTACAAATATTTGAAAATTTATATCTGGTAGTAAATAGCATTTCTGTATACTATTTCCATATCAAAGTTAAATAATTTTGAACTTAAAGAAATTTTAAACCATAAGTCATCATAATCTATAGATCTCAGATAAAATTACATACATTTCTACTCTCTGCCAAAAACAGTATGTTTTTGCTTTTCTTAACCCTAAAAACATTTAAAAATATTTGTGCTTCCTATTCAGATTTTTTAAAAAATAGCTCATGTGGCCAACGATATGGCCATATGATTAAGCATATTTTTAAATGCTGGAGAATGTTCAGAAAGATTTCATCTGCTTAGTTAATTCCCCTAACGCACTTAATACCAGTCACTACAAGCTTGTTGCCTTTTTCTATAAAAAGAAAACTTACGAAACAGGAAAACACTTACCATTGTATAAATATGTAAGTGATATTCAGTGCCAAAACCATCATTACCTTGGATAATGCCATGAACCCTTGCTTTCTATTGTGGCATCTTATAAATATCTCAGCTAATTTTTAATGTATTCCTTCTGTATCTGCAATGCATTACCTTTATTTAATCTTCAGCAGTAATATCTAATGCACACAGTGAAACTGAATGGGATTTCCTTTTGTCACTGACAGTAACAGATAGTTCTTGATAATTATGATCCATGTGTAGCTCCTTCTTTCATTCGAGGAGAAGAGCATACAATGCCAGATCAACGGCTGGAGCAGATCTATGTCATCAATCTCAAACCACTTGCCAATGTCGTGAATGCACATATCTCCACAGAGTAATATATCTGTGTCATCTCATTGTCATATACCCTGAATTGTTTAGAAAAGCAAGGTAGAAGGGAAAAAACCAAATATGAGTGTTTTTCTGCTTTATATGAAATGTGAGATAAATGGCCACTGACTGAGTCTGTATTTTCTTGTGTCTGTGTATTCGTGTTCATACAGGCACATGTTATGGGTGGGGGAAGAGGTATGTTTACTAGTCTGGGCATTTAATGTATTTACTACATGTTATAATATTCCATCTATAACTTAACCACCATAAAACAGGGATAAAAAAATTAGCAATGGAACTTTGTCGGCAAAGTAACGTCTGTTTTTAATATGCTATCTAATTCCCTTAGTCAATGTTAAAAGGTCCACTTCCCCTGAAAACTAGCAAATGATCAGAGCTACATTTTTTAAGATAAACAGTCAAGAGGATATAAAATAGGCAGAACACTGAGGGATATCAAGGTGAGTTCATATGGTGGATGAAGACTATGGCCACTACGAAATAGAAAAGATATATAGTTATGTGTTTGCTTAGTAGGATTTATCAATGAGAAATGGTAGGGCAAGTACCAAAATTATATAAATATCAAGATAACGTGAGAGCTACAGAAAAACATCTATTTCCACTTTATTGACTATGCCAAAGCCTTTGACTATGTGGATCACCACAAATTGTGGAAATTCTTCAAGAGATGGGGATACCAGACCACCTGACCTGCCTCTTGAGAAATCTGTATGCAGGTCAGGAAGCAACAGTTAGAACTGGACAGGGAACAACAGACTGGTTCCAAATTGGGAAAGGAGTACGTTAAGGCTGTATATTGTCACCCTACTTATTTAACTTCTATGCAGAGTACATGATGAGAAACGCTGGGCTGGATGAAGCACAAGCTGGAGTCAAGATTGCTGGGAGAAATATCAGTAACCTCAGATATGCAGATACCACCACCCTTATGGCAGAAAGTGAAGAACTAAAGAGTCTCTTGATGAAAGTGAAAGAGGAGAGTGAAAAAGTTGGCTTAAAATTCAACATTCAGAAAACTAAGATCATGGCATTGGGTCCCATCACTTCATGGCAAATAGATGGGGAAACAGGGGAAAGAGTGACAGATTTTACTTTCGGGGGCTCCAAAATGACTGCAGATGGTGACTGCAGCCATGAAATTAAAAGACACTTGCTCCTTGGAAGAAAAGTTATGACCAACCTAGATGGCATATTAAAAAGCAGAGACATTACTTTGCTGACAAAGGTCTGTCTAGTCAAGGTTATGGTTTTTCCAGTAGTCATATATGGATGTGAGGTTTGGACTATAAAGAAAGCTGAGCACCAAAGAACTGGTGCTTTTGAACTGTGCTGGAGAAGACTCTTGAGAGTTCCTTGGACTGCAAGGAGATCCAACCAGTCCATCCTAAAGGAAATCAGTCCTGAATATTCATTGCAAGGACCGATGTTGAAACTGAAACTCCAATACTTTGGCCACCTGATGCAAAGAACTGACTCATTTGAAAAGACCCTGATGCTGGAAAAGATTGAAGGTGGGAGGAGAAGGGAATGACAGAGGATGAGATGGTTGAATGGCATCACCAACTCGATGGACATGAGTTTGAGTAAACTCCGGGAGTTGGTGATGGACAGGGAGGTCTGGCGTGCTGAAGTCCAGGGGGTCGCAAAGAGTTGGACATGACTGAACAACTGAACTGAATGTTTTATAATACAGAAAATTTTATTTGGCTCATTATTCACATCTTGGTGTAAAGGCAGAGTGTGATTGCAGTAGACCCTTGATATTAGGAATCAAGATCTTAAGTTAGTGCTGATCTTAAAACCATATAATTTTAGAGAGAAAATCTAAGAGCCCAGGCAGAATCCAAGACCTTATTTATTTCTGCTCCCCAGCAAATATTATACATCATACTTCTAACACACCCCTGACCTTGCATTTTAAATAGTTAGCTTCCTCTAGCACCAACTGTATTTTGTTTGTATTCTTAACTTTGAAGCCTTAAGTTATCTCCCCAAATGTAGTAGATGGTCAATAAAGATATGTGGAATGATTGAATGTGCTGAGAAATTACAGACATGTGACAGGCATTAAGGAAGACAAGCAGTTCAGTCACTCAGTCATGTCCAACTCTTTGTGACCCCATGGACTGCAGCACACCAGGCTTCCCTGTCCACCACCAAATCCCAGAGCTTGCTCAAACTCATGTCCATAGAGTCAGTGATGCCATCCAACCATCTTATCTTCTGCCGTCCCCTTCTCCAACCTTCAGACTTTCCTGGCATCAGGGTCTTTTCTAATGAGTCAGTTCTTCACATCAAGTGGCCAAAGTATTGGAGTTTCAACTTCAGCATCAGTCCTTCCAATGAATATTCAGGACTGATCTCCTTTAGGATGGACTGGTTGGATCTCCTTGCAGTCCAAGGGACTTGCAAAAGTCTTCTCCAACACCACAGTTCAAAAGCATCAAATCTTCAGAACTCAGCTTTCTTTATGGTCCAACTCTCACAGCCATACATGACTACTGGAAAAACCATAGCTTTTAGATGGAACTTTGTCGGCAAAGTAACGTCTGTTTTTAATATGCTATCTAGGTTGGTCATACTTTTTCTTTCAAGGAGCAAGCGTCTTTTAATTTCATGGCTGCAGTCACCATCTGCAGTGATTTTGGAGCCCAAGAAAATAAAGTCTCTCACTTTTTCCATTGTTTCCCCATTTGTTTGCCATGAAGTGATGGGACAGGATGCCATGATCTTAGTTTTCTGAATGTTGAGTTTTATGCAAACTTTTTCAGTCTCCTCTTTCACTTTCATCAAGAGACTCTTTAGTTCCTCTTGCTTTCTGCCATAAGGGTGGTGTCATCTGCATATCTGAGGTTATTGCAGGCAGATTCTTTACCAACTGAGCCACCAGGGAAGCCCAAGAATCTTATAGGGAGCTTCTTTAAAATGCAGGTTCTTGGGCAGGAAAACCAAAGCCTCTACCGAATTAGGAAAGAGGTGAGGCCAAGGTATGTACATTTTAACAGACTTTCTAGGTGATTCTGATGTGGGTGGTCCATGAAAAAATCTTCAGAAACAGCACTGTATGCCTAGGAGATAATTTTCAAGAGGAATAAATCCCTATACTTAGAGTTCCCTACCAATATTGATTCATTCCAAAGGCAGAACTGGCAACTTTCTCATCTTGACTATGGTAGTAGGTCTTATCAAATTACTTCTCAGCCACTGTGAGTGCTCCTTATCAATGATCTCTCCA
This sequence comes from Dama dama, assembly GCF_033118175.1. Lineage (NCBI taxonomy): Eukaryota > Metazoa > Chordata > Mammalia > Artiodactyla > Cervidae > Dama > Dama dama. The sequence continues at coordinate 125,994,263 of NC_083714.1, read as the reverse complement.
GTTAATTCTCAAAAGTAGACCAATGAACTAGTAGCAATAGAAAAATATTAAGGAATTATTTAAGATATAGGTTCATGGGTGTTGAGATATATAATTAAGTATATGGTAGTCCAATGTTAAGGGCTTCCCTCACAGCTCAGTCGGTAAAGAATCTGCCTGCAATGCAGGAGACCTGGGCTCAATTCCTGGGTGAGGAAGATCCCCTGGAGAAGCAAATGGCAATCCACTCCAGTATTCTTGCCTGGAAAATCCCATGGACAGAGGAGCCTGGCGGGCTACAGTCCATGGGGTCACTAGAGTCAGACACGATTTAGTAACTAAACCACCAGCACCAATGTTAATGCTAGAAGAAAATTTGCAATTATCTGAGAAGTAATAAAAAATATTCAATTTTCCAATCACTGTTGTGGTTCTGATATTAAGGTCAGATGGCTTTTAATAAGCAGAGTCTTCAATATTACCTCTTGCTATTTCTTGACTTTGTAGATAATTGAGTTGAATATCAAAGATACACTGTAAGGCAGTTGATCATCCTCAATAAAAATAATATTGGCTGTACAGCCCAAGATGAAAACAAAGTGGAACATAGTCACTTAGAAATATCAGATGTTTCACAACAAAGACACCTTTGTGATAAGGTTTTCTCTACTCTCTTTCTTCCAGAATATTGTATGTTATTACCATTCTGAATGGGCTTCCCAGGTAGCTAAGTGCGTAAAGAATTCGCCTGCAATGCAAGAGATGCAGTGATGCAGTTTCAATTCCTGGGTCAGGAAGATCCCCTGGAGGAGGGCATGGCAACCCACTCCAGTATTCTTGCCTGGAGAATCCCATGGACAGTAGAGCCTGGAGTGTTACAGCCCATGGCGTCACAGAGTCGGACATGACTGAAGCAACTTAGCACGCACACATACACCATTTTGAAGAGAAGATTAAGGAACTGTAAGAAGGCTTAGGCTATTATTCACAATGTGGTGATTACAAATATATATGTTGTGCCTTTCTCTCTAAGTCAGTGTTTTAAAAAGGCCCTTACCTGATTCTCACATGGCATGTCCATGAAATTTCATAAACTTCATTCTATGGACCAAGTGGTCTTGATTTTAATTAACTTTCTCTCAGTAACCACTGACAAATGTTACTTAGTAGTCTTTAACTGCAGGTCACACACTCAGATCCACTGAATTAGAGCCCAAGAATCACTGTCAACTCACTGTCTACTCACATACTTTCCTCCCCTTCAGTACTCTAACTCCTGAGGAATTGAACTACACTAAATATGAATAACATGCTTTGATTTTAAATACTTTGCATACAGAAATGCTGAAAGATATCTCTTAATCTCAAGTAATGGATACTAAAAAACAACCTTCTAAGTGCCAGTCTGTTGGCAACTTAAAACACCAGTTTATTAGCTCACAGTTGGTATAGGTCAGAAGTTGAGCTGGCATGAATGGATTCTCAGCTCAAAATCTCACAAGACTGACATCAAGATGTCAGCACTCTCATCTGGAACTTGGGATCCTCTTCCAAGTTTATTCAGGTTGTTAGCAGAATTTACTTCCTTATGATTGTAGGACTGAGGTCCCCATTCCTCACTGGCTATCATCTGGGGTCACTCTCAGTTCCTAGAGGCCTCCCACATTCTTTGCCGTGTAGCTTCCTTCATCTCCAATGTCAGTAACAGAGAACTTCCCTCTCATTGAATTCCTCACACTTCCAATCTCTTGCATTAGGAAGAGTTCAGGACCTTTTATGGACTCATTTGATTAGGTCTGAACTACCAAAGATAATTTCCCTATTTTAACATCAACTAATTTGAGATCATAATGGCAACTGCAAAATCCATTTTATCAAGAAATTTAACATAATCATGGCAATAATATCTCATTATACTCACAGGTTCTACACACACTCAAGGGCAGAGGATTTCACAGGAGTGGGCAAAAAACATTGAGAGACACTTTAGCATCCTTCCTATCACAACCATCTTAGACTTCTAAGTGGAAAGTGTGCAGCTTAAAAAGACTGAAATACTTTGCTGTCTATCTTTGCATAGTGCTGCAAAGTACACTGAGTTGGCAGCCCTATTTCACAGAGATGAAGATGAGAATTACTGGGACTGTACTGCCATACTGTCTCATGAGGCTGTTTATCAGCTTTCTTTCACAACCAGAATATCAACTTTTAGCATGAGAAATGCCATACACAGAATTTGCATAAGCCTTAACAGTATACTCAGTTCAGTCACCGAGTCATGTCCAACTCTTTGCGACTCCATGGACTGCAGCATGCCAGGTCTCCCTGTCCATCACCAACTCCCAGAGCTTACTCAAACTCAAGTCCATTGAGTTGGTGATGTCATCCAACCACCTCATCCTCTGTCGTCCCCTTCTTCTGCCTTCCATCTTTCCTAGCATCAGGGTCTTTTCCAATGAGTCAGTTCTTTGCATCAGGTAGCCAATGTATTGGAGTTTCAGCTTCAGCCACAGTCCTTCCAATGAATATTCAGGACTGATTTCCTTTAGGATTGACTGGTTTGAACTCCTTGCAGTCCAAGGGACTCTCAAGAGTCTTCTTCAACACCACAGTTCAAAAGCACCAATTCTTTGGTGCTCAGCTTTATTTATAGTCCAACCCTCACATCCATACATGACTATGGGAAAAACCATAGCTTTGATTAGACAGACCTTTGTTGGCAAAGTAATGTCTCTGCTTTCTAATATGCTGTCTAGGTTGGTCATAGCTTTTCTTCCCAGGAGCAAGCATCTTTTAATTTTATGGCTGCAATCACCATTGGCAGTGATTTTGGAGCCCAAGAAAATAAAGTCTCTCACTGTTTCCATTGCTTTCCCATCTATTTGCCATGAAGTGATGAGACCAGACGCTACGATGTTAGTTTTCTGAATGTTGAGTTTTAAGCCAACTTTTCCACTCTCCTCTTTCACTTTCATCAAGAGGCTCTTTAGTTCTTCTTCACATTCTGCCATAAGGGTGGTATCATCTGTATATCTGAGGTTATTAATATTTCTCCCAGAAATCTTGATTCCAGCTTGTGCTTCATCCTGCCCGGCATTGCACATGATGTACTCTGCATAGAAGTTAAATAAGCAGGGTGACGATATACAGCCTTGACGTCCTCCTTTCCCGATTTAGAACTAGTCTGCTGTTCCTTGTCCAGTTCTAACTGTTGCTTCTTGACCTGCATACAGATTTCTCAGGAGGCAGGTCAGGTGGTCTGGTATTTCCAACTTTTGAAGAATTTTCCACAGGTTTTGGTTACCCACACAGTCAAAGGCTTTGGCATAGTCAATAAAGCAGAAATAGATGCTTTTCTGGAACTCTCTTGCTTTTTCCATGATCCAGTGAACGTTGACAATTTTATCTCTCATTCCTTTGCCTTTTCTAAATCCAGCTTGAACATCTGGAAGTTCATGGTTCACATATTGTTGAAGCCTGGCTTGGAGAATTTTGAGCATTACTTTGCTAGTGTGTGAGATGAGTGCAATTGTGCAGTAGTTTAAACATTCTTTTGCATTAGCTTTCTTTGGGATTGGAATGAAAACTGCCCTTTTCCAGTCCTGTGGCCACTGCTGAGTTTTCCAAATTTGCTGGTATATTGAGTGCAGCATACTAAGTACATTCAAATATACTTGTTCCATGTCCTCTTTACAGCAATCATGTTAGTTCCATTTACAAACAAGGCACTGAGAGCCAATGATGTCACACAATGTCAAAGACAAGTAGAATGGGGACATGAATGTACAACAATCCTTATAGAAAGCCACAGTCACCTGCTTTCTATTCCTTATAGCCAAATTGTTACCATAGAGAGGATTCAGTATAACACCCAGGACAATTTAAAAGAAAATGTAGTAAAATTGAATATTTTCTATGGTTCCTGAGTGGTACATTCCTTCATTCCAACACCCCAGGATCAAAGTATGCTTTATTATTTTAATTTTACTTTTAATTTTCTCTATGATCCATGCCCTCAAATTAGAACTTCATGAAACTCTTAAAACCCACAGAATTGTAAATGATTAAAACATGTAAGGGATGATCTTTCCCAGTGTGTATGTCTTTAGACTGGATCCCAGACTTGAAGGTTAGCTTTAGATATTAGATACTGACTGAGAAAATTGTGTTTGTGTGTGTGCATGCATTCACACACAGATGCTTTAGGTGGAAAGGGATGTTGAGGAAAGCCAAATGCCTGAAATCACATCCCAGACCTGCCTGCTCTGTTTATGTTAAGGCTAACCTGGGTTTGGGCTATTAAAAAAATTAAGACTCTATTAACTATCCAATAAAATTTCCAAAGATGAAGGAAATGTTCTTCTTTGTCTACTCTAGTAGCCATTAGCCCCATGTGGCTATTGAGCACTTTCATGTGGCTAGTGTGACTAAAGAACTGAATTTTTTAGCTTATTTAATATTAATTAGGTGGCACTAGTGGTAAAGAACCTGCCTGCCAATGCAGCAGACATAAGAGATGTGAGTTTGATCCCTGGGTCAGGAAGATCTGCTAGAGGAGGGCATGACAACCCAATCCAGTATTCTTGCCGGAGAAGTCCATAGACAGAGGAGCCTGGAGGGCTACAGTCCATGGGGTCGCAAAGAGTCAGACAAGACTGAAGTGACTGAGCACACACAGAGGTGACTAGTATTTACTGTATTGAACGGTGAAGATCTAGGTCCAAAGGTCAGTTAACAAACCAGTTAAAGACAGAGCCTTTTAAAGATATCAAAGGTCCGTCTAGTCAAGGCTATGGTTTTTCCAGTGGTCATGTATGGATGTGAGAGTTGGACTGTGAAGAAAGCTGAGCACCGAAAAATTGATGTTTTTAACTGTGGTATTGCACAAGACTCTTGAGAGTCCCTTAGACTGCACAGAGATCCAACCAGTCCATCCTAAAGGAGATCAGTCCTGGGTGTTCATTGGAAGGACTGATGCTGAAGCTGAAACTCCAATACTTTGGCCGCCTCATGTGAAGAGTTGACTCATCAGAAAAGACCCTGATGCTGGGAGGGATTGGGGACAGGAGGAGAAGGGGACAACAGAGGATGAGATGGCTGGATGGCATCACTGACTCGATGGGCATGAGTTTGAGGAAACTCCAGGAGTTGGTGATGAAGAGGGAGGCCTGGCATGCTGCGATTCATGGGGTCACAAAGAGTCGGACATGACTGAGTGACTGAACTGAACTGAACTGATGGCCCATGGGCCACAACTACTGATACCACGTGCTGCAACTACTGAAGCCCATGTGCCTAGAGCCTTGTACTTAGCAACAAGAGAAGCCACCACAATGAGAAGGCTGTACACTGCAACGAGAGGGTATTCCCCCTCCTCCCCATTCAATGCAACTAGCGAAAGCCTGCACCCAGCAACAGTCAAATATAAATAAATAAAAAATAAAGACAGTTATGATTGCATATTTATAATCTTTTTTTGAATGCAAAGGATTCTAAGTGATTACAGATGATCAATGAAGTATCTTGGTTTGCAAATCTAAAAAGCTTGCATATATTCTAGACCAAATATTCTTATGGTCACTAGATCAGCAGCAGCAGCAGCATCTAGGAACTTGTTAGAAATGTAAATTATCAAGCCCTGCTCCAAAATCAGCTAATCAAAGATTGGGGTCCAACAATCTGCATTTAATAAGACCTCCAGGTGATTCTAATGCACTTTTGAAAATCTCTGTTGTGGAGCAATAACAGTGTACCAAATAACTAATTAATTAACATGCTAAGTTATTTTCTTTATTAGATACTTTAGCAAATAGCTATGCAATACTTCAAAATATCCTTTCAGATATCAATGGCAATGGCACATATTTATTTTATGATTCTGTTTAAAAAAAAAATGAAAAAGCTGAGGAGGTACATCTTCTCAGGCTGATGGATGACTTATTCTACTGGCATATTTCCTGGGCTTCTAACAGCTGTCCCAGTGAGAAGAGCTCCTGTCAGATATTTTGTCAAACAAAATGCTGCGGCAGCTTTGAGACTCCTGCCAATGAGGGTTTTTAAGGTGCATTGCAGCTTTGGGGGTAGAAGAAAGGTCTCTATGGAATCATTTGGTTTTAAGCCAAATGTGTCTGAAACTATTCAATATCAGAGAAACTACATGAAAAGTGAAAATTTTCAATTAATCAGTCATTTTTATGTTTAGCACATTGATAAAAGCAGTATTCTTCTTATTCTTTCTTTCCATTTTAGTCTTTAATTTTTCCCTTCAGTAAACTGAAATGAGCCATAGTTTAAAGATCAACAACTTCTAATTTGTAAATGGCTAGCATTTCATTACAAAGCAAAGTTCAAAATCCATTTTGCCACTAAGAAGAATCCCATCTCATTTTTCATTGAAAGTGGTCTTTGCTATTTCAGTTTTCTTTATATTTTAATGAATCGCCTTTCACTAAATGCCAGAGGGTTAAGGTAGACAAAATATGGGATTAAAATCAGGCTGATGGGGATGTGAAATCCAAGAAGCATAACACCTGTGTGCCTTTGAACAAGCTATTTAATTGCTCTGAGCCTCAGTTTCCTCATCTACAAAAATGGAACCAATAACACAACTTAAAGAATGATTTTGTGAATTAAAATAGTAATAAATGTGAAAGTACCTAACTTACATTAGTTTTAAAAAGTTACCAAAGCAGATCCACAAGAAAGGATACATTCTTATGATTAAAATGGGTATTTCCTCTGAAAGAAGCCAACATATTTTAATATTATTATTATGTGGAATATGTTATTTTAGTCTCTTGATAGTTTTTTCATTAAAAAACAATTAAACTAATATATCCCACTTCTCTATTTAACTGAAGGTTTTTATTACTTTCAAACATTTCTTCTCAGATAATTACATTCCTGATGAAGATACTTAATTTCAATTTCACTTGATCCTTAGTGCCTGCTTTAGTGCTTGATGGTTTATTAATCTTTATTTTTATAAGCTTATGAATTAAATAATTGATAACATACTTCTTTCTATCCTATTCTTTTAGTGTGTTTTTTCCCCTAGTTTTCTGTTTTATGGAGGTATAATTATCAAATAGGAACTGTATATATTTATGGTGTACAACTTGATGCTTTGTACATATTATGATTACCACAATCAAACTAATTAACATATCCATAACCTCACATAGTCGCCATGTTCTTTCTTTTTTTCGTTTTTGTTTGTGGTGAGAACCCTTAAGATCTACCCTTTCGGCAACTTTTGACTGTGTCACACAGCATTGTTAACGATAGCCATCATGTTATATATCGTATATTTGATCTCCAGAACATATTCACCTTGCATAACTGAAACTTTGTACCCTCTGACCAATATCTTCCCATTTCCTCCTCCCTCCTGCCCATGGAAACCACTATCCTACTTTTGATTCTGAGTCTTAATATGTTAGATTACACGTTTAAATGACATCATGCAACATTTGTTTTTCTGTGTCCGATTTATTTCACTTAGTATAATGTCTTCCGTGATTTCAAACCTAAAGAAAAGTTGCAAGAAAATGCCATTATGGCCTTCGTCAGATTCTTTAATTGTTTATATTTGTATTTTATCCCATTTGCTCTATCAGTCTCTCCTTTCATATGCACTCTCCACCTACCCGTCCCCGCCCCACAACACACCCCTCAGTACTTCAGTGTGTATTAACCAAAACACAGGAAATTTAGCATTGATATGACATTATTTAAACAACAGCTCATATTCAGGTCTAGTCCATTTTTGCAGTAATCTTCTTTATATTTATTCCCTTTTATTGCCAGTCCAGGATCCAATCCAAAACCATCTCTGCATTTATTTATCATGTTTCTTTCATTCTTATCAAGTCTTCTTTCATTCTAAGAAATTTCCTCAGCATTTCTTTGTATTTCTTGATCTTGACAGTTTTGAAAAATACAAGCATTGTGTACAGTGCTTATCTATTGTTTCTTCATAGTTAGAGTCTATTTGTATGTTTTTGGCAAGAATAGAAAATTACTTCTAATCATTCTTAATTATGTACTATAAAAAGTTACTTTACAAGCATACACACAAAAAGGTATGAAATTTATTAAGACTATTTACTCTAGATACAAATCACATAATTGATGACCCAATGTTATCAGAAATAGTTTAATATGGTGGAAAGAACACAAATTCTGGAGTCAAATTGTCTGGGCTCCACAATTTTCTAACTGTATAGACTTGACATTAAATCTCTGTACCTTGTTTGAGTTCCACACTTACAAAGAAGGATGTTAATAGCACGTACCTCATTTGCTTAGAGTGATGATTTATATGCAAATCACCGAAAAAGGTTACTGGTATATAGTGAGGCTAAATAAGTACTTCTGATCATTGGTGCAATTAATAACATATATACTTAAATACATGGTTAGTCTTTTTATTTTTATTTGTACCCAAATCTTGCCATGTATACTGTACCACAGATGGTTCAGTGGTAAAGAATCCACCAGCCAAGCAGGAGATGCAGGTTTGATTCCTGGGTCAGGAAGGCTCCCTGGAGAAGGAAATGGCAACCCACCCCAGTATTCATGCCTGGAGAATTTCATGGACAGAGGACCATGGTGGGCTACAGCCCACAAGGTCTCAAAGAGTTGGACAAAACTGAGCAAATGGACATGAATACAGGCACTTGCCATGTATATGTGTTGATTTTGTAAAATATTCTTTAATTCCTGCTTGCAACAGAGAAGTATCATTTGAAAGACCTAAAATATAATTTAATTACAGAGAAATAAACACATCTAGAGACATTTTCAAATCTAAAGTGATACATTTTTCTTTTGAATATTTGTATTTTGTTCTTCTTTCTACTTAGGAAAATAAATTAGCATTCTTCTGCTTCCTTAATGTATTTTTATAAAAATACCAACCATAACTAATCTCAAAACTGTTGATAATAGCATTAACTTACTACTGTTGATAACTTCTAACTATATGGTGAAATATTATCATTACCCCTCACTCACAGTGCTCTAGCTGATTTATGCTTCTTTGACAACACATTCTAACTAAACTAAACTCATTTTTTCAAGTAACATTTAGAGTCACTGGTGACCTTGATGGATTCAAATGAGATGAATTCCTTATATTTTGAAAGACAGTTTTATGTGAATGTTATTCACTAGTGTTTTGAAATATGAAAATCTCCTCATCTGTATTGCAGAAATGGAATTATTTAGGAAAGATTTGCTAAAGAATTCCCTGATGGGAGATAATTGCTAGAATATATACTTCAACCTGGTCAATAGCAAGGGAAATTAGAATAGTGTTATGTGTCTTTAGCATGTGGTAGGATAAGTTACAAAGCCAGGAATCATGAATTTGTATGAATGCAAACTGTGACCCAGTATAGGCATATGATCTGTTGCTTTAAATAGATGTGTGTACATCAAAATTGTGAGCCCTAGTTGAGAATTAAAATCTTTTATTGATTTTTGTTGTGCCTGTCAAACAGAATAAAATTTTAGCATTCAGAAAGACTTAAAGACCATCTGTTGTAATCCCCAAAAATTTTAATGAAGAAACTTGTGTCTGAAGAGGTTAAAAATCACAAATAAATGACATAAATTCTAGAACTATAACCCAGAAGTTTCCCTTCTTCAGCTTCCAATTTAATTCCAATTAAACTAAAACAAATGTGTTAATTTTCCAAATTCTTCTAGGCACAAGGATCCACTGATTAAAAACACTTGGTATCTGCTGTGGATTAAATTAAAAACACTTGGTATCTGCTGTGGATTAAATTGTGCCTCTCCAAATTCCTATGTTGAAATCCTAACCTCCCAATGTCATTGTACTTGGAGATGGGGCCTTTAGGGAGGTAATTAAGGTTAAATGAAGTCATAAGAGTGGGGCCCTAATCCAATAGAACTGATATCCTTACAGAAGAGGAACAGACACCAGAGAGATTTCTCTCTTGGTGGGTGCACACACAAGAGGAAAGGACACATGAGTAAACTGTGAGAAAGCAGCTGTGTGCAAGCAAGGAAGAGAGGTCTCCCCAGAAAGGTACACTACTGGCACTTTGATCTTGGACTTCTAGCCTCCAGAACTATGAGAAAATGAAGTTCTGTTGTTTAAGCCACATTGTCTATGGCATTTTGTTATGGCAGCCCTAGCAGGCTATGACACTGTCTAATGTAAACAAACAGGGTTATTAATTTTACATCAGAAAATCAGTACAGCACAAAAGAAAGAGCACTCATTTTAACTTGGGAGAGTAATGAGTAAGAATAAATTGAACAGAGAAGGTGATTTTTGTGCTAAATATTAAAAGATGAGTGGAAGTGATTGATAGGGACTGAATTGAAGTAGTGATACCATGTGATTTTTACACCATTTCATTTTCCTCCTGGACCACGGGAAGAATATATTCCTCCTCCTCATAAATCTAGATGTGTCATATGATCAGTGCTATCAAAAGAATGTGACTGACTGTGATGTATGACACTCCTAGATATGACATTTGAAACAACCTTTGCCATCCACTATGTCTCTCTCTTGTGGCTTCTTGCTAATCTCAGTGGGTTGAATCCAGTGGAGAACTCAGAAGTCACCAGGGGACAGTAGAGCCTCAAGATGGAAAAGAGCCAGGATACCTTAGTCACAGCCTGAGGGAGATCCTTTCCAGTTAGATGATCTTCAGTAGACTATGCACAAGGAGAAGGCGATATCATGAATTCTCTGGTACTTTTCCTCCTTACATTTTAATTTCTCTATAATAAGGATTCTTCTTAAAATTAAAGTGATAAGGAATCAATATACCATAGTTTAACTGGATGAATTCCTTTTTTTCTTTTCTTGGCACTACATAAAACAATGCACCTTATATTAAGGTGGCATCTCAGGTCTGATAAAATGCAGTACATTTTTTAAGTTAAAGGAAGAGATTGTGGAAATTTTGTTATAGCAATGAGCATTAACTACTCTATTAAAAATAGAGTGGGTTCCCAGATGAAAAAAGAACTGTGTCAGGAGGAATCCAAGATTAAAAACAGTTTTGTTTGTTTTAGAAGCTGAAAGCCATTAGGTCTGAGTGGAGTACAAATTATGGAATGGCAAGTGACAATAACTACTACTGAGCAGAATGAGTGGAACTAGCAAGTGCTCTGATACTTAATAATGCATTTCTTCTTGGTGGTGAACTGCATAATCTGGAATATTTATTTGAACGATGCTTGTGGCTTTTTCAGTATGATTTTAGAAATGGAAGCATACTTTAAGAAATATTTTGAGGGAGATAAGTCAAATAGTTAGTTTTGGTGGGCTGCTATTTTACTTGGTCACTTAATAGTTATATATATGGTGTAAAATTATTTTACTGAAAATAAGATTGGGACTTATAAGTATTTTATGTTAACATGGTTATTTTCATATAATACATTTTCACATTGCATAGTCTCTGTTAACTCTATATTTTAATCCTAAACTTTTGCCTAGAAGCAATGTAATCTACAATGTAGAACTTCAGTTGTATGCAAGCTTCAGTACATAAATATTAGGAATCACAGATGCAATTCAAACTTTATCCCTCTAGGGCTTAGAAAGAGCTAATTTCAGTGAAAGAAACAACATATTTACACTTTTTAAACCCGAGGCAACTAACCTTAACAAGGAGTTCATCATAACAATGGTAGAAGTATTGACATGCTTTCAGCATCCTCTGAAAAGAATTTTAAAATAGAATTAACATGTACTTGCATAGACTGAGAAATCTGCTTCTTTCATCATATTTGGATTTCCCAAATGATTGTTTTTTATCAATAAAAGCATGGTAAAGACAGACTTAAAGGAGCCAATGAAACAAGAATAAGATACTCCCAGGTTGAAGATCTTGGGTTGATTTATCAGTGTTTCCTCAGACTTTTGAATAATAACTTCTTTTTATTCTCTACAGTTCTGATCCCCAAAATGAAACTGTATTTTGTGTACTTTGATTATAAATACATACATACCTTGTTATGCTATCAAGTGAACAAAATAAAACTTGTTTGTGCTCTAATAGCTATTCCAGTCTCCAGTATAATCTAGTCTAGAGGGGTCCAAGCTGTGTCTAGAGACACAAAACAAGGCAGATGGTGAAGGAGGAAACAGAACAGGTTCTATCTTGAAAGCAAGACTCCATCTTGGGCCGGACTGTGGACTTTGAGCTATATTCTCAGTATCTATGGAAACGACGTACCAAGTGGAAAACCAGGCCCCGGAAGGAAGAGCCCCAGAGCTCTCTGTAGCCTAAAAGAAAACCCTAATTATCTGTTAACTGAATAGAATCATACATTCTATTCTGCTTATTGGAGCATGGCCACAGGCCTATTGATAATTGTCCACTGTTAACTACCTAGGCTTAAGGCATATGAATCACGGGTTAACTTTGATCGTATCTTTCTTTTCCCTTTGTTCAGACTAGTTTCAGGGAATTTAGGGAGGCAGTTTTGTGCACGTACCCTTAGGGTATATAAGGTTTTCACAAAAACTGGTTGGGGTCCTTGGCTAAGAGGAGACTCTACCTTGGGCCCACAGGTGTAATAAACTTCTCTCCACTATCTGCATTGTCCTTCTGAGTGAGTTTGTTTCCCAGAACACGTGGCTACAATAATGGGGCGGATGGAGTCTGAGTAAATAAGATGTCAAATTCTCTGTTTTCCCAAATCAAACCAAATACATCCACTTTTCTCTATTTTATGTGTTGAAATACACATGAGGTTGCATTTTAAAAATTATTGTGTAAAAACTTCTAAAGCCCATTTATATTCCAAATGTCAGTAAAGCACAATAATTAAATAGGAGGACAATGGAGTCAATCTGCATTGAAAATCCTTAACCAACACTTGCTAATTGCAGACATTTAAGTGAATTATCCTAACCTTCTGGATCTGAATTCCCTGTAAAATGAGGTTAATAATTATTTCTCATAACATGGATTTGAGGATTAAGTTAAATGATATATGTAAAACTATGCTACACCAAGTTCATGGCTGTCTGTCCATGACCAGGTGACAGTGAGATTAGGAGCTTATGCCAAAATGTAAATCAGCTATATTACCAAGCACACTATTTCATTCAGCCAACTTTCTCTTTTTCATGGTATGACTTTCTCAAAGAAGGAAGCAGTGTATTGAGTTTCATTCTGGCACAAGTCCTTATCTAGTTGAGGATTGGCCTCTTGGGAAGCACTGAATTTTATGTATTTTCCAGCTTTCTTGAGATATAATTGACATATAAGTTTTATATGCACAGAGTAAAGAAATAAAATAGGTGACTAAATGATTAATCACACTAGTGAACTCTAAGTAGAAAAAAGGTGGAAGAGCCATGTAAGTCAATGATGACTTAAGAAAGCAGGTTTGCTTGACCACAAAACATGCCCCCAAACAATAAAACAATAGTGATATGAGACCCATATCCTACCCAGTGAGCTCAGTAAGTTAATAATCCCTAGGACATGCTCTCTGCACACAAAAAAATCAATAATTTGTGAATCTAGCTTGATCATGTTGTTATGGAATCAGGAGTCGCAAAACACACCTCGGAGACCACTCAAGACAATGGAGTACAGTTTATTCCACCAGCGGGCCCAAAGGGAATCAGTTCCCAACAAGGACCCTGATGTTTCTGAGAGGTCCAGTTTTACACCCCCCACTACGTGACTTGTTGGAGAAGACTCTTGAGAGTCCCTTGGACTGCAAGGAGATCCAACCAGTCTATCCTAAAGGAGATCAGTCCTGGGTATTCACTGGAAGGACTGATGCTGAAGCTGAAACTCTAATACTTTGGCCACCTGATGTGAAGAACTGACTCATTGGAAAAGACCCTGATGCTGGGAGGGATTGGGGGCAGGAGGAGAAGGGGACAACAGAGGATGAGATGGCTGGATGGCATCACCGACTCGATGGGCATGAGTCTGAGTAAACTCTGGGAGTTTGTGATGGACAGGGATGCCTGGCGTGCTGCGATTCATGGGGTTGCAAAGAGTCAGACAAGACTGAGCGACTGAACTGAACTGAAAGTGACTGGTTACATGTTAGCAACCCCTTTGTTGTATATGATTGAGTTTTACAACAAGTAAGTGCAAGGAGAACAAGCAATTAAGGTTAACGGGAGGGTGGGGGGACAATGATAATACATCAAGGGGGAATGTCTCTATGGTTAATCTAACAGGGGCAGCCTGACCTCAACTACAATCTCCGTTTGTCATCTGTAGGGAGGGAAGTCGCCGGGAGACCTGGTTTCCATTAGCAATGGTTTCCTTACTCTTGGGCAGGGTTCAGGTTCACATCCTGTCTTTAAGATGGATGACAGGCTTCAAGATGGAGTCTCTCCTGCCTTCCTCACACTGGCCCCAACAATATAGGGACAAGAAAACTCCCCTGCTCAACCTAGAAGAAGAGTTGATGATGGAAACATGATGTCTACTCAAGAAAGACAAAGAAGGTCTTCTCCTCCTCCCCATTTTTCCTTTGACTATAAAACTATAGCCCAGTAAGTTCTTAGGGCATGGGATTTCTCACCCACTGCTCGTAAACTTCACAAGTATCCTATTCTAATAAATCACTTCATATCTATCACTTTGTCTCTTGCTGAATTCTTTCTGGGCTGAGACATAAAGGCCTATGGTACTGGAGTTCTTTGAAGCCCCTGAAATGACACCTAATGGTTTCAATTTGGTGTAAGTTTAAAATGTACAGTATGATATGATACTTATATATTGAGAAATGATTATTACCACAGTAGAGTTAGTTAATAAAGAAGGCTGAGCGCCAAAGAATTGATGCTTTTGAATTGTGGTGCTGGAGAAGACTCTTGAGAGTCCCTTGGATGGCAAGGAGATCAAACCAGTCAATCCTAAAGGAAATCCACCCTGAATATTTATTGGAAGAACTAATGCTGAAGCTCTAGTACTTTGGCCACCTGATGCAAAGAGCTGACTCATTGGAAAAGACCCTGATGCTGGGAAAGACGGAAGGCAGGAGGAGAAGGGGCAGCAGAGGATGAGATGGCAGAGATCACTGATCCAATGGACAGGAATCTGAGCAAACTCCAGGAGATAGGGCAGGACAGGGAAGCCAGGCATGCTGCAGTCCATGGGGTCACAAAGAGTTGGACACAACTTAGCGACTGAACAATGACAACAAAGAGTTAGTTACTTCTTCCATCACCTCACATGATGAACATTTCATTTTTTGGTGATAATATTAATGATCTATTCTCTTAGCAATTTCCAAGCACTTAATATAGTTTTGTTAACTATAGTTACCAGATTATACATATTGACGTAACACTTTTTCATAGAGTCTTTATGATTTTCTATTATAAGATATATCATCTTCAGACAGAGATAATTTTGCTTCTTCTTTTCTGATTTGGTGGCCTTTTTAAAAAATTTTTTGCCTAATACTCCAGTCAGGACTTCCAGTAAGTGGTAAGAGTGGGCACCCATGTCCTTTTCCTGATCATGGCAAGAAAGCTTTCAACCTTTCACCACTAAGTATGATGTTAGCTGTGGACTTGTCATATATGGCTTTTATTATGTTATGTTCCTTCAATACCTGATTTGTTGAGAGTTTTTGTCATGAGAATCAAATATTGAATTTTGTCCAATGCTTTATCTGCATCTACTGAGATGATCATATGATGATTTTTATATTTCGTTCTATCAACGTGGTGTATCACATTTATGGATTTGCATATGTTGAACCATCCTAATGTGTTTGGCAGAGAGATAGTTCACTCTGGATTTCTGCATGTGTCAGCTGGTAATGTCCTTGGGCAGGCAGAGCTTACTAATTGGGGCAAGGCCATTGCCCAAGATCTGAGGTGGAGTGGCAGGGTGCCACTGGCTGAGAACAGCTGGACAGCACTGCTGGCTTGGCAGGATGGGCTGTAGGATAGGCTCTGCGACTGTCTGGCTTTTTGGTTGGGCTTCCTAGAGAATAGGGCTGGGTACTATACTCGTGTAGGTGGGGCTATGAATTAGCTTTCCTGCCCTTGGCAGGCAGCAGAACAACCCCAAGAGTTGCAGTACTCTCTGTCTGGGGATGTGAATCAAGTAAGGATGTGGGCTGAATTCCCCAGCCAAATGGGGACACCAGTTTTGCTCTGCAGATGAGGAAAGCCACTGGTTGTTCTCTCTGTTCAAGTGACACTGTAAGCAGGGTTGTTGCATGGGTCTGTAGCTTCCTGTGTACTCTAGTTAGGTTACCCAGTCAGGTGGGTGGAAGGTTGTATTCAGTCATAGGCAGAGCTACAAATTCGTTTCCCTGTCTGGGTAAAATTGACTCCAAGGATAGCAAGGTTCTTTGCAGTCTTGACTCAACCTGACCAAGGCCCCAAGTTACTTAGCTGAATGAGGACACTGGCTCTGCTCTGCAGAAGATTGGCTCTGTCTGCCTAACTCACCACTTGAGTGTCGCTGGGCTACAGAGCTTCCATGTGTTCTGGATAGGCTTTCTGGTAGGGCAGGGCCAGGAGCTACACTCAGCAGAGGTGGGGCTATGACAGCTCCTCTGCCTGGGTGAGCAGTGGGCGGGGCAGACCAGGTTGCATGGCCAGCAAGGCTTTTCCTTTGAGGATTCAAATCAGGTAGATTCACACCCTACTCAGTACCTTGGTCAAACTGTACCACTGTCTTGGCTCTTTAAGAGCACAGTCACTGGTTGGGATTACAACTTGTGTACTGTAGATTGGAACTGTCCACCCAGATCTAAGTGTTGTGAGCTCCTCCCCTTTTTTCAATCACAATCAAATTCCCAATGACCAAGCCCTACAGGTTCCCCCACAATCTCCCACAGTGCTAAGAGCTGTAGGGGAGACCTCTGAGTCTACAGTTCTTGCAGACATTCAGCTTCCTTACCACTGTGGGTTGCTTCTCAGCAGTCCCTACTCTGGACAGTATGAAACAGTATGAAAAGGCAAAAAGATACCACACTGAAAGATGAACTCTCCAGGTTGGTAGGTGCCCAATATACTACTGGAGAAGAGTGGAAAAATAGGTCCAGGAAGAATGAAGGGGCTGAGCCAAAGCAAAAACAAAGACCAGTTGTGGATGTGACTGGTGATGGAAGTAAAGTACGATGCTATAAGGAACAATATTGCATAGGAACATGGAATGTTAGGTCCATGAATCAAGGTAAATTGGAAGTGGTCAAACAGGAGATGGCAAGCGTGAACAACAACTTATTAGGAATCAATGAACTAAAATGAACTGGAATGGGTGAATTTAATTCAGATGACAATTCTATCTACGACTGTGGACAGAAATCCCTTAGAAGAAATGGAGTAGCCATCATAGTCAACAAAAGAGTCCATAATGCAGTACTTGGGTGCAATTTCAAAAATGACAGAATGATCTCTGTTCGTTTCAAAGGCAAACCATTCAACATCACAGTAATCCAAGTCTATGCCCCAACCACTAATGTCAAAGAAGCTGAACGGTCCGATCATGACCTAAAAGACCTTCTAGAACAAACACCAAACAAAAACAAAAACAAAAAATGTCCTTTTCATCATAAGGGACTGGAATACAAAAGTAGGAAGTCAAGAGATACATAGAGTAATAGGCAAGTTTGGTCTTGATGTACAAAATGAAGCAGGGCAAAGAGTAACAGAGTTTTGCCAAGAGAATGCACTGGTCATAGCAAACACCCACTTCCAACAACATAACAGACGTCTCAACACATGAGCATCACCAGGTGGTCAATAGCAATATCAGATTGATTATATTCTTTGTAGACAAAGATGGAGAAGCTCCATACTGTCAGCAAAATGAAGACTAAGAGCTGACTGTGGCTCAGATCATGAACTCCTTACTGCAAATTGGAGACTTCAACTGAAGAAAGTAGGGAAAACCATTAGATCATTCAGGTATGACCTAAATCAAATCCCTTATGATTATACAGTGGAAGTGACAAATAGATTCAAGGGATTATCTGATAAACAGAGTGCCTGAAGAACTACGGACAGAGGTTAGTGACACTGTACAGGAGGCGGTGATTAAAACCATCCCCAAGAAAAAGAAATGCAAAAAGCCAAAACGGTTCTCTGGTTCTCGGAGGAGGCCTTACAAACAGCTGAGAAAAGAAGAGAAGCGGCAAAGGAGAAAAGGAAAGACATATCCATCTGAATGCAGAGTTCCAAAGAATAGCAAGGAGAGATAAGAAAACCTTCCTCAGTGATCAACGCAAAGAAATAGAGGAAAACAATACAATGGGAAAAACTAGAGATCTCTTCAAGAAAATTAGAGATACCAACGGAACATTTCATGCAAAGATGGGCACAGTAAAGGACAGAAATGGTATGGACCTAACAGAAGCAGAAGATATTAAGAAGAGGTGGCAAGATTACACAGAAGAACTATACAAAAGAGATCTTCATGACCCAGATAACTACAATGGTGTGATCACTCACCTAGACCCAGACATCCTGGAATGCAAAGTCAAGTGGGCCTTAGGAAGCATCACCAAGAACAAAGCTAGTGGAGATGATGGAATTCCAGTTGAGCTACTTCAAGTCCTAAAAGATGATGATGCTGTGAAAGTGCTGCACTCAATATGCCAACAAATTTGAAAAACTCAGCAGTGGCCACAGGACTGGAAAAGGGCAGTTTTCATGCCAATCCCAAAGAAAGGCAATGTCAAAGAATGCTCAAACTACCACACAATTGCAGTCATCTCACACACTAGCAAAGTAATGCTCAAAATTCTCCAAGCCAGGCTTCAACAGTATGTGAACTGTGAACTTCCAGATGTTCAAGCTGGATTTAGAAAAGGCAGAGGAACGAGAGATAAAATTGCCAACATTCACTGGATCATGGAAAAAACAAAAGAGTTCCAGAAAAGCATCTATTTCTGCTTTATTGACTATGCCAAAGCCTTTGACTGTGTGGATCACCACAAACTGTGGAAATTCTTAAACAGTTGGGAATACCAGACCACCTGACCTGCCTCCTAAGAAATCTGTATGCAGGTCAAGAAGCAACAGTTAGAACTGGACATGGAACAGCAGACTAGTTCCAAATCGGGAAAGTAGGACGTCAAGGCTGTATATCGTCACCCTGCTTATTTAACTTCTATGCAGAGTACATCATGCAAAATGCTGGGCATGATGAAGCATGAGCTGGAATCAAGATTGCTGTGAGAAATACTAATAACCTCAGATATGCAGATGACACCACCCTTATTGCAGAAAGTGAAAAAGAACTAAAGAGCCTCTTGATGAAAGTGAAAGAGGAGAGTGGAAAAGTTGGCTTAAAACTCAACATTCAGAAAACTAACATCATAGCGTCTGATTTCATCACTTCATGGCAAATAGATGGGGAAACAATGGAAACAGTGACAGATTTTATTTTCTTGGGCTCCAAAATCATTGCAGATGGTGACTGCAGCCATGAAATTAAAAGATGCTTGCTCCTGGGAAGAAAAGCTATGACCAACCTAGACAGCATATTAAAAAGCAGAGACATTACTTTGCTGACAAAGGTCCACCTAGTCAAAGCTATGGTTTTTCCAATAGTCATGTATGGATGTGATAGCTGGACCATAAAGAAAGTTGAGCACTGAGGAACTGATGCTTTTGAACTGTGGTGTTAGAGGAGACTCTTGAGAGTCCCGTGAAATGCAAGGAGATCAAACCAGTTAATCCGAAAGAAAATCAGTCCTAAATATTCACTGGCAGGACTCGATGCTGAAGCTGAAGCTCCAATACTTTGGCCATCTGATGCGAAGAATTTACTCCTTGGTAAAGACCCTCATGCTGGGAAATATTGAGGGCAGGAGCAGAAGGGGATGACAGAGAATAAAATGGTTGGATGGCATCACCGACTCAATGGACATGAATTTGAACAAGCTCCGGGAGTTGGTGATGAACTGGAAAGCCTGGTGTGTTGCAGTCCATGGGGATGCAAAGAGTCAGACACAACTGAGCAACTGAACTGAACCAACTGAACTCTGGTCTTGCCTCATGGGTATTATGGGGGAGTATGCAGGGCTTGGTCACTCGGCCAGCCTGTAGGAGAGGCATTAAGTTAGCATGTAGATGCTCTTTTTATTCTTCTGAATGGTTCTGTCTTGGTTTTTGTGATGCAGGGAGTGCTTTAGCTTCTCCGATGTTTTCTAGGATTTTCTCAGTGGTGTATTGTCCATGAATAGTTATTATCTGTTCCCGTGAAGGGGAGTGAAATTGGGATTGACCTATGTCACTCCAAGAATTTCTTGTTTAAAATTCATCTTAACTATCACATTCAGGTCCCAATGTAATACATTCCAATCTACCTCTGAAATACCTTGAAGACACACTCACAAAAGATTTTTAAGAAAAGATCATATCACTATCAGAGGCTAAAACTGTCTGAAACTCTGGTGCCATGACTTGGGGGAAATTTCTAGTAACTCTTCTGTGATGAAGCTGATCTCTGATCGCATAACCTGGAAACTGATGCTGTTCTTTTCTATCACTAAACTGCTGAAAATAATGCTTTTGGAAGTCTTCTAAAATAGGCAACTTAAGGGACTTTTCTGGCAGTCCACGGGTTAAGACTCTGTGCTGCCACTGCAGGGGGCATGGATTCAATCCCTAGTGGAATGGAGGTCCTGCATATCATGTGGTGCTGCCGAAACATACATAAATAAAGTAGCCAACCCCACAACATGTTTCATATGATTACAATCCTTGGTTTCAGGCCAAAACAAAAGCTATCCCTGTTATCTATTGGCTTGTAGACGTGTATGCCTAAGATACATTGTGTTTTTTCTCATTTGAGTCTCCTTTTCATTTTTTCTGTACCTCCAAAGTTTTTCTCTGAGCCCTTGGTTAGGAGAAAGGTCCCTAACTCCTCCTCGCCAATCCCTTAACTCAATATGCCACCCACTCTTCTGCTTTACAAGAGTGAGGTACTTGAAAAACCCAGCTGTTCTTTGCTAACTTCTCATGGTGTACTGCTTATGCTCCTCTATCTACTGTATCTCAAAGAACAAAATGACTTGTTTAAAGACCACCTAATGTGTGTATCATATATCTTGTGATAATTCCAGTTCACTCTATTTTGGACACTGATATTTAACAGGTAACTGCTTATTTTAATCAGTTGGGCTGCCAGGTCAAAATGAGTGTATGCTTTATATAAGATATAAGAATATTTGTCAGATATTTATGAAAATTCTAGGTCTACCTGTTTATCCAAATTAAACACAATTTTTAATAATTAAACTAAATTCATGTAACTAACCTACTAAAAAAATTACATAAAAATCAAAAGATTTAACATTTAATCTTAATACAATAATTGTTGTCAATAGCATATGCTAAAGTAAAATCCTTATAGGCATTAAAAGATTTAGCCAAAATAGCTTGAATAAGTTATAAATTATAGCAAAGTCCAACCACACCAAAGTCCTAAATAAAATATCTCAGACTTTATATTTAAAAAAAAATTGGAATTACATCCATATTTAGCTATTTATTAGATTTGTAAAGTAAAATGCTTATACCCTCCATTTTGACATCAGTTTCCTCTAGTAACCTGTTGAAAATGATGCAAACTTACCAGGTTATCATGAAAATTAATTGATATAAGATATGCAAGACACCCCGTAGGGTGCCTGACACAATATAGAAGAGCAAATTCAAATAGAACAGCAGTGCAGCTGAATAAAAGGAGGCAGGATGGAACTTTTAACGTCTCTTTGAAATATGAAAGATGACCCTTCTCACAATAACATATACTGTTAAAACTTAGACTTAAACATTTTATGACTTCTTTACCAGCTAAGCCACAAGGGAAGCCCATGACTAACTGTAGTGGACACTAAAGTGCTGCCCAGATTCCCTTCAGAAAGGAAGGATCGATCACCCCAGAAATACTGCTGCTGATTGACAGCCCTCAAGCTGCCAAGCCCTCTTCAGTGATTGCCTCTGCTGAAGCAAACAGCCTCAGCCCAGGTCACTTCACCATTCCAGATGGCCACATCTTATGACTGCTCTATGAGTGAGTAAAATGGCTCATTCCTTTCATCCAAACTCAGGACGCCTAAAGATTCATCATATCTACAGAATTCTCCACAGGTTAGCTGAGGTTTCCAATGATACTGCACTGCTGCTCAACTTCTCCCTCTGCCTAATTCCATTTCTGCATACTTCCTTCCACAGTGTTTATCCCAAGAATACTCCATAATGAACTTAATCTTCAAGTCAGAGTTAGCGTTCTGGGGAATTCAATCTGCTAAAACAATACACATACCTTCTAGCTGTTACCTCATCACATTATTGTGAGGATCATTACTATCATCTTCAGAAGTAAACTGAGATATGGAGAAATTAAATAATTTGCCCAGTGTCATGAAACCACTACCCAGGATTTAAGCCTACATTTCACACCAAATGTAGTGAACTAAGCCTGCCATATTCACTCTATCTCTACTCCTCTCTCATTTAGAACTACCAAATATCAGAGAGAATGTAACAGTTAAGCTTCTATCCCAGGGAAGGAAGCCTTGTATTTATTTCCAAGTGAGTAGTTCAAAATTCTATAGAAAATTCCTTAGATTGAGCCTGTAGTTTGGCAAAACCAAATAAAAAAACAATGTTTCTGTAAGATGAAATTATTATTGAATGTGTTATGCAGTTTATAAACTCATGGTTAATATTT
Source organism: Dama dama (assembly GCF_033118175.1). Classification (NCBI taxonomy): domain Eukaryota; kingdom Metazoa; phylum Chordata; class Mammalia; order Artiodactyla; family Cervidae; genus Dama; species Dama dama. Next base: position 125,971,596 of record NC_083714.1, on the reverse strand, counting down.
GCATTCTACTACATTAGGCCTTTCCAGTTGGTATCACAGTAGATCTTCAACTTTTTGAGGCTGAATTTGTTTTTAAAAACCTTTTTATCCAACTATGGATTCTGGCCAAAATAAAAGTCCTTGAAAGTTAGAATATCACAAGTTCATTTATAGTAGTTACCAGAGGCATTAACAATCAGGTAAAAAACATCTGTCCTCATGAGTTTTGTGACAAATTTGTAAAGGATAGTGTTCAGTTTATATATTTGTTAAAATCTAAACTTTGAGCTCTTTGCAAAGTAATACAAAGACTACAAATTTCTTGTTTTCTTAGATGCTTTTGTATTTATTTCCATTGGTATGCTGCTAAGTCACTTCAGTTGTGTCCAGCTCTTTGCAACCCCATGGACTGTAGCCCACCAGGCTCCTCTGTCCACGGGATTCTCCAGACGAGAGTACTAGAGTGGGTTGCCATGCCCTCCTCCAGGGGATCTTCCCGACCCAGGGATCAAACCCACATCTCTTACGTCTTCTGCATTGGCAAGCGGGTTCCTTACCACTAGTGCCACCTAGGAAGCCCCCTCATTTCCTTTAGGCATTACAATAATTTCTGTTACCTGACCTGCTCATAATATTTTTAAAACTAAACTAGTGTCATAATTTTAAGCTGTTTTCCTGAACGACATAGCTGGCTAAGGTGCTCCTGGAAGCTTTGTTACCAAAAGGTAATAACATTTAATGTTAGTTAATATTGAAATATGTGTTTAATCAGAGAGAAATACACAGTGTCTGTGGGTCCTGGCCACACAAACATGGTGAATTTCGTTCTTTAAATATTTGAGGTTAATGCTCACCATCAAAGCTTTCCTCAGTGACCTCATGGCAGAACTCTGTTTTAGGGAAACGGAATTCTCAGTCCAGAAAGTTTTACTATTTTTAGTCATTATATTAAAAGGTGAGTAGGTTAATGGATACTTACCCCTTTTGCCCTTTAAAGATTTCTGTTCTGAGAACTTATAATCTCATTGGGAGTAAAATCTGTGTTTTGTGTTTAACATTCCTCACTTCAGTGAACTCCCTGTTTTGCATAGAATATCTCCAATGTGCTAAATATTTAGTGTGTACAAAAAAAATTATCTGAAATACAACCCTGTAAGTAGGTATCCTTCTTTTTCACATGAAAAACTTGATGCTCAAAGAACTCAAATAATTTATATCACCTATGTAGTAAAGACATTTGACCACAGCTGCCAATTTGAATTTATTATATTTTATCTTGATTTATGAAGAAAAACATGATACATATGCACTTATATACATTATATATGTATAATGCATATAGTATCACATGAACTGACATAAACACAAATATTTCCTGCAGCATATGAGCAAACACAAGCTAATCTTTGCAACCACTCCTGATATGTCCCTATGCCACATTCATAATGAACAATTTTTCCTTTTCTGAATTTTCCATATATTCTTATACTTCCATGTTTTTGCAAATGCTACATGCTAAAGCTTGAGATGAGAAATAAATTTTCCAGAATAGGACTTTTCAAAGAATATGAAAGAATACAGTGAGGCTGTCATAAAAGAAAAGCAAGAGAAATAAAGAATTTAGGACCTCATTTAAAACATTAAGTTTTATTCCATATAAAATTGGAAATGACTAAAGAATTTGAGCAAAAAACAGAGAGATAATCTCATTTGAATTTTAAAATATCACTGATTATTAGCTGAAGAATGGATTGATGAAAGTTGGATCAAATTTAAACTTGGAAATAGGAAAGAGATTTTTGGAGCACACAAAGATTCTCTAATAGAATTGATATTGAGTAGTAAGAAAGGATCACTATTGTCATACTCATAATTGTCAACTTATAATAACACCATAAAGGGAAGAAACCTGAATAAGAGATAACTATGTATTGAAAAATAACAGTGTGGGTCAGTTTTAAAATGCACCATGCAAATATCAGAGATATATATGGGAAAATTCTACGTAAGTTCTGCTTTGTTCCCCTAAGAATGTGGTCCACTGGAGAAGGGAATGGCAAACCATTTCAATATTCTTGCCTTGAGAACCCCATGAACAGGATGAAAAGGCAAAAAGATAGGACACTGAAAGATGAACTCCCCAGGTCGGTAGGTGCCCAATATGCTAATGAAGATCAGTGGAGAAATAACTCCAGAAAGAATGAAGGGATGGAGCCAAAGCAAAAACAACACACAGTTGTGGGTGTAACTGGTGATAGAAGCAAGGTCCGATGTTATAAAGAGCAATACTGCATAAAAACCTGGAATGTTAGGTCCATAACTCAAGGCAAATTGGAAGTGGTCAAACAGGAGATGGCAAGAGTGAACATCGATATTCTAGGAATCAGAGAACTAAAATGGACTGGAATGGGTGAATTTAACTCAGGTGATCATTATATCTACTACTGTGAGCAGGAATCCCTTAGAAGAAATGGAGTAGCCATCATACTCAACAAAAGAGTCCGAAATGCAGTACTTGGATGCAATCTCAAAAACGACAGAATGATCTCAGTTTGTTTCCAAGGCAAACCATTCAAAATCACGGTAATCCAAGTCTATGCCCTAAACAGTAACACTGAAGAAACTGAAGTTGAACAGTTCTATGAAGACCTACAAGACCTTCTAGAACTAACACCCAAAAAAGATGTCCTTTTCATTATAGGGGATTGGAATGCAAAAGTAGGAAGTCAAGAAACCCCTGGAGTAACAGGGAAATTTGGCCTTGGACTACAGAATGAAGCAGGGCAAAGGCTAATAGAGTTCTGTCAAGAGAACGCACCAGTCATAGCAAACAGCCTCTTCCAACAACACAAGAGAAGACTCTACACATGGGCATCACCAGATGGCCAACACCAAAATTAGATTGATGATATTCTTTGCAGCCAAAGATGGAGAAGCTCGATACAGTCAGCAAAAACAAGACCAGGAGCTGACTGTGGCTCAGATCATGAACTCCTTATTGCCAAATTCAGACTGAAGTTGACGAAAGTGGAGAAAACCACTAGGTCTGAATGATTTAGGTCATTCAGGTATGACCTAAATCAAATCCCTTATGATTATACAGTGGAAGTGAGAAATAAATTTAAGGGACTAGATCTGATAGACAGAGTGCCTGATGAACTATGGATGGAGGTTCATGACATTGTACAGGAGACAGGAATCAAGACCATCCCCAAGGAAAAGCAATGCAAAAAAACAAAATGGCTGTCTGAGGAGGCCTTAAAAATAGCTGTGAAAAGAAGGGAAGCGAAAAGCAAACGAGAAAAGGAAAGACATACCCATTTGAATGCAGAGTTCCAAAGAATAGCAAGGAGAGATAAGAAAGCCTTCCTCAGCGATCAGTGCAAAGAAATAGAGGAAAACAATACAATGGGAAAGACTAGAGATCTCTTCAAGAAAATTAGAGATACCAAGGGAACATTTCATGCAAAGATGGGCTCAATAAAGCACACAAATGGTAGGGACCTAACAGAAGCAGAAGATATTAAGAAGAGGTGGCAAGAATACACAGAAGAACTGTACAAAAAAGATCTTCACGACCCAGATAATCACAATGGTGTGATCACTCACCTAGACCCAGACATCCTGGAATGTGAAGTCAAGTGGGCTTTAGGAAGCATCACTAAGAACAAAGCTAGTGGAGGTGATGGAATTCCAGTTGAGCTATTTCAAATCTAAAAGATGATGCTACGAAAGTGTTGCACTCAATATGCCAGCAAATTTGGAAAACTCAGCAGTGGCCACAGGACTGAAAAAGGGCAGTTTTCATGCCATTCCCAAAGAAAGGCAATGCCAAAGAATGCTCAAACTACCACACAATTGCACTCATCTCACACACTAGTACAGTAATGCTTAAAATTCTCCAAGCCAGACTTCAGCAATACATGAACCGTGAACTTCCAGATGTTCAAGCTGGTTTTAGAAAAGGCAGAGGAACCAGAGATCAAATTGCCAACATCCACTGGATCACTAAAAAAGCAAGAGAGTTCCAGAAAAACATCTATTTCTGCTTTATTGACTATGCCAAAACCTTTGACTGTGTGGATCACAATAAACTGGAAAAATCTCAAAAAGTTGGGAATATCAGACCACCTGACCCGCCTCATGAGAAACTGTATACAGGTCAGGAAGCAATGGTTAGAACTGGATATGAAACAATAGACTGGTTCCAAATAGGAAAAGGAGTATGTCAAGGCTGCATATTGTCACTCTGCTTATTTAACTTATATGCAGAGTACATCATGAGAAACGCTGGGCTGGATGAAGCACAAGCTGGAATCAAGATTGCTGGGAGAAATATAAAAAACCTCAGATATGCAGATGACACCACCCTTATGGCAGAAGTGAAGAAGAACTAAACAGCCTCTTGATGAAAGTGAAAGAAGAGAGTGAAAAATTTGGCTTAAAGCTCAACATTCAGAAAACTAAGATCGTGGCATCCGGTCTCATCACTTCATGGCAAACAGATGGGCAAACAGTGGAAACAGTGGCTGACTTTATTTTTCTGGGCTCCAAAATCACTGCAGACGGTGATTGCAGCCATGAAATGAAAAGACACTTACTCTTTGGAAGGAAAGTTACGACCAACCTAGACAGCATATTAAAAAGCAGAGACATTACTTTGTCAACAAAGGTCCATCTAGTCAAGATTATGGCTTTTCCAGTAGTCATGTATGTATGTGAGAGTTTGACTATAAAGAAAGCTGAGTGTCGAAGAATTGATGCTTTTGAACTGTGGTGTTGGAGAAGACTCTTGAGAGTCCCTTGGACTGCAAGGAGATCCAACCAGTCCATCCTAAAGGAGATCAGTCCTGGGTGTCCATTGGTAGGACTGGTATTGAAGCTGAAACTCCAATACTTTGGCCACCCGATGTGAAGGACTGACTGACTCAAAAAGATCCTGATGCTGGGAAAGACTGAGGGCAGGAGGAGAAAGGGACGACAGAGGATGAGATGGTTGGATGGCATCACCGACTTGATGGACATGCGTTTGGGTGGACTCCGGGAGTTGGTGATGGACAGGGAGGCCTGGCGTGCTGCGGTTCATGGGGTCTCAAAGAGCCGGACACAACTGACCAACCGAACTTAACTGACTTCACTTAACATATTGAAACTTTTTCATAACTTATCAAATGACTAAATTCTAGTGTCTTCCTTTATAAAACTAGGGCAAGATTCATCTGTGTAAAGAGAGGAAGAGTAAGCTAATGTTTTAACCTATAGTTCTGACTGACCTGTTTTACTCTGAATCTGACGTATGTTTATAGAGATTAAACAGAGTTTGGAGATGCCCTCACAATATGTTCAATTTTCTAAGTTTTACAAATAGTGAAAGAGTATGTCTGAATGGATCAAAATAAAGATGAATATATTTACTCTGTTTCCATCTCATCCACTTTTTAAAATCTCCAATAATGGTGATTTTTCCTGAACACAGTACAAAATAGTAAGTAACAATGAGCTAAAGAATAAAGTATTAAGACTAAGGACCTGGGATTTGAATAGGCAATCCTAAACAAAGAGTCACTTTGTACAAATCACCATGAGAAGATTCAAGAAAACTAGAGCAAAAGAGACAAGTAGAACACCCTTTGCTGATCATTTGTTTCATTTAAGAGATTCTTCATGAAAGATGTGGATTAAAAACAATAGATGCAGCTAAAAAACAGGAAGCTTTAGGGAGGCAATTTGATACACTTCAAGGGAAAACTTAATCATGGATGCTTTATTTGGGCCTGGAAAGTGAATAAAGACTCTAGTACAGTTATATCTATACTATATTTCCTTAAATGAGTTTCTTCAGGCCTCACATGAGGGGAAAGGAACTTGAAAAATTGTGAAATAGGCAAAACTGGCTTTTAGCACGCCCTGCTGCATCAGTTATCCATTGCTATGACACACTGGACACCAAACACTGCATCTTAGTTACATATAATACTATGCATTTGCTTCTTATGCAGAAATGGATAGGCTGGGGATCATCCGATTTAGGCTGGACTTGCCTGGAGCAGCTCTGTTCATGACTCTTTCTTTTTCCTTGTTGAAAGACAGGCAAGCTCAAAAATATCCCCATGGCAATAGCAGAAGCCTAAGACCACAAGCAAAAAACCATGAAGCCCTCTAAGAGCAAGGCTCAGGCTGGTGATGCTGTCAATTTCACTGCAGTCTGCTGGTCAATACAAATCACAGAAATCCAAAAATCAAATGACAGGGAAATATACTCTACCCCTTAAATAAGGAGAAGCAAGAATAAGTAAATATTTCTGAGCAGTAATATAATCTATAATACCTCTTGGTTCTTCTCTTCTCTCCTCTTTTTCTGCCAGCCCTTTCTTTAGCTCTGGTGGAACAATCAATTAGTAACAAGTTTTTAACTTGGACAAAACATTTGTTCATGGTTTTCTGTAAAAAATTCAAACTTTTTGGTCAACCCAATTAATAACAAAATAAAAGACCTTTCGGAGAAAAAATTTTATTTTGAAAAAAAACAAACATTGGACAAATGTAATCACTGATAATGTCATTCTGAACATCTCATGGGAGCTATACTTCTGGAGAGGGCCTTCTTAGGTGAGGGCATTTTGGACCAGAGACACATGAGCCCTGAATACCAGGAGAGTTTTCTTTCTTTCCTATTTCACTTCTGGATCTTATTATTTAAATAAGACTTCTTTCCTCTGTTTCTGCTTTAGAAATACTCAAACTCTTCTGCAACCATAGGAGCAAATCAAATGATGTGTTCATCATAGTTGGCAAGCCACCAACTTATTAGGCTTTACTGGCCTAGTGAATTGTTAGTATTTTAGTAAGAGAAAACCATAACATCATAATTATAAAATAATCCAAAAGCCAGTCTACTGAAACTGCAACATTATCATTTCCATTTGTGTTCTTTATTAGCTATGAGGATTCAAATTTCCAAAGACCTTTGGGCTCCTTAACACACATACTATACTCACAAACAGCTGCAAACTGCCAAGAATACTGTTCCATGTTAAACAGGGTAACAGAGATAATGTCTTACTTAATTTCTATTTGGGCAATTTATTTTCTATGCCACACCTACAAAACTTCCAAAGTACTATCAAATATGCAAGTATGCTCAGAAATAAATTTTCCTTAAAAACCTTACAGGATTCTCAGTTGAGTTAGTCCCTCCCCCAACCCATCCATCTCCCCCAACATCACCACTTGACAAAAACACAATCTCTCTCTTGCACTCTCAATATTAGTTCTCATTTTATTTTTTAAAAACAATTCTTTGATACAATCCCTATTTCACAGATGAGGACTACTAGGACTGTGAAAAAGTGAATAACTTATCCAGAATTTACATATCTAGTAGCCTGTAGAAATGATGTTTCAGCTTGTATTATTGATATTTTAAATGCAAGTAAGTCTAATTCAAAAACTCATCCTTTCTCCATGCAGCAAATTTCAATAAACTCTAGGAGGGAAGTAGATGGCAGTACTGCTTACTAAATGGACAGTGGGAAGTCACCACAGTAATACTAATAATCGTAGCTACACTTTATCAAGTGACACTCTTTGTTAGGCATAAGGCTAAACTCTTCAAATAAATTGCCATTTTCTCCAATAATTCTATTATTTATATTTTATTATTACCTCCTTTAGTTGATGAGGAAACAGGCATAGCACTCCCAAATCATTCCTTCAAGAGTACACTGCTGGCTTTGAATCCAGCATTTGAACTCTTAAACAACTATTAATATGTTCCAAACCATGGGTTATTCCAGAACTACATACAGTGATGGGACAGAAATCAGGTGAAAGACCAAAATCCCATCTCCTGACTCGCAGACTACACCATTGGACAACATTGCCACTTTGTTCAGCAATACTTGATTATGTTCATTGGCAAAAGTTAGAGCATGAAGCAATCAGACATATAAGTCAGTACTTTGACCCACCTGATGTGAAGAACTGACTCATTGGAAAAGACCCTGATGCTGGGAAAGACTGAAGGCAGGAGGAGAAGGGGATGTCAGAGGATGAGATGGTTGGATGGTATCACCGAATCGATGGACATGAGTTTGAGTAAACTCTGGGAGTTGGTGATGGATAGATAAACTTGGCGTGCTGCAGTCCATGGGGTTACAAAGAGTTGGACATGATTGACAGACTGAACTGAACTGAAGTCAGTCCAAGGACTTCCCTGCTGGCACAGTGGATAAGAATCTGCCTGCCAATGCAGGATATATGGGTTCAATTCCTGGTCCAGGAAGATCCCACATGCCTCAGAGCAACTAAGCCTGTGTGGAACAACTACTGAGCCCTCACGCCCTAGAGCACAATCTCCACAACAAGAGAAGCCACCACAATGAGAAGCCTGTGCACTGCAATGAAGAGTAGACCCAGGTCACCACAACTAGAGAAAGCCCAGGCAGCAACAAAGACCCAGCACAACCAAAAGTTAATCAATTAAAATTAAATTAATTAAATAAAACTGAAAAATTAAATGGCATTCAGATAAAAGAAAAGTCAGCCCAAGACATCAATGAAAACATCAGAAGGTAATTCCCAGGCAGAAGAATCCAACCTGAGTTTTCTCAGCAATAGGCAGGTATGAATCCCAAGGCATGGGAATCCCAGAACAAGTGATGATATCAGGCTGGAGAAGAAAACCAATGGCAGAGTGTCATAAAATTAAATTCCAATCCCAAGATGAGCTAACATAAATCTTTGGTCTAGCCATTTATCCTCAGTTGCCAGATCTTTAAAATGGAGAAGAAAAAAGTGGGAGGTAGTCAAGTGTCATTCAACTTTATTCTCAGCATTAAAGTTCAATTTTCTATGTTTTTGAGAGCTTTCAGAATTTCTATTAAAAAATACATTATTCTAATACATAGTAAAAAATGGACATGAAAATGAACCACTCTCTCCTTAAAGGTAGGCAGCTCCATATTTTATCATCTCTGTCAAGTCACAGAACACTTTAATTAGCCACTCTCAGCAGTTTTATACTAGGACTTTTGGCTCTGCCCATGTATACACTAGGACTTTCTGTAGAGATAGGGGTACTTAAAATTTCAAGTAAATTCTGTGCTTCAAGGGGTCCAAACTCAGATTTTAAAGTATATAATTATGTGATAATAAAAAGAGTCTCTCTTGTGTTTTTGTTATTTGTACTATTTATTTTAAGCATGTACAGTCAATTAGATTTTTGAACTACATTTTTTTCTCCCCCGTTACCTAGGATTTCCCTGTCTTCTAAGATGAGCAAACATTATAATCAGTTTTCCTCAGACTTGAAATTATCAGTGCTATAACTTGAGTTCAGATGGTACCTTCCTTCCAAATCCTCGCTTCAGTTATTTGTTGTGAAAAATTACTTTTGGGGGCTGAAACTTTTTACATGCTCTTAGTCCAAAAGTGAATTATTTCAAGAAATTTAACTAAAATACATCCAGATAAGGTTTACATGCCTGCCAAAGGTCATTTTAAATAAAAAGAACAACTTCTCCCAATGTCTTTTGTGATGCATAGGTGAGCAAAGACAAAATCTCAACTTTATTGGCACTTATTATTTTCACTAAAATAAAAAGCTTCCTTTCTTTTTTTTTTAAGTTTCTATGAATTTCTCCTTACATAGTGTGTGTAACTGTTTGAAACTAGCACAAAACTAGATTTGTTGACTGTGTGAGGAGTAGATAATACTCTTCCCCGGTGCTGTGCAAAATTTGAGATAAAACTCAGAAAAGTGGTTCCATGAAAACAGTGCTCCAGCAAACTTAATAGGTTTTTGTGGCAATTAAGAAAATGAGAGATAGGTACTGTCAAACTTCAATTTGGATTTCCTGTATTATACATACTGATACTATATGAGCACAATACTCTTCATAACAATTAGTCATGAACATGAACTCGCACAATGTTTTAAAAACACTTCTCAATCCTTTGGGAACCATAGCAGACACTGAATTTAGAAACAGAAATTCCCCTTATTGTTATAACTTCCAAGTCTCCTACACGGAATCATTTTTACACCCTTTAAAAAAGTAATTGACACTTTTTTTTGCCTGTAGAGTTGCAGGAAAAAATAAAATTAATACCAAGAAAATGTGCACAAGTTCTGGAAAGTAAGATGGAGGAAAAAGGCAGACTACAAAACACATAACCAAATAAATTATTTTTATTGTATACTATTGATACTGTGAACTAAGTATAGGTTTTCCCATTTATAGCCATAAAACCAAGGTATCAAACAAATATGCTTTAAGTGAAACCCAAAATCTAATGGAAATTTAGAATGCCAGAGTTGGAATGAATATCCAACCCACTTTTCTGATCTAATCAATGAAGAAACTGAGGCTTAGCTTGATTAAATGAATTGTCCCAGAATTCAATGGTATTTTACATTTACATGCAAAACAGAAACATGCTTACCCAAGTGAAGCTATGGTGCAAGTCTTCTATATAAGAACATGCATATTTCATACTTATCCAAACCTTCCAAGGTAAACACACAGCAACACACTTGCTCATAGTGAGGGCAACTGCTTTGCTCTTAATTTAAATAAATTTACTCCTTGTGGTTGCCTTCTCCTTAAGAACCCAATACAAAGTTCATTCATCCAATATTTCTTGAGCATCTACTATGTACCAGGCTATGTTCTAGACAACAGAGATGAAGAAGGTTCATGATATTCATTACACTTAGGTATGTAAATAGATATAGTCTGAATTATCAGTTTGCAGTTTTGGGAAAATTATTCATGATCTTTTCCAATTTCACCCCTGAAAAAATTAAATTTCCTTTGTTAGGCTCAAGTTGCTCACTAAAAAAGTAAGGAATCATTATCATTAGCAGATACATCAATGCTATGCTTACAGAAAAAAAATAAAATTTAATTAATTTGACCATTTAGACAAAGTAAACCTTTTAAACCTCTCCTTTGATTTCCTCAGTAATTTAGACTGATTTTATTAACCAAAAATTTATCCCTAAGAGAACTAATAATGGTACTATTAGAAAGCCTATGGAATTTTAATTAACATTTCTGTAGGGATTTATAAGTGATCAGTTACTTGCAAATAGCAGAAAAATCACAGCTTAATTTGTCAACAAAGGTCCATCCAGTCAAACCCATGGTTTTTCCAGTGGTCATGTATGAATGTGACAGTTGGACTATAAAGACGGCTGAGCACAGAAGAATTGATGCTTTTGAACTGTGGTGTTGGAGAAGACTCTTGAGAGTCCCTTGGACTGCAAGGAGATCCAACCAGTACATCCTAAGGGAAATCGGTCCTGGATGTTCATTGGAAGGACTGATGGTGAAGCTCAAACTCCAGTATTTTGGCCACCTGATGTGAAGAGCTGACTCATTTGAAAAGACCCTGATGTTGGGAAAAATTGAAGGCAGGAGGAGAAGGTGATGCCAGAGGATGAGATGTTTAGATGTGATCACCTACTCAATGGACATGAGTTTGGGTAAACTCTGGGAGTTGGTGATGGACAGGGAGGCCTGGCGTGCTGCAGTTCATGGGGTCGCAATGACTCGGACATGACTGAGAGACTGAACTGAACTGAAACATCAACGGCAATGGGTGATTTTGGTGCTGTAGATTCTAATCTCTCCCCTTCTCCTTTTAGTATCAGATTATATGCTGTGTGTTACTATAGGACTTTTATTTATCTCACTTCCTCAAACAAACCTGGGAGATAGGCCTGCCATTTGGTGCCACTTTATAGTAAAGGAAACTAGGTCTCAGAGAAATCAATTAATTTGCCTAATTTGCAAAGGGACAGTTCTCTGGTTCCATATATATATTTGTAGAGGTGAGCAACTGAGTGCATATTTCTTCTACTGAAAGGAAGGGCACCACACCTGTCCTGAACCTCAGTGTCTGCAGAGGCTGGGCAGCCAGCTCTCTCAGACAACCTCGGTGCTCTGGTTCCCGCACTGCTTGAACACTGATGGATTTTGTTCTCACGTGTACTGTGTGCTCAGTCGTGTCTGACTCTCTGCGGAACCATGGAAGGTAGCTCACCAAGATCTTCTGTTCATGGGATTCTCCAGGTAAGAATACTGGAGTGGGTTGCCATTTCCTTTTCCAGGGGATCTTCCTGACCCAGGGATCGAACCTGGGTCTCTTGTGTCTCCTTTATTAGCAGGTGGATTCTTTATCACTAGCACTACCTGAGAAGTCCAGGTGTTCTCATATTTGCCCCCTAACAAAGAAAAGCAAAGGCAGGCCCATGTCCTTAGCATGCCTCTTAGTGGAAAGGTGGCAATATCAAGATATTTGTCTTCTCTTGCTACCCTTGCCAAGTCAATTTCCCCCAATAAAATATGTTTCTTAAACTATTCTTTGTGATTCTGCCCTGACCAATCACACAGGATATGGCAAATATCTAGAATACTGGCCATACCTTAAAGCCTTCAGATTTTATCTGAAACAAGAAAGCAAATAACATGCTCTTTCTAATACAGCGAGAATGAAAACAGAAAAAAATAATGTATATTTAATTCAGATCCTTTGAGAAGCAGATGCCAATATGGGATTAGACGTCCAAGAGATTTACTGTGAAGAACACTGATGAAGGAGAAATGGGGAGGTAAACAGAGGGGACTGGAAGAGTCATCACACTGTGATGCAGGTCTAACTCCCGTGGAAGAGAGAAAACAGAAAAAAATGCAGTGCAGTTCTAAGAAAGTTACAGCAAAGCTGACGGGGAGTCCTTGAGCCAAGGTCAAGGGTGAGAGGAGTTCTGTTTCCCAGAAAGGGTTGTCTTAGTAGCCCTGCCATGCTTAGTCGCTGGCTGAGAGCAGCGCATGGGAAGTGTGACCTCAGGGCCAATACCATGACGGATCTCAGAGGGCAGTAACTGGGGACCTCTGTCAATTATGCCCCTGCAATCAGAGATCTGAGAGGCTCATTCTCATGGCTGCCATGGCGTCATTTTTAAATAAGAGAAAACCACAAGAATTTGTAGGTATGCTTGGAAACCTCAGGAAGATTAACAGCAAAACATTTATTATTTAAAAGACAGTTTAAAATTCATCTCTGGGGCTGGTGATGATCTGGAATTAGGATGAAACTGCTTTGCAGGTAAGCGAGAACACTCTACGTGCTGTGCTTTAAGGTATGGTGCAGCAAGAACTTTATTTATTCATGATAGTTAATATCCAGAAATAATACTAATAAACCAAGCACCACATATAAGCTTCCAAAATCTCATGACAATCTGTTCAGCTTTCATCTGCCATGTTAATAAGTAGAAACACAGAATGTATTTTATATAGATTATATCATAGCAGTTTTAGAATAGTAGAATATTAAAAACAACTATATATCTAACAAAGAAAAATATGTCAGTATATACATATGTGATGAAACAGTATAGCTATATAATAAAACAAGCATTTCAAAAAATTTGTGCTGAAATGGTAAAATTACAGTAAGTCAAATTTAGCAGTATATAAATCTGTTTCTGAAGTATGATCCTGGTTACACACACACACACAGACACACAAACACACACAGAGAAAAGCAAATGCAAAGAAACAAGCATAAACACTTAGGCAAAATTTCTGAGAGAATTAGGAATAAATGTGATGTTTGCTTTTCATGCTTTTATTCTCTTTTCAGGTTTTTCCATTACATATAATATGCAAAATCAGAAAATAATTTTGTAAAATTATTTTAAATACTATAAAGCATATCACTTTAAATGTTATAAAGAATTTATCATTTTTATAATACTTTATAATATTTAAAACTCAGACATGAATTTGAGCAAACTCTGGCAGATAGTGAAGGACAGGGAAGCATGGCGTGCTGTAGTTTATGGAATCACAAAGAGTCGGGCACGACTTAGCAACTAAACAAAGAATTATAGCACAAATGTGGTCACATTGATGCTGTTTGTCAAACATTTCTGGCCTCCCCATTCTAAGCACATGGTAGGAATATACTTCTTAGTGACCTCTAACTGGGCTTCCCAAGTGGTGCCATCGTAAAGAATCCACCCGCCAATGCAGGAGACACAAGAGACGCGGGTTTATTACCCGGGTCAGGAAGATCCCCTAGGGGAGGAAATGGCAACCCACTCCAGTATTCTTGTCTGGAAAATTCAATGGACAGAGGAGTCTAGTAGGTTACAGTCCATGGGGTCATAAAAGAATTGGACATGACTGAGTGACTGAACACGCACACACACATGACCTCTAACTAAATCAAAGCATTTAATTGAGAGCAGAAACATGATGTGTTCATGCTGAGGCATTTAATTGCTGAGGTAACCTACTTCCTGCTATGATGACCAGAAGCACTGAAAGTGGTGGCTGCTTCATGACCCTGAATATCTGATAGACAACCATGAGCAAAGAAAGTCTCTCTAGCAACCGGTGATTGCCATGTAGTATGAGTGATAAATAAGCATGTGTTTCTTTAAGCATTGAGATATACAAGCTATAGTTTCTTTAACATGACCTATCCATTATGACTGAGAAAAAGTTGATTTCCAGAAAGGGGATACTGCTATAGCAAAAATCTCAAATATGAGGTATTAACTTTTGCTAGGTGGCAGACAGGGAAAAAAATGTTCCAACAAGGTGCCCACAATTAAGAAAGGGGGGAGAGAGATCTCAAAAAGTAGCTATGAATAAAACTTCTGTGACATTCTTGCCAAAAATTAATACCTTCAATTTAATCATGAGAAAACGTCCAACAAACCCAAGTTAAGAAACACTGTGTGAAACAACTGGCCAGTACTCTTCAGGAGTGTCAAGGTCATGAAAGAAAAATAAAAATTTAAAAATTGTCACAGATTATAGGAGACTAAGCAAACACGACATGTAATTCAATACAGGGTCCTGGATTAGATCCTGCAAGAGAAGAAAAACATCAGTGGAAACACATAAAATTTGAATTAAATTTGTAATCTAGTTAATATTGCTAATTTCCTGGCTTTGATAATTATACTATTGTTATATAAGATGTTAAGACTGGTGGGAGTTGGATGAAAGGCATATGGGAACTCATGGTACTATTTTGCAATTTTTAAGTAAATTTTAATTATTTCAAAATAAAAATTTAAAGAAAAAGATGTAATAGGAGGAAGGCTGAGTAGTTTTGTCAAAAATTTGATGCAAAATTGAGTAAGAATACTATGTCACAAAACAAACTAAAAGATGTGTGTGTGTGTATGTGTGTGTGTTTATACAAGAAACAAACTGGAATAGAAGAGAAAACAAATTTGAAGCATATTTTTTTACAGTTCTTTGAGACACAAAGCAATACTTGGGTTTTCAAACTTCTAAACAGACAAAGCAGGATAAGAAAGCTGCACAGTCCTCAAGAACAGTTTAGCCTGAAATTTCATTTCAAATGTGGACAAAGATGTCGTAATGAAATCAGTATTCTTGCCTTGAGAACCCCATGAACAGGATGAAAAGGCAAAAAGATAAGACACTGAAAGATGAACTCCCCAGATCGGTAGGTGCCCAATATGCTACTGGAGATCAGTGGAGAAATAACTCCAGAAAGAATGAAGGGATGGAGCCAAAGCAAAAACAACACACAGTTGTGGGTGGGACTGGTGGTAGAAGCAAGGTTGGATATTGTAAAGAGCAATATTGCATAGGAACCTGGAATGTTAGGTCCATAAATCAAGGCAAATTGGAAGTGGTCAAACAGGAGATGGCAAGAGAGAACATCGATATTCTAGGAATCAGAGAACTAAAATAGACTGGAATGGGTGAATTTAACTCAGATGATCATTATATCTACTACTGTGAGCAGGAATCCCTTAGAAGAAATGGAGTTAGCCATCATACTCAACAAAAGAGTCCGAAATGCAGTACTTGGATGCAATCTCAAACATGACAGAAGGATCTCAGTTCGTTTCCAAGCCTAACCATTCAAAATCACGGTAATCCAAGTCTATGCCCTAAACAGTAACACTGAAGAAACTGAAGTTGAACAGTTCTATGAAGACCTACAAGACCTTCTAGAACTAACACCCAAAAAAGATGTCCTTTTCATTATAGGGGACTGGAATGCAAAAGTAGGAAGTCAAGAAACACCTGGAGTAATGGCAAATTTGGCCTTGGACTACAGAATGAAGCAGGGCAAAGGCTAATAGAGTTCTGTCAAGAGAACGCACCGGTCATAGCAAACAGCCTCTTCCAACAACACAAGAGAAGACTCTACACATGGACATCACCAGATGGCCAACACTGAAATCAGATCGATGATATTCTTTGCAGCCAAAGATGGAGAAGCTCGATACAGTCAGCAAAAACAACACCGGGAGCTGACTGTGGCTCAGATCATGAACTCCTTATTGTCAATATCAGACTTAAACTGAAGAAAGTCAGGAAAACCACTAGACCATTCAGGTATGACCTAAATCAAATCCCTTATGATTATACAGTGGAAGTGAGAAATAGATTTAAGGGACTAGATACGATAGACAGAGTGCCTGATGAACCATGGATGGAGGTTCATGACATTGTACAGGAGACAGGAATCAAGACCAACCCCAAGAAAAAGAAATGCAAAAAAGCAAAATGGCTGTCTGAGGAGGCCTTAAAAATAGTTGTGGAAAGAAGGGAAGCGAAAAGCAAATGAGAAAAGGAAAGATATAAGCATCTGAATGCAGAGTTCCAAAGAATAGCAAGGAGAGATAAGAAAGCCTTGCTCAGTGATCAGTGCAAAGAAATAGAGGAAAACAATACAATGGGAAAGACTAGAGATCTCTTCAAGAAAATTAGAGATACCAAGGGAACATTTCATGCAAAGATGGGCTCAATAAAGCACACAAATGGTAGGGACCTAACAGAAGCAAAAGATATTAAGAAGAGGTGGCAAGATTACACAGAAGAACTGTGCAAAAAAGATCTTCATGACTCAGATAATCACAGTGGTGTGATCACTCACCTAGACCCAGACATCCTGGAATGCAAAGTCACGTGGGCCTTAGGAAGTATCACTACAAACAAAGCTAGTGGAGGTGATGGAATTCCAGTTGAGCTATTTCAAATCCTAAAAGATGATGCTGCGAAGGTGCTGCACCCAATATGTCAGCAAATTTGGAAAACTCACCAATGTCCACAGGACTGGAAAAGGTCAGTTTTCATTCCAGTCCCTAAGAAAGGCAATGCCAAAGAATGCTCAAACTACCACACAATTGCACTCATCTCACACACTAGTACAGTAATGCTTAAAATTCTTCAAGCCAGGCTTCAGCAATACATGAACTGTGAACTTCCAGATGTTCAAGCTGGTTTTAGAAAATGCTGAGGAACCAGAGATCAAATTGCCAACATCCACTGGATCATCAAAAAAGCAAGAGAGTTCCAGAAAAACATCTATTTCTGCTTTATTGACTATGCCAAAGCCTTAGACTGTATGGATCACAATAAACTGTGGAACATTCTGAAAGAGATGGGAATACCAGACCACCTGACCTGCCTCTTGAGAAACCTGCATGCAGGTCAAGAGGCAACACTTAGAACTGGACATGGAACAACGAACTGGTTCCAAATAGGAAAAGGAGTACTTCAAGGCTGTATATTGTATATTGCTTATTTAACTTATATGCAGAGTACATCATGAGAAATGCTGGAGTGGATGAAGCACAAGCTGGAATCAAGATTGCCAGGAGAAATACCAATAACCTCAGATATGAAGATGACACCACCCTTATGGCAGAAAGTGAAGAAGAACTAAAGAGCCTCTTGATGAGAGTGAAAAATTTGGCTTAAAGCTCAACAATCAGAAAACTAAGATCATGGCATCGGGTCCCATCACTTCATGGCCAATAGATAGGGAAACAGTGGAAACAGTGGCTGATTTTATTTTTCTGGGCTCCAAAATCACTGCCGATGGTGATTGCAGCCATGAAATTAAAAGATACTTACTCCTTGGAAGAAAAGTTATGAACAACCTAGATGGCATATTAAAAAGCAGAGACATTACTTTGTCTGGTCAAGCCTATGGTTTTTCCAGTAGTCATGTATGGATGTAAGAACTGGACTATAAAGAAAGCTGAGTGCCTAAGAATTGATGCTTTTGAACTGTGGTGTTGGAGAAGATTCTTGAGAGTCCCCTGGACTGCAAGAAGATCCAACCAGTCTATCTAAAGGAGAATAGGCCCGGGTATTCATTGGAAGGACTGATGTTGAAGCTGAAACTCCAATAATTTGGCCACCTGATGCGAAGAGTTGACTCATTTGAAAAGACCCTGATGCTGGGAAAGATTGAGGGCAGGAGGAGAAGGGGACGATAGAGGATGAGATGGTTGGATGGCATCATCGACTCAATGGACATGGATTAGGTGAACTCTGGGAGTTGGTGATGGACAGGGAGGCCTGGCGTTCTGCGATTCATGGGGTCGCAAAAAGTCGGACACACCTGAATGACTGAACTGAACTGAACTGAACCACAGGACATAGAAAAAGGTTTTAAAAGTCAGTGGCTGGGGAGTTCCTTCTAGGGAGAAAACTCGGAGTCTAATCAAAGAATATCCCCCACATTCAAATGTCTGCCCTGTGACATGTCAGATTTGCTACTCTACAAGTCCCCATCTTTTGTTTTCTCATTAGGAGTTTTTAGTGCAGTTATATTGAACTTGTTCCTTCACTGTATATATGGTGGGTTGGTGTAGGGAAATATCTTGTGTTTCTTCTTTTTTTTTCTTTTTACCATTTAAAAAAATTTTTAATTTGAGTATAACTGCTTTACAGTGTTGTGTTGGTTTCTGCCATACAACAACATGAATCAGTCATAAATATACACATGTTCACTCCCTCTTGAACCTCCTTCCCACCCTTACCCAACCTCAACCTTCTAGATCATCAGAGAGCACTGAGTTGAGCTCCCTGTGTTACACAGTAAATTTCCACTGGCTATGTATTTTACATATGGTAATATACATGTTTCAATGCTACTCTCTCTCAATTTGTCACACCTACTTCTTCCCCTGGTGTGTCCACACGTACATTCTCTACATCTGAGTCTCTATTCCTGCCCTGTTTGTGTTTCTTTTTGTTCATAGATTTTTGCCTCTACAGAAGTCTATGTGAGACAACCACATGTCAGTCTCCTTGATAGAGATAACACTGTGATCCTGAACATCAAAATTGATGTTTTGCCTAGAGGAGGCTTTTGGTTTATCTCCTTGGGAAGGAGACATAGATGTATTTTATATGAAAGAAAGAGTGTGAACCAAATAGTAGTCATTGGGGGAGGGGATTGTTTGTCAAACACTACTGGTTTTATTGCTTTTTTATTAATGTTATTTGACAAATTTTTCTGGTTATTTTCCCATTTGTGTACATGAATGATGGGACTGTAATTTCTGTTCTCTGTGTGGTTGGATAGTAGTATGATTAGGTTTTAGCTGCTCAGTTGTGAGTATGGGCAATGTTCATTACCACTGAGCTGGCTCATTAAATTATGGATGTGCTGCCATGCATTCCACTTTGCTCATGACCAGCAATATTCCAGATGATTGTGGTTCTGTCAGCTTGACTCCATGTGAAACTACCATGAGTAAAAAGTACTTCCCCTATCCCTTCCCAGTGACCCATAACAGACATGTAGAATAAATGAGATATCAACTTCACTATTACCATCATCTTTGGAGAACTGGGGATTTTTTTGATACTATAGAACAGCCTACTCTATCTGACTGAGACAAACCATGTCTGAAATTAACCATAGCAAGTTTCTTTTTTTTAACTCTTTAGTACTTAATTCATAATATTAACTTATGTTTTATACTTAGAGGGAGACAAAACATTCAAGATTTAAAACATTTTAAGTTTCTGAATATCCATTACAAAACAGTCATGTTTGTCCACAACAGCAAAGTATTCAGCACAGAAAAGGTACTTTAATAAATAACTTTTAGTGAATTTATGTATTAAAGCCATATATATAAAGATGGAACAAAAAGAAAAATGCACATTGAATGTCTCATGGGGAATGAATAGCAGTGGATAGTCCAAGAAAGCTATCCACTTTATAGTTAAAATCAATATAAAATCTAATACTGAACAATTTCACATAAGAAAGATATAGGCAACTGTGGCTAAGACTCAGGCTCAAGATAATTCTCTGAAATTCGTATAAGAAACAGTAAACTTAGGCCATCTTCTTAGCAAGTCCAACTAAGGGAAGACAGGTTCAAAAGTATATTCTAAAGGTTAAAATAAAATGTGAACTCAAAATCAAAATGTATGTGTGTGTGTTCACAACTAGGCTTACTTTTCTGCCATGTATTAAAGTTAAATTTAGGGATCTACATAGAATTGCCTGTAAGAAAGTATGTTTACACCATAATGTATTAGGGAAATACAAGTAAGAGTAATTGTTAAACATCATACATCATTTTGATCATATTATTTCCTTTCATAATATGTAGATTACTTTTCACTTTTGTGAGTTAGTATACAATATTGGTAGAATTGAGAAAAGTAGGTCATTGGCCATGTCCAGATGGGCAAAGAAGTTTAGCTTGTGGAAAAGTAGGCCAATTGCACCACAATTAAGACATCTGCCCATTTAATTACTGCTGCATTAAAAAGATAACCTTCAGATTTTCTTCTAGCCCTATTGTTCCTGCAAAGTTTCACTGTGACACTGTCAACCCAGAGGGCTAAAATTTTAACATGTATTTCCTGATAAATGTCATATTTGTCTACTTCACATGTTCAATAAATAAGAATCTCATGTAAAAACTAAATCATCACATTATTGTCTCTTTGGTGAAAATTGTATTTCAATGGAGAATGCAATCTGTAATTGACTCAATCTAATTCAGCCAGCTGTTGTATTTTAAGAACAATTTTTTTTCCCCTCAGCTTCTCTTTTTCATATTTTTCTTTCCTACGATTGTGAGTGAAAAAGTTATTCGGTCAGCAGGAAACATTCTTGAACATCAAATATTTAAAAATGGAGCCAAAAATTTGAAATGGTACCCATGCTGGCTTCTGCAAAGAACAGAGAATTTGAGTCATGAAGTAAATTTCTGTGGTTTGCTAAGGAGTGCATTTTAACAACAACCAAATAGGTTCAATAAGCTTTGAAATAAGCTTTGAAACTGTGAGGTGTGCATAAAAAATATTACCACATATGTGTGTCTTCTCTTTTTATAATCTAAATTTCTCCTAGAAAATTCTATGAAGGTATTACTTTAGAAATAGTAAGAAAGAAAAATAGCAAGGAAAAATAACAGAGTATATATGTTATTCTACTTAAAAAAAAACAGCAGCACACAAATAAGGCATGAGGAAACCTCTAGCATATTCTGCAGCAAAGCAACATTAATAGAATAAGGTTACATTTTAAATGTTAATAAGTATTTTCCACTAGTATGCACAACATTGCTTTGACATTTTATTTACTTTAGCACAGTATCTAGCTTAGTACATTCTATACAGTAGATGTGAAATAAATATTTGCTGAACTGATTTAAGTGATTTTTTATGTAAAATTTTGGCAAAACCCATACAAACTTACTTTCTCATCAATATTTGCCCTTACTCATTAGGTTACGTCTTAAAATATTCTTTTAATGAGTGTATTTCCCTAGGTGGAAAAAACATCTCAAAGAAGTACTTCAAATTTATCAAAGATTATGTATAAGCATTTCTAACTCAGTGGGGATTTTGAGGTCTTAATTTTAGTGTGATTTGTGTGGTTGTGGCTTGAAATAAGAGTATAAGTGAGCCACGGGTATCCTTTCAATACACAATAAATGAGGAGTAACTGACCTTCCACCCTTCATAGTAGAGTAAGTACAGTATTATAGCTGCATGTTTTAATCAATAGGCAAAGATTCACCTTATCTTTTATATGGAAGACATTACTAGGGGCTGAGAGGTGAGGTAATCAAAAGGATTTTTTTTGACCTTGAGAAACTTTAGAAATTCAGCTGAGAAGCTGGAAAACTGACATACAAGTCAAAGAATGTTGATGAAACCACTGCTATCTTATTGACCTTAAAGTCTCAAGGTGCTTTGTCCTTTATTTTCGGTACACATTTTTAGTTATCTTATTATTTTTACCTACATAATGTCATACCCTTCTTATTAGAGTGCAAACTTCTTTAAAGCACATATTGTCTAACATATTGTTAGACATTTGTTTTCATGATTTATTTGGTTGGTCCTATCAGAGGTCTTTTGAAACGATGGTGTATAGCAAAGAAATATGATAAGCCCTCCAAGATATTCTCTGTTGCAGCATGAAATTTTCTTTCTAGTTCACCTCCTTTATCCTTCATCTTTTCCTTACTCTCTGGAGGGAGTTGGTATCCTTAGGAAAAACAAAGCACAAAAAGGTAGAGATAAAATAATATTTTGCAGTTATGTTATGAGCAGCTCTCAATATTAGCAAAGAAAGATGGATTCATCTGTTTTGAAAAATTTAAAGGATCTAAAACACCTAAGTAATATAGAGTTAGAATCTATTTTTCCTTTCCTAGAAAGAGTTGGGCATGTAAATTTAGTACTTAGGGAGCCTTATGACACTTTAGTAGGACCTTGATCCTGATGGGAGAGGAAAGACAGGGCGGAGGGAACCATAGAGAGAAAAGGGAGAGGAAAGTCCAGCTGAAGTAGATCCTGTATGCACTGAAAGATATAAGGAAAAAGTGAAGGTGACACCATCCTTTGGCTGACATGATGACATATTCACAACTCTCTCTGTTTTGTAACAGATCCTCTAACAGATTTTTCTTCTTCTGTTGCACCTTTGTAGATTTTATAGGTATAAACAAAGGATTGCAAGAAGCACTATTCAATTTTAGACCTGGAAAAGGTTTAAAATTGAATTTTAAGAGGACTCCTCTAGGGCTTCTCTGGTGGCTCAGTGGTGAAGAATCCACCTGCCAATATAGGAGACATGGGTTCGATCCTTGGTCCAGGAAGATCCCACATGCTGCAGAGCAATTAAGCCCGCATGCCACAACTATTGACCCTGTGCCCTAAAGCCTGTGCTCCACAACAAGAGAAGCCACTGCAGTGAGAAGCCTGGACATTGGAACTAGAGAGTAGCCCCTGCTCCTTGCAACTAGAGAAAAGCCCACACAGCAACGAAGACCCAGCACAGCCAAAATAAATAAATAAATAAAATTATTTTTGAAAAAAAGTGGATTCCTCTAAATAATATATGAAATGAAGAAACTGAGCTCAAGAAAAGTTAGGCTTCTTTCAGATTATAAAGAACTTATGTTTATGACAGACTAAGGATAAGAGGCCAATAAGCACATTCACCTTATCAAATACTGATGAGTTTTGTCCATGGGGGTGTCCTATGCTTCTTCATGTATTCATTCTCTCTTAAATTAAACCTAATATTTAGTGGTGGGAGAAAAGGACAAATAGAGAAGGCAAGCTATTTCTTTCTTTTTCTACAAATGTTGTTCCCCTCATGTCCTTTATTCAAAAGTTATTAATGGTAAAGCTTAGTGAGATATGACTGTTTCAAATTATAACATATGTTTTCAATAACTTTTCTGTTTTAACTGATAAAAATTTAGTTTATGTTTTGGCACAGAATTAATATTTTTAAACAAGGGCCTAACACTTCATCCTCCATAAAGTAATTTTATTATAGAAATGGGTTGAAACTGCATAATATGTACTAGCTGAAGTGTTAGCTTATAAATATGATCATATGTTATCTGTAAATTTCTTCACTGTAAGGACCATTTCCTTTTTCTTTAGAAAAATTAAGTTCTACACCTCTGTAGAAGAATTTAATATAAAAGGATGAGTGTATTAAATGCATACTGTCATCCCAAAGAAATGAATATATTAATATTTAGTAAGTTTCACCTAATCTGTATACTAACAACCAGTTTAAAATGATCCCTCTCTTACCTTTTGGTTTTTACAATAATGACTTGCTTCAATACTCACACTAATAGGGGATGGTAATATGTTCCTT
Organism: Dama dama; assembly: GCF_033118175.1. Classification (NCBI taxonomy): domain Eukaryota; kingdom Metazoa; phylum Chordata; class Mammalia; order Artiodactyla; family Cervidae; genus Dama; species Dama dama. The sequence goes on along the minus strand of NC_083714.1, from coordinate 125,947,650 downwards.
GCATTTATTTTAGAGACCATAACGCATCATTTTCTCTATCCATTGTTAACATTTTCTCTGAAACTTATCATTTTTAAATTAAGCCATCACTCATACCAAAAAGAACAGAAAAAATACTCCCATAAACTTCTGTACATAATCAGACTAAAGTTCTTGCTATTAAATTATTTTACACATGACCTCAGGCAAAGTCTAGATCTACTCCAACTGTGGTAATTGCTAGAAATGTTATTAAACAGTAAACAGCTAGAATTATTATTATTATTAAATCTAAGTTCAGCACAAAGTGGTATTATTCAACCCTGCATTTAAACAAAAATCTTTTGTGTTTATCTTTTGCTTGTTAAACATGCATATGGTGTTTCATTTTTAACTGGTGGCAAGAAAAGGAACATAGTGAGAGAAGAAGGAAGAGTGGACCAGGGCAATCTTACGGCTTCCAATATATTTTAAAAAAATAACAACAAAGTCCTTTGCAGCCAATAATTATTCTTAGATTCATTAAAAGCTCAGTGATTTAAGATGTTGTCATAAGTAGAAAATATTCCTATGTTTATCAAATTTTCAGTGAATGAAAAATTATATATGTGTATTGGACTCTAACCCTTCAGAAAAAGAATCTGTAAAGTGTATTCAGAACTGTTGCTTACTAAGAAAACTTTCAATTTTCCACGGATTTACCTCTTTAGGAAACAAATCATGAAATGTATTAAAGAATATCTATCTACATTTTAGAACCATTCCTTTGCTTCAAAAAGGATTTTTTTAACTGTATAAATTCACAAAAGCAACCTTTATTTTAATCTTTTAAAGTTATTATTATTTGGAAAAACAAGCTGGTTTTAGAAAAGGCAGAGGGACCAGAGATCAAATTGTCAACATCTGCTGGATCATTGAAAAAGCAAGAGAGTTCCAGAAAAACGTGTATTTCTGCTTTATTGACTATGCCAAAGCCTTTGACTCTGTGGATCACAATAAACTGTGGAAAATTCTGAAAGAGATGGGAATACCAGACCACCTGACCTACCTCTTGAGAAACCTGTATGCAGGTCAGGAAGCATCAGTTAGAACTGGACATGGAACAACAGAATGGTTCCAAATAGGAAAAGGAGTACATCAAGGCTATACATTGTCACCCTGCTTATTTAACTTATATGCAGAGTACATCATGAGAAACGCTGGACTGGATGAAGCACAAGCTGAAATCAAGACTGCCGGGAGAAATACCAATAACCTCAGATATGCAGATGACACCACCCTTATGGCAGAAAGTGAAGAAGAACTAAAGAGCCTCTTGATGAAAGTGAAAGAGGAGAGTGAAAAAGTTGGCTTAAAGCTCAACATTCAGAAAACTAAGATCATGGCATCGGGTCCCATCACTTCATGGCAAATAGATGGGGAAACAGAGGAAACAGTGACACGCTATTTTGGGAGGCTCCAAAATCACTGCCGATGGTGACTGCAGCCATGAAATTAAAAGACGCTTACTCCTTGGAAGGAAAGTTACGACCAACCTAGACAGCATATTAAAAAGCAGAGACATCACTTTACCAACAAAGGTCTGTCTAGTCAAGGCTATGGTTTTTCCAGTGGTCATGAATGGATATGAGAGTTGGACTATAAAGAAAGCTGAGTGCCGAAGAATTGATGCTGTTAAACTGTGGTGTGGAGAAGACTCTTGAGAGTCCCTTGGACTGCAAGGAGATCCAACCAGTCCATCCTAAAGGAGATCAGTCCTGGGTGTTCACTGGAAGGACTGATGTTGAAGTTGAAACTCCAATACTTTGGCCACCTGATGCGAAGAGCTGACTCATTTGAAAAGACCCTGAGGCTGTGAAAGATTGAGGGCAGGCGGAGAAGGGGACGACAGAGGATGAGATGGTTGGATGGCATCACCGACTCGATGGACATGGGTTTGGGTGGACCCCGGGAGTTGGTGATGGACAGGGAGGCCTGGTGTGCTGCAGTTCATGGGGTTGCAAAGAGTCAGACACTACTGAGCGACTGAACTGAACTGACCTGAATGATAAAAGACCCTAAATATGTGAAGCTGCATATATAAACTTATAGTCCTTTTCCTCACAGGGAACTATTATTTTCTTGTGAATCATAGTGAAATATCCCAAGCATATATCCATCCTTTGAAAATATTTCATTTAAATGAGCACTATACATACTCTTTGAGAAGGAAATTACAACCCACTCCAGTATTCTTGCCTAGGAAATGCCATGGACAGAGGAGCCTGGCGGGCTACAGTCCATGAGATCACAAAAAGTTGGACACTACTGAGTACACACGCCTACACACTCTCTATATGTGCATGTGTGTATAGTTTGTTTTATATTTTCTTAGACTAGCTTTTACATGTTTCAGCATCAGCACACAAGGACAGGAATCTCATTGGTTTCAATTTATAATATTATAACTTTTTTTTAACAAGACTATGACTATAAGATCTTTAGGTTCACATAAGGATTTTGTTACTAATTAATAACCTGAAATGACAAAATTTTACATATTTTATGTTTCGATCATGTTTGTAAATATATGTGTAGAATACATAAATGAAATGACTAGATCAAAAAGATGAGCCTTAAAAATTTGATATTCACAAACTGTACTCCAAATGATTGTTTCCTTCTTTCACTTTCTTTTTTTTTCCCAATAGAATTACTACAATGAATTACAAACTTTCAGATCAGTGTCAAATAAACAAAAAACTGCCTCAAATTTTTATTCATATTCTTTTATTTAGGATTTGAATCTTTTCAAGTGTCTTTTAGTATATAGTGCATTTATGTTTCCTGTAAATTGAACATTATTACATTTGCCCATTTTCTATTATACTGTTTCTTATTATAAACATGAAAGAATTCATCATATATCAATGAAATAAACTCTTTGCTATGTATCTAATGTTTTTTGCAGGTTTTATTTATATTTTGGTACTTTGCATGTTCTGTTTTTGCCTTAAAGAACCTTTAATCCCTTTACTATTTACTAGCTGATCTCTCTGTTCCATATTCCTATCTATCAAATGGGGTTAGGCCTACTATCATATAGTCGTTAGAAGGAGTCAGGAGCTAATTCATTTTTAAAAAAATTTTCTGCCACGCCCTGAGACATGTGGGAACTTCATCCCTTGACAAGGGATCAAACCCACACCCCTTGCATTGGAAGCAGAGTCTTAACCACTGAACCACCAGGGAAATCCCATTAATTCACTTTAATGTGTAGGAAAATGCCTCGCACATATTAAGTACTTTGCAACAATTAGCTGTCATCATCATCATCATCGCTTTGGCTGTTTAATATTTTGTCCATTATTTCAGAGCTTATAGGATTTCAGCTTCCTTAAAAAGTTCTTACTCAGTGTAAAATTATAAAACAGATATTTTAAAAATAAGTTTTGTTTTTGATCTAGTTCTCAAAAATTTTGGAGGGTTATTTACTTGATTGGAAATGCTACACCTAATACTAAATAATACTAATACTAACTAACACTGATAGTAATGCTAAATTTTCATTCATTGCAAATCTCCTTCTGGACTATTTTGTTTCTTTGAATCTGCCTGCCCTTTTATTCTTTAATACAAATATAGCTTAATATGTACAATTTATTTAGCATTCTTGTTTTCTTCTTTACATGAGGTTAAATAGACTGCAAATAATTATGTTGATTATTTTAATACAGGTCATATTAAATTTCTAGATTAACTTGAAGAGCAATGATAGGTTTATATGAGTTAGTCTTCAAAACTAAGAGCAATCTCAGGCTTCAATCTTCAATTGAGTTTCAAAGTTTTTCATATAAATCTTGTACATTTCTCTGTAATTTATTCTATTTTTTATTACAAGTAAGATTGCTTATTTCACTACATATTCCAACTGGATGCTATGCAAATCTGATTTTATTTGGTATACATTAATTCAGAGGTCATCAAACTAAGGCCCTCAGATAATATCCAGCTTTCTGCCTGTTTTTGTAGCTAAGTTTTATTGTAAAATACCCATATCCATTTGTTCACATATTGTCTATGGGTGCTTTTGTGCAAAGCAGAGTGCTGAAATAGACTATATGGCCCAGATGGCCAAAAATATTTACTATCTGGTCTTTTAGAGAAGATTTTACAGACTCCTGCCTTCATTAATTTTATAACCATTTAATAATTATTTTACTCTAATAGTCATTTGGCTGATTTTCTTTTATCTTCATGAATATTAACCCATTACCAAATAATAAAAAATGTTCCTACTTCTTGTCAGTTTATATATCTCTTATTTCTTTTGCATACTTAATTCCATTGGCTAATACTACAATAAAAATAACAGGCCACCTGATTCGAAGAGCTGACTCACTGGAAAAGACCCTGATGCTAGGAAAGATTGAGGACAGGAGAAGGGAGCAACAAAGGATGAGATGGTTGGATGGCATCATCGACTCCATGTACATGAGTTTGAGCAAACTCCAGGAGACAGTGAAGGACAGGGAAGCCTGGTGTGCTGCAATCCATGGGGTCACAAAGAGTCAGACACAACTTAGCAACTGAACAACAATACAAAGTAATGATGATGATAATAAAAATAATTGCAAATGAAGCAACTGACAAAGGATTCATTTCCAAAATATATAAGCAGCTCATACAACTGAATATCAGAAAAACAAAGAGCCTGGTCCAAAAATGGGCAGAAGACCTGAACAGACATTTCTCCAAAGAAGACAGACAGATGGCCAATAAACACATGAAAAGATGCTCAGCATCACTCATTATTAGAGAAATGCAAATCAAAACTACAATGAGGTATTACCTCACACCAATCAGATTGGCCATCATCAAAAAAACTACAAACAATAAGTGATGGAGAGGATGTGGAGCAAAGAAAACCCTCTTGTACTGTTGGTGGGAATGTAAATTGGTACAACCACTATGGAGAACACTATGGAGACTCCCTAACAAACTAGGAAGAAAACTACCATGTGACTCAGCAATCCCACTACTGGGCATATACCCTGAGAAAATCACAACTCTAAAAGACACATGTACCCTAATGTTCATTGCAGCACTAATTAAAATAGCCAGGAAATGGAAGCAACCTAGATGTCCATCTACAGATAAATGGATAAAGAAGTTGTGGTACATATATACAATGGAATATTACTCAGCCATAAAAAGGAATGAATTTGGGTCAGTTGTAGTGAGGTGGATGAACCTACAGTCTGTTATAGAGACTGAAGTAAGTAAGAGAGAGAAAAACAAATAACATATATTAATGCATATATATGGAATCTAGGGGCTTCCCCAGTGGCTCAGTGGTAAAGAATCCACCTGGAATGCAAGAGACTCAGGAGACACGGGTTCAATCCCTGGGTCACCAAGATTCCCTGGAGGAGGGCATGGCAACCTACACTGGTATTCTTACCTGGGAAATCTCATGGAGAGAGGAGCCTGGAAGGCTACAGTCCATAGGTGGCAAAGAGTCAGATATGACTAAGGTGACTGAGTACAAGCATGGAATCGAGAAAAACAGTACTGATGAACATATTTACAGTGAAGAAATGGAGATGCAGATGTAGAGAACAGTCTGGTGGACACAGCGGGGAAAGGAGAGTGTAGGATAAATTGAGAAAGTAGCATTGATATATATACACTATTTTATACATGTGTAAAATAAATAACTAGCAGGAAGTTGCTGTATAACACTGGAAGCCCCATGTGGCACTCTATGACAACCTAGAGGGGTGGAATGCAATGGGGGAGGCTCAAGAGTGAGGGGATATATATATGTGTATATATATGTATATAAAATTATGACTGATTTGCATTGATGTATCACAGAGTAAAGTAATTATCCTCCAATAAAAAAATACAAAATGATGATAATAAAAAAATTTTATGTTCCTAAATTAAATTACATGTAGTATTTTATAAGTAATTGTAAATTTGGTTTTTTATACTCACATTAAAATATCCCTATACTCCTATTATGTAAAAGTATCTTATCCTTTCCCAAATTAGGATTGGTTTTGAATTGTATAAAATCCATTTGTATACCCTCACAGAGAATATACTTTTCTCCCTTGACTGATTAATATCATGAAATATATTAGTAAATTTCTTAATTATTTTACAGCACTATAATAGTAACAACCAGTGGCATTAGGTGAGAGTAAAGAATAATAGGTATATAAATTATTCTAGTGTGGTAGAAAGAATTCATAACTGTTCCTGTTCTGTATTCTCTCTAAGGTTAGAAGTCATTGGGTTCCCACCTCCTAGAGTAATAGAAATAAAAACAAAGGTAAACAACTGGAACCTGATTAAACTTAAAAGCTTTTGCATAGCAAAGGAAACTATAAACAAGGTAAAAAGACAACCCTCAGAATGGGAGAAAATAATAGCAAATGAAACAACTGACAAAGGATTAATTTCCAAAATATACAAGCAGCTCATACAACTCAATACCAGAAAAACAAACAACCCAATCAAAAAGTGGGAAAAAGACCTAAACAGATATTTCTCCAAAGAAGACATACAGATGGCTAACAGACACATGAAAAGATGCTCAACATCACTCATTATTAGAGAAATGCAAATCAAAACTATAATGAGTTATCACCTCACACCAGTCAGAATGGCCATCATTAAAAAGTTTATAAACAATAAATGCTGGAGAGGGTGTGGAGAAAAGGGAACCCTCTTGCACTGTTGGTGGGAATATAAAATGATACAGCCACTATGGAAGACAGTATGGAGATTGTTTAGAAAACTAGGAATAAAACCACTATATGACCCAGCAATCCCACTCCTAGGTATGTACCCTAAGGAAGCCAAAATTGAAAAAGACACATGTACCCCAATGTTCATTGCAGCACTATTTACAATAGCTAGAACATGGAATCAACCTAAATGTCCATCAACAGATGAATGGATGAAGAAGCTGTGGTATATCTACATGATGGAATATTATTCAGCCATAAAAAGAAACATGTTTGAGTCAGTTCTAATGAGGTGGATGAACCTACACAGCCTATTATACAGAATGAAGTAAGTCAGAAAGAGAAAGAGAAACACCGTATACTAACACATATATATGGAATCTAGAAAGATGGTTAGGGCTTCCCTGACAGATGGTACCAAAGAATTTACTTGCAGGGTAGCAATGGAGAAGCAGACAGAGAGAACAGGCAGGCTTATGGACATGGGGAGAGGGGAGGTAAGGGTGAGATATATGGAGAGAGTAACATGGAAACTTACATTACCATATGTGAAATAGATAACCAATGGGAATTTGCTGTATGTCTCTCGGAACTCAAACAGGGGCTCTGTGTCAACCTAGAGGTGTGGGATGGGGAGGGAGATGGGAGGGAGGTTCAAGAGAGAGGGAACATATGTATACCTATGGCTGATTCATGCTGAAGTTTGACAGAAAACAACAAAATTCTGGAAAGCAATTATCCTTCAATTAAAAAACAAATAATTTTTTTTTTAAAAAAAAGGAGAGGGGACATATATATACCTATGGCTGATTCATGTTAATGATTGACAGAAAACAAAATTCTGTAAAGTAACTATCCTTCAATTAAAAAATAATACACTTTACTTTTTAAAAAAGTCATTGGGTTTATATATTCCCTGAAGTTTTGCTAGCAATCTTCTGTGAAACTAGTAAGGCTTGGTGCCTCTTTGAGGGGAATTCTTTCAAAGTATTCTTAATTTACTCAATGGAATTGAAATGTTTATATTGTCTGTTTCTGAGATAAAGGTTATTATAATTAATATCGTCCTAAAATATGCAATTAATCCATGCTTTCTGCTTTGAGGAAAACACTATTCTCTTATTTTTTCTCAATGGCTATGCTCCCAATTTCCATTCTGAAATGTATGTATTTGTGCTTTCTTTATTTTTATTAAATTAGTTTTTATTAAATTATTGGTCACCCCATTTTCCCTCAAATAATCAATTTTCAGTTTGTTTTTTCTATTTATTTTAAGGTTTACTAAGTACTAAGGAGTGCTTTATGTTACTCTTTTTCTGCTCTTTCCATTTCCTTCCCTTATATTTATTTTATTACTCTATTTCTAACTTTTAAATTGAGTGCTTATTCATTTATTTTCACTCTTGTAGTATCACTTTCTGTTGAAAGAGAGTATCTTCCTAAATGTGGTTTAAACAGTAAGGACATTTATTATCTTACATAACAAGAAGTCTGCAAGCAGGGTGTTTCCACAGCTGGTTTAGCAAATCAATGATATTTCTAAGGGCTGCTCTGTATTTTCTATCTTTCTATTCTACCATTCTTACCATATCAGAGTTATCACTATTCATGTTTTATAGGTAGCTAGAACAGTTCCCAGCTCCACATGCAAATTCAACTATAGCCAACAAAGAATTTGCTATTTTAAGCCTAAAGTGTTGAAAGCAATTTCTGCCAGCAAGTAATTAGGGGATAGGAAGCTGTTGGTTAGGAAACTAACAATATCTGCCACACTTTTTAAGATTTAAAATATTTTAAGTTATTAGAAGCACTGAACATTGTACTAGCCATATCCTATTGGTACTGATATATAGAATTTGCTTATGTTATCTGATAAGTAATTATGATGCAATTTTTATTTCCTTATTTATACACTTACAAGTGTTTAAAAGTTATGCATGTGTGTGTTTATTTCCTAATTCATAGTGTGGCTTTTATTATTATTAATTTGAATTTTTATTACATTATTAAAAGACACTATGGTATGCTTATTCTTAATATTTAGATAATTATTAGCAATTCTTAATGATTGTGTAACCAAATATACAATTGATTTTGTAAAATTGTTATGTGGGCTTTTTAAATGAAGATACATTCTCTGATTTTAGGGTATAGATTTTGATATATATCTATTAGGGTCATTTAAATTTATATTAACTTGAATGGACATGAACTGATAGATGTCAGTTAAAGATGTTCAGTGATATCTCACTCTTTCAAGTCTTTCTATTTTTGCTTACACAAATTTGACTTTCTTTTAGTGACTTTTCTTCTTTTTATTCTCTTCACTTTGCCAGTTTATACTTCTTTTTTACTCTCATTTCCTTTCTTTGAAATCCTAAAAACACATCTCTCAAGAGACAGCATATTTTCATTAATTTCCTTGATTTAATGTAGGAAGTTTCTAAGATGTGCTATGATATATAACTTTTTTCTAAAATTGTCTTTTTTAAAGCTTTGACTACTCTCTTATTTATTTGCATTACTTTCACATAGGTCCTATACTGATTATATCATACTTAAAATTCATCTTTGAATATGTAAATACTTTTTGGGTCAAAGTTTCAAATAGATTCCAGTTATACAGAATCTACATAAGACATAAATGTCTTCTAGTTATTTTAAAAATAAATGTAAAATAAGCTGGAACATTTTAGGAAATAGGATAACAGGCATTATGCTACGATGAGCACCACAGAACAGACCCACAAGTGGAGTTGCTACCTCCTCTAATATCAAGACTGAGTTAATCAGAAAGATGTCATTGAAACTGCTAACTTCAAAACCATGCCATCATAGCTTCAATCCAGTGGTCATCAAGTGGCTCCAGTTCTTAGCTTTAGAGTCATAGCATTCTTTATACATTCACATCAGCTCAAAATAGATACCCCAATTTCTGTCTCCTGACACCCTGGTTGCTAGGAACTAACACTGAATGCTGTGGGAGTAGGAGGAATATGACCTTGCTTGACAGCAGAGAAAAAGAGAAACAGTATTTTTTCAGTTCAAAATTTGTATGAATGCATCTAACTTACAGAAATCTACACAGGTTTCAGGTCCCTAGCTACAAGGGTGCTAGAAAACAGTTTTCAGCTTTCCAGACTGTGCAGAAGTACAAACTAAAATGTGTTTGAAACGATATTGAGTGCCAGTCAAACATATCTTCCACAGCCAAGTTTTCATTAAATGCCGTGTGGTAGAAAGACCCAGGGGATGAATTAAGGAGTAAGTATCTTAGATTTAGATCAACAGAATTAAAACTCCTTCTCCCTGACATTCAATACTGAGAGTATTTTCCACCTAGCAATTGGTAGAAAGCCTGACTCTCAGCGAATCCTGCATTTTGATAATCTTTTATATGGTGATTTAGCTCCCTCCCATGGACGGAGGAGCCTCGTGGGCTGCAGCCCATGGGGTCGCTAAGAGTCGGACACGACTGAGCGACTTCACTTTCGCTTTTCACTTTTATGCATTGGAGAAGGAAATGGCAACCCACTCCCGTGTTCTTGCCTGGAGAATCCCAGGGACGGGGTGCCTGGTGGGCTTCCAACTATGGGGTCACACAGAGTCAGACACGCCTGAAGCGACTTAGCAGCAGCAGCAGCTCCGGTTACTCTTCAATTAACCAGATCAGCAACTACATGTTAGTCATCTAAGTTCAGCCCTAACTAAAATCTGCTTCCTTCAGTGATGATAGGTCTGTCTAATTCTTTCATCATCACTTTCCCCTGAACTTCTTGGTATCATGTGAATTCTGCCACAATTCTCTAGTTTGTCTGTGGTAAAAGGCTAACGCCATGGTTCAATGGAGGGAAGGCCAGTTTAGTAGGTTACTGACTTATGAACAGCTCTGTGAAAGATGCCTCAGAACTGAAAGGCATGTAATTTCTTTGGGGCTGCTATTTTGATTTGGTCCAAATTTTCCTCTAACTCACTGGGGATTTGGGTGTTTTTTGTGGTGTCTTTCACCAAGTTGGAGTTTTTTTTTTCCCCCCCATGTTGTTTGTCCTCAATTGTTTTCTAGGAAGAATGTGACTCCATTTTACATATGTACTCCTAACCTCATTAAATAACCAAGCAAGCTCTTAGAATGTGAAGTAAAAAAGGAATAAAAGATACCAAATTTTTAAAATTCATCTGATCAAGAAACATGGGAGCCTAAAAAACTAAAACCATAGAACATGACTCAAAAAAAGCCTTAAAGAGTCAATCAGTTCCCAACCTCCCTACTTCATAGGTTATCAAACTGATAGAATCACATTTATTGGTTCTAGATTTTACCTATTTTCAGTTCTGGACAGGAGGAAATTATAAACATGCAAAAAGAGTACTTTTAATTAGGAGCAGAACTATTTCTAATACCATTGATCCTTGAATAACTGTGGTTCTGCATAGCTGGTTCTGCAGTAGCAGACACACCAATCACAGATTATGTGGTAATACTTACTGTTGAAAATAATCTACCTATAAGCAGAGCTGGGCAGTTCACAACCACACTGCTCAAGGGTCAACCCCACAAATGCCAAGAAGGACATCTGAGACAGAATTACTTGAGTCTGTTCATTCAGAAGCAAAGTGGTTCTAACAACTATTTATTGTATTATCTTTCAGTAAAGCTGGTTCAGTTCCAATAGATTCTGATGGCTACAGCTTCATAAATATCATTCACTTATCTGAAAAGTGGTCTGGGGTAGAAGTAACTTAGATGAAAAACAGCTGCTATGATATTTAGTCTTTTAAATTTCTTTTAAAAAATCTGTCTTAATCAGCATGTTATTCATGGTGATATCAATTTCTCTGAATATGGCTGGATGAAAATGGAAATTAAAAGTAATAATAAAATAGTATTAAGGTACAGATGCAGATATTGTGGGCATAGGACTTCTAAAAATATAATTTTTCAAACATGTGTTTTCTTAATACCTGGAACATCCACAAAGGAATGATCAAAGAGGCCATACTTGATCCTAAAAGCATAACATATCCATCTTTATTTTTTATTATATGAGCAAGGGTATCCCACAAAGAAATTAGAATGAAACATATAAAGGCAAGGCTGATAAGATGGCCACTTAATAGGAATGCTCTAGGTAGAGATTTTTGCTTAGTTCAGAACATGTACAGAAACTGATTTCCCTCAACACTGCAAGTAAGTGTTAAAATCTCCCATGCTAGTCAATTATAATGTTCATTTTCCAAGTGTTTTCAGCCTATGGGCAGTGAAGGTGGAATTAAAGAGCGATCACCTTATAAAAAGAGCTAATGTACTTTACAACTCTTATTTATATCATCTTCTTAAATGCTGAAATGCTTCATCCAATATAATATAGCATAGACTATTTTTGTAAGTCTCACTTATAAAACTGCAATCACGGCGCAATTAAAATACCACTGCAATTAAAGTGTATGTAATGGAACATTCAGAAATGTACACATGACTTTCCTTTATAACCACCAAGGGAGACATTTTATATTCAAGTCTCCCAACTTATAAGATTCATTCAGCTAACAAGGGAACTTCTTTATTCACACAATAGCTTTATACACACATGTGAGCACACACACGCACATATCCCACTGTGGGGTGTTATATATTTATAAACATCCAAATGAAAATTTAAGAAGTTTATGTTTTCAAAGTTTGAATTGCCTGAATGAAGATAAAATTAATTTGGTCTTCTTTACAGATTCTTTTATATTTCATTTTTTTTCCATAGAAAAAGAGAAAATGAACAACATCATGGCAGCAAACATTATACTAATTGCTTTAAGTAAGTTATCTTGATTCCCAAAACAGGTTGGCAAGGCAGTTCTCTTTCAGGTTTCACTGCAGAAGAAACTGCTGCTCAAAGAGGCTCACTTGCAGCTAACATGTTTCAGGGCTGGAACACAAACCTATCTATCCTGTCACAAAATGCTTGCTGATTTTTTTCATATGAACTTCTTTCACCTAGCATTATTTCTACCATAAGAATATGTGGTTAAGTACTTTAAAAATGTATTTTGGTTATCAGGTGGACCCTGTGGTTAAAATTCCTCATGCATTCTGAATGTGTTTTACTTAAGTACAGATAGACTCTTACAGGTGATGTAGTTTCAAATCCTTTTCTTAAAGGAAAGATTTTGGAGATCTAGGAAGTTAAAGTGATTACTTCAATTTCTCAATAAATGAAAAAGTAAGGTTGAGTTTAGAGACCCAGAGCACCTAACAACCAGGATGCCATTCACAACTTGCCAAGAACCTCTGGTTTAACATCTACATAAGTATTGTTGACTCTAAATGCTAACCATAATTATTTTAGGCTATTACTTCAACAAATCTGGATTGAGCAACTACATACAGACCTCATACTCTCTCCACCCACTACCTATATGTACTTATCTCCCGTGGAGGGATACAGACCTATTTCCTAAAGCAGCTTACAAAACAGAAACAACTGTGAGAGAGAAGTTAAGGAAAGGTACAGTGGATCTGATTTTTAAAAAATCAAATTTAGATTTTTTGAAAGAGACTTTCTCTTTAATGCTTTTAAAACACTATGGTAGCCTCCATGATTCCTACATCCTTGTATTCCATGTCCTATAAAATACATGGGGACAAGAGCTGTGACTTGCTTCTAGCTACAGGTTATGGCAAAGATAAAGGGATGTTGCAGATATAATTAAGATCTCAAATCATTCCATGCAGAATTAATCAAAAGGGAAATTAGCCAGGGTGGGCCTGATTTAATCAGGCGAATGCTCTTTAAAAATGGATTGGACCCAGAGTGGCTTGGTGAAGTAAATGGACATGTTGGAGAAACCCACAAGTCACAGAAATGTAGTTATTAGCCTCTGGGATCTAAGGGCAGCTTCCATAGTTGATAGACAGCAGAAAGCCAGGACCCTCAATGACACAGGTGCAGAGAAATTAATTCTGGCAACAACTTGAATGAGCTTGGAAGCAGATTCTTCCCCAGTCAGGCATCAAAATTAGAAAAAAGCCCATGACTGAAGTGTTGTGAGACCCTGAGCAGTATTCAGTTGCTCAGTCATGTCCGGCTCTTTGTGACCCCATGGATGGTAGCCCGCCAGGCTTCTCTGTCTATGGGACTTTCCAGGCCAGAATACTGGAGTGTGTTGTCATTTCTTTCTCCAGGGGATCTACCCGACCCAGAGATCAAACCCACATCTCATGGCATCTTCTGCATTGGCAGGCAGGTTTTTAAGCACTGAGCCACCTCTAGCAGAGTACCCAGCTAAACCAGACCTGGACTCCTGACCCACTGAAATTGTGAGATAATAATATGCCAGCAAATTTGGAAAACTCAGCAGTGGCAACAGGACTGGAAAAGGGCAGTTTTCATTCCAATCCCAAAGAAAGGCAATGCCAAAGAATGCTCAAACTACCGCACAATTGCACCCATCTCACATGCTAGCAAAGTAATGCTCAAAATTCTCCAAGCCAGGCTTCAACAGTACATGAACCGTGAACTTCCAGATGTACAAGCTGGATTTAGAAAAGGCAGAGGAACCAGAGATCAAATTGCCAACATCTGTTGGATCATCAAAAAAGCAAGAGAGTTCCAGAAAAACATCTATTTCTGCTTTATTGACTATGCCAAAGCCTTTGACTCTGTGGATCACAACAAACTGTCGAAATTTCTGAAAGAGATGGGAATACCAGAGCGCCTGACCCGCCTCCTGAGGAATCTGTATGCAGGTCAAGAAGCAACAGTTAGAACTGGACATGGAATAACAGACTGGTTCCAAATTTTTGAAAGGAGTATGTCAAGGCTGTATATTGTCACCCTGATTATTTAACTTATATGCAGAGTACATCATGAGAAATGCTGGGCTGGATGAAGCACAAGATGGAATCAAGACTGCTGGGAGAAATATCAATAACCTCAGATATGCAGATGATACCGCTCTTATGGCAGAAAGTGAAAAGCTAAAGAGCTTCTTGATGAAAGTGGAAAAGGAGAGTGAAAAAGTTGGCTCAAAACCCAACATTCAGAAAACTAAGATCAGAAAACTAAGATGGGAATCTGGCCCTATTGCTTCATGGCAAATAGATGGAGAAGCAATGGAAACAGTGACAGGCTTTATTTTCTTGGACTCCAAAATGACTGCAGATGGTGACTGCAGCCATGAAATTAAAAGACGTTTGTTCCTTGGAAGTAAAGCTATGACCAACCTAGACAGCATATTAAAAAGCAGAGACATTACTTTGCCAACAAAGGTCTGTCTAGTCAAAGCTATGATTTTTACAGTAGTCATGTATGGATGTGTGAGTTGGACTATAAAGAAAGCTGAGCACCAAAGAGTTGATGCTTTTGAACTGTCATGTTGAAGACTCTTGAAAGTCCCTTGGACTGCAAGGAGATCCAACCAGTCCATCCTAAAGGAAATCAGTCCTGAATATTCATTGGAAGGACTGATGTTGAAGCTGAAACTCCAATACTTTGGCCACCTGATGCGAAGAACTGACTCATTGGGAAAGGCCCTGATGCTGGGAAAGATTGAAGCCGGGAGGTGAAGGGGTCGACAGAAGATGAGATGGTTGGATGGCATCACTGACTCAATGGACATGAGTTTGAGTAAACTCCTGGAGTTGGTGATGGACAGGGAGACCTGGCACGCTGCAGTCCATGGGGTCGCAAAGAGTTGGACACGACTGAGCGACTGAACTGAACTCAACTGAAGCACATGCTATTTCAAACTGCTAAATTGGTGATTATTTGTTATACAGCATAGAAAACTAATACAAGGTAATGTTTTATTTTGTTTGTCTCTCTCTACAGTATGTTGATGTTGCAGGCTGGAAGAAAATAAGATACTTAATTTGAACATGAAGGAAAGAATAGCTTTTTGGTTTATCTGTTAATGAATATAACTATGGAGATAGCAGTCCTTCAGGCTGGGCAGTAATTTCTTTGGAATTAATTTAGAAGTTAAAAAGTTAACTCTGACAAAAGACTTTTCTATCTTTAACCAGTTTCTTTCCCTGAAATGCCCACTCTTACATTTCTCTATGGTTGAATGCAATGGAGGAAGTGTTTCACATGCTACCATCCTAGTGATAACATGTAATTGTCCAAACGCTTTCATATAAATAGTCTAATTTGAGTTTCATAACAATTTTGTGTGATATGAACAAAAGCGTTGTGAGATTCTCAAATTCAGGGGCATAGTTTTGAACCCAGAGGTTATCTTTGGGCTTGGAAACATCAAATGCCCTCAGGAAGTGCTAAAACGAATGAAGATTACTTTTTCAGATAAATGAATTGTAGTTCAGACAGAATAAATGACTTGCTCAGCAAAGCCTGTAGACAAATGCATGGGATTAAAACTCAGACCATCTGCAACAGAGGCCAAGAGTTGTTTTCTATAATAGTATTTTATCCCTGAAAAGGAAACACATTTAGCTATTAACAATCATTAACCTTTTTGCTCAAATTTGCATCTCTCCCTAACAAAGAACCCCGAAGGAAGTGGGGCGGGAAGGGGAAGGAGAAATGAAAGGAATTATCATGGGTACAAGTGCTGTACAGCCTGTGGAACGCCTTGAATATCTGAGAAACAGCAGGATCGCAGAGGATGCCTCTAGGTAGAACTGCCTTCTAACAAAGGGAAAATGAGTTGTAAAAGAAATGTTAATGCTTTAAAGGAAAACTACCTATTTAGTTTTCTATCGCAGCCTTTGAAAATGCAAATCAATAATTGTCTTTTTAAAAACTGAATTTCCAAAACCTTTGAGAAACAAATTTGCTTACTAATACTTTATTTTATTCTGATGTAACCTCAAGCAATAGTTCATCACTGAAGTCCCTGTCTCTGCTTTAAAAACTATACCATTAGATGTTGAAGAAAATACCAACTGAAGCTGAATATCAGTAGCATCTTCACGCTGTCATGAATATGAAGCCATCTGTGTTCTGTCACCCAAGGGTTTCTCATTCTTGTTCAGCATAAATATATACTATATGCTTCTCTGATTTTTTTCCATGCACAAAAGCAGTGGTCACTGAAAATGAGCCAAGATTTCCTAAGCAGGAGTTTAGTGGTGTTGATGCTTACCAGCCAAAGACCACCAGGAAAGATATCAGGGTTTATTACTTGCTGCAGCAAAGAAGCTTGCACATCACGGTAAAATGTCAATAAGAGGCTATTAAGAGAAGCTTATTTTAGGATTTCAGCTTGTGGTGCTTTTGGCAAATTTTCAAGTAAGAGATCTGATCTGGATTGGGTGCTGTTAGAAACCAGAGGCAAATTTGTGACTGGATATCGTAATAATTTTTACACAGCACGTCTGAGAAATAAAGTAAGGCTGTAATTGGTAGGGATGCAGCATTCATCTTGTTAGCTGGGAGGGGGCAAGTTCGGATAGGTTTATGGTTTTCACAGTGCTCTTGCTTTTGTCTGAGCACAGAAGTTGTTATGGAGTGACCATGATTTTGCTGCACTCTTATCATGGACACAGTCCACTGTCATCATGGCTGACTTCAGGTCAAGTTGGATTATGCAATTTTTTTGCTCACATTCAGCAAGAGATCCCTACCAGATTACAGCTGTGAGGGATGCTTCATTCTTTCTCAGTCAACCTTTCAGTTACTAATAGAAAACCTTTGCGATCCCATGAACTGTAGCCCACCAGGCTCTTCTGTCCATGGAATTTTCCAGGCAAGAATACTGGAGTGGGTTGCCATCCCCTTCTCCAGGGGATCTTTCAGACCCAGTGATCAAACACAGGTCTCCCACATTGTGGGCAGATTCTTTACCATCTGAGCCACCAGGGAAGCCCCAATAGAGAACCACCCCTTCTTATTCTCAGACTGTGTGGTTCAGATTGAGTTAGCATAAATGGGCTCCAGGTTAGACACTTACAACTGGCCTACTCTTTACATTTCATGGGGCACAAAGAAGTGATACTGGATACTTAAAACTGTTAGCATTTTCTGAGACAAGAGATAGGTGGGCTCCAGTGAAGGTATTTACAATCAGCCTCCCCTTTGCCCTCCGAAATAGAAGTAACAACAGAAACAGGGTAAAGAGCCAGTGTTTGTCTCTTGTAAACACCTTAAGGTAATAGTCATGGCAAGGACAAAGAGGGGCAAAATCCTGTTTGAGTAAACAATTAAGGGATCTCTTCTCCCTCCTCTTTTTGAGACAAGGAAGACACTGTGTGCAGAAAGGCTCCTTGTGGGTCAAAATTCAAGGGATAATGTCAGGCCATAATGAGTCTTGCTCCTCCCAAAAGCCTTCACTTTGAGATCCATCTTGGCTGAGGGGTGTGTATGCATCCAAGGGAGGGTCCTAGGGTAGGTCTAGGTCAGGTGTAGAAAAAGAAACCAGATAATTGGCCTGAAGGAAGACAAAGATCTGATCTATATAAATGACCTAACCACCTCTTTACTGCGCTCCTCCTCACTAGAGGGGATGCCCACACCCTTTCTCTCCAGGTGTGCATCTCTGCCTTGCTTCTATCTCAACTAAACAAAATGTTTCTCTATGTGCTCTCCCACTTGTTGTTGTGCTTTGCCTCTATTAATAAACTTTATACTTGCATTTACAGTTTCTGCCTCCATGATAAATGCATTTTTTACTGGGGGGCAAAAATCCAGGGAAAAATATCTTCTAGCCTCTAGCCCTTACTGGTCTGGTGGCTAGGATTCCTGGTTCTTATCCAGGCTACCCAGGTTCAATTCCTGGACAGGGAATTAAGATCTCACTTCAAGCCACCACTCATTGCTGCCTCGATGAGATCAAGGCGAAGCTAACTCAGTCTCTTTCCCTAACAATGGGCATGAGACCTAGGTCTGGTCAAGCGGAATTTCTGTATCTCTCAGTCCACAGCAAATGTTTCAGAGATGGACACTTGACTCAAAGTGGGCCAACAACAGCCAACATCCACAGAATTTTGCTGATGCTACCTTGAAAGAGGCATACTGTTTTAATGAGACCATTTAGGCCTAGAGGTTATAAAGGGTTAAGATGTTGTTGCTATCTCTTCATGAAGAGCTGCAAGCCCCTAGCCTAAAGCAACTGGCCTTCCCCCCAAACAAGAAAACTGCGTTTTCTTAAACTGTCTATTTTCCTTGCTAAGTTTAAACTGGAGTTCGTACTTTCCCAGAATTGCTTATCCATAGAACATCTACTTTGGAAAACTGACAACTATCCGCTTGCTTTGCCTTATCTATCACATTTTTGTTTTAGTATTCCTTTCTCCTTAACCGCCTGAGTGCCTGTAACATAAAAGCTCAGCTAACTGCCAGAAGGCACAACGATCTCATTTCAGATAGATACTGTGATTTATAAGAAATATATATTTGGTCATTCATTCATAGTTTTCACATATATTTGGTCTTCCTTCACAATTCCTGGCTCACAGCTCCTAAAATCTTTGACACTTCCTGCGATAAGAATAATAAAGGTGTCTTGTGTTATGTTAATGAGGTGACATTCGGAAAGCCCTTAGGTACCTTAAGAATGGGGGTTGGTTGCCAGGGGAACCAAAACTGTGATTAGAAGGCTGGAACTCAGGCTGGAGATTGAGTTAATTGCCAACAGCCAATGACTTAATCAATCATGCCTATGCAATGAAGTCTCCATAAAAATTCAAAAAGATGGATGGAAATTTAGAGAGCTTCCAGGTTGGTGAACACTTAGATTTGGGGAGAGTGGCACACCTGGAAAGAGGAGGGAATCTCCACACCCTTTCCTCATACCTTGCCCTAGGCATCTCTTCCATCTGGCTGTTCCTGAGTTGTATTATTTTATTTAAAAACAAAACAAAACTGGTAATCTCATAAGTAAAATGTTTCTCTGAGTTCTGTAAGCCCCTCCAGCAAATTAATTGAACCCAAGGAGGGGGGTCATGGGAACCTCTAATTTATAGCCAGTCAGTCAAAAGCACAGGTAATAATCAGCTTGCCAGTGGCCTTTGCAATGTGTGTGTGGCAGGGGGCGGGGACAAAAGTGTTGTAGACTTGTAGAGGGAAACATTAAACTGTGGGATCTGATGTTATCTCTAAGTAGATAGTGTCAGAATTGAGTTGAATTATAGGACACCCATCTGGTGTCTAAATAATTACTCGCTTCTGGTGTGGGGAACCTCCCTACAGCCCTATACATTGGAAACTGGGTCCAGAAACCCAAAAGACAGACCAACCCTCCTACTAGTAGCTGATGGGGAGCAGAATTTGGTCACCTCAAAATACAACTCTTTGGCATAAGGATTATTTAAGGCTGATTATTTTTTTTTTAAAAAACAGCAGACATTAGAGAAGCCCTGAAAACCAAATAGAAGTTATCCTTTTGTATTTACATTTATAAGGGAAATCTCCCTTTGTAAGGGTATCTCCCTCTCTCTCTGTACCAGGAAAAAAAGGATGACTCTAAATGTCTAGAAACTTATCAATGGATAAGACAAAGACTTAAATCTGCATAACAACCTTATCCTTATTTATTGTGCTTTGCCTGTTTATTGTGCTCCTATAACCAGCCTCCCCTCAACGCAATATCTTCTTTTGTCTTTAGCTGGAGATGTTATTTGAAGTAGTAGCTTGGGCCATATGGGGAAGTTACTCAGTTTTCCTGGGTATTTCCCATGGATAAAGGAGGTATGTTGTTGTTTGGTCGCTAAGTCATGTCCAAATCTTTTGTGACCCCATGGACTGTAACACACCAGGCTCCTGTGTCCATGTGATTTCTCAGGCGAAAATACTGGAGTGGGTTGCTATTTCCTTCTCTAGGGGATCTTCCTGATCCAGGGATGGAACCCACACCTCCTGCATTGGCAGGCAGATTCTTTACCACCTAGCCACCAAGGAAGCCCAATTAAATATATGATATTAAACTTTTGTTTTTCTCCTGTTATTCTGTCTTTTTTATTATGGGTTGGGGGGCGCTCATCCAAGAACCTGGAAAGGTAGAGGAAAAATTCTTTTTATTCCCCCACATAGCCAATAAAAGTTTTCTTGTTATTGCTCTACTTTGGGGGTAGGTCTTTATTTCAGGATCCTTCTGAGAAGGTACTGACGGCCACTTCTGCCTCTATACTGGCAGAGCTTTCCTAAGAAGTAAACGAAGAGGAATGTAGATTCCAAATATGGAGAAAGCACATTTCATGATGTCATTTGATATTTTGAATATTTCCCTCTATTTGAGGTCAAATAGCACCTCTGAAATTCTTAGTAGCGATGAGTTACCTTTTGTTTCAAGTATTTTTTGGCCTGGGTTTCTGTTACCTCCAACATGAATATTTCAAGTACATGATGTCAAATATAAACAAATCCTACAGATACAGAGAGAGTTTAATTAGAAAAGAAAAGACACTTGCAGTTGTGAGAACACTCCAATCTCAGAAATATGGATTTCAAATTCTAACACAGCAAGTTTTTCTTCCAAAGTGTAAAGGAGGGATGCGCAGAGACAAACCTAATCTTTTAAGGGGACACTGGGACATTGGACAAGAGGGTCTCCCTGAGGTCATCTGATTCCCAGGAGAAGCTGATAAGGGCGGGATGAGAGGGCAGGTTTCTTTCTTTTTTTTTTTTTTTTTTTAGTGCTTTCTAAGGTTTTGGAGCAAACAGTGCTCAGGGGACAATAGGAAGGAGAGAAGCCTAACTAGAGTTTGGTCAAAACAAACTACAGGGTAAGAAATGGCCAGTTGTCAATACTTAGTCAAGTATAACTGGGCTGTCTGGGGTTCTAAGGATCCACCAGTGTCTTGGTGAGAAAGATAAAGATGAATCTTTTATTTTGAATGCTTTGTTCCTTCTGGCTGCCAACTAAGGAATTCAGTGTTTAATCTCCAGTTCCTTAAATTTAACATATGTATCTGCTTCTATGGACTTCTCCCCATTTTTCGATGTTATTCTTTTCTTTAAGACAGTATAAAATGGCTCAAATTCCAGTTCCATGAATAGTGGGAAACAGAAAATCTGCAAAAATCTACGAGGATTTCCTGGGAGGGAGACAAGAAGGAGAACTTTTCCTGATTCGGTCCACATTGCAGCCTGCTTCTCCATCACCATCTAACTCCACACTGAAAATCTGAGCTTCAGAGCTTCTGTTCTACCACTAGGGGGAAGAAAAAATACCTTACAAATTTGCCTTGAAATTCTCTCTCTAATACCCCTGTTTCTGCAACCGCTACTTGTTTTTACACACTGAAGTTGGTGAGCAAACTGGTATTTGTGTACCTCTTTTACAAACCCTGCAGAGATGATCTCCTAATTTGGGACTAGGAGGTTATTGCTACTTAATATCCTGTGGCCTCAGACACAGATGAGATTAAAACAGTTCCACTTAACGTCCAACTTTCACATTATTTATATTATAAATGTGTTGTTCATAGGAAAGTCAAAGTAGTTAAGTAAACATACACTGGAAAACATTATAATTAAATTATCAGATACAATAGTCTTTTTTCAATGCCATAGCTTTTGAATATGTGGAGAGTGCTGTGATAAGAACAGGAAATTGTAATGGGAAAAGTTACAGAGGAAAAAGATTTAGCTGGCACTTAATTTTTAATGTGTCAATCATTGGTTTTTGAAATACACTTTTACATTATTAATTTTCAAACCTACAACATTGAAACCAAGGATGATTTTGTTGAACTGCACATCATAGGAAGCTACTCATGTTGATAACAGTTTTCTTTCAGATCTATACCTTCTGCAAGAATGCTCTTTAGACGTATTATTGTTCTCATCCATCAAACCAGAGCTATCTTAATAGACAAACTAACGAGAGATTTGTCAGGATTTTATTTATTTTACTCATAAATGGTGGCCAGCATTTCATAATTCTAAAAGGGCAAGGAAACAGTTTCTTCATGATAAATCTAAAGAGACCTAACTTAATTTAACTTTAAAATATTAATTTTACAAAATTTAAGACACTATTATTTAGTACTAACTGGTATAAAATAGGGGCTTCCCAGGTAGCACTAATGGTAAAGAACCTGCCTGCCAATGCAGGAGACGTAAGAGATGCAGGTTCGATCCCTGGGTCTGGAAGATCCCCTGGAAGACGGCATGGCAACCCATTCCAGTATTCTTGCTTGGGAAGTCCCATGGACAGAGGAGCCTAGGTGGCTATAGTCCATAGAGTCACAAAGAGTTAGACACAACTGAAATGACTTAGCACTCATGCATGGTACCAAATAAAAATTAGCAAAAAATACATTTAGAAAATATTCAAAATGATATTACCTATAGAAACAGAAGTTGTTGAATCAGATATTAGAGGCACTAAAATATTTTTGTTACAATAGGATATCCCTTAAACATTTCATTTAGAATGAGAGCTATACTGCTATTGCCTAAATGATAGAGAATCTGTGCTCATACTGTCATTCCATGATTCAGTCCAAAACCGAAGGCAAGTCTTTGCTAATATATAAATTGTTTATTCTAGGGTATTCCACTTGGGAGAAGATAAATGCTTAATTAGTATGTTCCAGACAAAACTGCATTTTTTATTATGTATTTTTATTTTATTATGTATTATGCATTTATAATCACTTCACCTTTATTTTAACATATACTTAATTAAAACTATAAAGTTACTTATAGAAATGTTACTATCTCTATTTGATACTGCTACAGAGTAAATTAGGGAGGGCTACAATATATTTGTACCATACCTCAGTGAGAGATAGGTTTAAACATTTACATTGGATAGAAGCCCATTTGGGCTGCCTTTAGTGCCTTAGCAAGGAATCATTCTGGAGTTTTCATGTCAGTTAGGCACCATTACTCTTCGAAGAACTCAGATGTGGAGCACTGTTTTAGGTTTCATAGAAAGATATGTCTGCCTTCAAAAATATAATGATCATTTGAGGTGGAGAGCACACATAATAAACAAGTATAATCCAAATGTGTTAGCAAACATATGAGAACAAAACCTAGAGAACCAATATTACTGATGACATTACACATGGACTTTTGACCATAACTCTGAACTCAAGCAAACATTACACTTTTGATCTGTTTCTGGCTGCAGGTAGTGTATCATAAAAACAATCACTCAAACTGAACATAAACATATAGATTAAAAACAACAACAACAACACCCTAGCAGCTTTAAACAAACAAACAAGATAAAATCTCAGGTAGCAGGTCTCCAAGTAGTATAATTTCTTAATCTCTCTGAGCCTTTTCTTCATCTGAAAAATGTGAAAAGTTATCAGTCGCCTAAAACAGAATTATGCAAAGGTCTGTGCCTGACATATTGTAGGCATTCTCTAAATGTAGCTCTTAATACAATGCATACAGTAACATTTGCTGACAAATACATAACCGGAGGAAATGGTGTACATGAAAGCGCAAAACAACCTTTATCTTGAAAAAAAAATGAGGAGACTGAAAAGACATTAAATCAGCTCTAACATTATGGAAGGGGTTTAGAACTTAGTTTCCAAGCTTAAAGAATGTAATTTAACAATTTAGATTATATTGGCAATGAAATTCTAAGGCTCCAGTTTTAGAAAGGAAGACATAGAGGAGTGAATAAATGAGTAGACAAAAAGGAAAAAATTACTAATATTTCCAAATGTAAAAGGCATATTTTTGGCATGAAGATGCCTCCTCATAGAACTTAAGCAGAAATTCTTCCCACAGAACCTCATGCAATGAAAAAGATAATATGTGTGAAATGATTTTCTAAGCCTGCACGAGAAGTTTAACCAAGTCATAACATTTTTTCTATCCATTTGTTTTCAGCCCCTCAGCTCATGATCTAAGAGGAAAATTTCCAGTACCCATGCAGATAGTGAAGAATGCCAAGGTGAATCCTATTCCACCATTTTGATGCCAGGAACAGGTCCAGAGAAAATTCCCCAAACTAGCATTTAAAAATAATTGTATACATGTATTCCTCAAAGAAATATTATCCATATGAGGATTCATAGCTGAGTAGGGGAGATAAAACTGGGAACTACGTAAAATTATAAAAAGAGAGAGGAGGATGGAGAAGCAGCAGCAGGAAGATAAAGAGGTGGAGGATTCTCTGGAGAGAGGTGGAAGGAAGAAAGGAGAGAAGGGAGAAAGGAGCAGAAGAAATCAGGAAAAATACAGAGGAGTGGAGCTCACCTTAGAAGTATTCTTTTAAACAATGAAAATAACATAAAAGGAAAAGTTTAAAACACCCTTCATAGTTTCAAGGAAATTAAAAAGAAAACTACCAGTATGAAAATGAGACTATGAGTTATAAGATGATGTAAAAATGGAATGGGGTAAAAAGAATACTTCCAAAATTAAGGAATTAAATAGAGGAGAAAAGACAGAAATTTAAAATGCATATCAAAGTAGTGAAAAGCAAAAAACAAAGTTGCCAAGAAGTGAGTCAATGACTTAGAAGTAAGAATTGGTAAAAGTCACAGAGATAGTAAAGAGAGGATAACGGGTAGCCTGACCAAAAAAAAAAAAGAATACATGGAACAAAAAATAAACATCTTAAGAATATGATGCAAGGGAGTTTTTCTATAATGAAAGAAGACGAGCTATTCAATCTGAAAGTGTTCACTGTGTTCCAAGACAATTCGTAAGAAGTGTTAATGCTATCAATAATGCATATCCTAGTGAAATGACTAAACCACAGAATCCCACAGGCATTTAGTCAGAGAAATAAGGTCATTACGTCGGTGAAAAATGTTAAGGACTACTAGTTCTATTCAAGAACTTTAGACTTAAGAAGTTAAAACAGCAGTATCTACTGGATTTTTTAAAAAAGTAACACACCCACCCTCAACTTTTAAAAGTTAATATGTGTATTACAGAACCCAACAAGCAAAGCACATAAAAAAAATCCATAATCACAAGGAGTTTACAGTTTGACTTAAACTTCTGGTTGTGTGTGAGTATGTGTGTACATTTACACAATGACACAGTTTTGAGATTGAGACTGTATAGTATGCATTATTCTTTTTCACACATAAAAAATATTTGGTAATTCAAAACCCAAAGGCCATGACTATTTGGACAATTGAGAATATAATACACCAACTCTGATGGTCAAATATTGCTTAAATGACAAAAATGGCAAACTTCTATTAATAGATTAACAAATATTGGCAGAGAGACAATTAAAATAGCATGTTCCCTTAATGTTCAATTTAAAATGAAACACAAAGTGAAGGAGTACAACACGTTTAATGCTTATAAGAGAATTATCAGGTCTATACTATTAAAATAATATGTAAAAGGTGTTTCTATTGAGTTGTTTTACAAGGTATTCATATAGTATGACCAAAAGTAGGCACACATACAGGAGTCTTCTGTCTTTCCCTGAGGCGGTACCTAAGTCCAATGGGTACTGCTCAAAGAGAAGGCTCAGTCATTCCCTTCCCCTAACAAGATTTCACATGAATTTTAACCAAAAAATCCTCACATGTATTAACAAAGTGTGTCACTTTACTATTTCTACTTTTAACACTTTGTACATCTCAGGACATGTAGAAAGACTAGCTATTTCAAAAAAGGGCATAACATATTTAACTATATACACAAAGTGAGGATGAATATTTCACCTTTGCGATTCTCTCTTCCAACGTCCTTCAACCCAGTGCTCAAAATCTGATAGAACACTGCACACAGAAGTGCTTTAGCAATTATATTGCTAAAGAATATGTCCTATCAATATTTTCACAGCTATTCAAAAGTCTTATCTTATGACCACTACTTTAAGATTTTTTTTTTTTTTAGTGTGGACCATTTTTAAAGTCTTTATTGAATTTATAACAATATTGCCTCTGTTTTTATGCTTTGGATTTTTGGTTTTGAGGCATGTGAGGTCTTAGCTCCCCAAACAGGGATCAAACCCACACCTCTACATTAGAAGGTGAAGCCTTAACCACTGAACCACCAGTGAAGTCCCTACTACCACTACTTTAAACACATTGGACATTTCTAAATATCTAGAAAATTTAGCTATCTAAAATAAAAACTTATTTTTCTACTTTATACACAGTACCATGAAACAAAAATGCACACCTAGCAAAATGATCATGGTCCAAGGTAACTTCTCATTGTGATCATCCTGGCTCTCAACATGTCTTCCTCACCTCCTCCTCAATATTGCTAATACAGTGGACAAGTATAGACAAGTATACTGCTCAGAGGCAGCTGAACAAACTCAGATTCAATTTCAAAAGTATTTTACAGAGGATAAGCTTTCCTATGAGTTTCAACACAAGGTATACAAATGGGCTAATTTTAGTCATACCACTAAGAATTTATAAGTTCTTAAACATTTGGATACTAGATGTTGCAAACTGGGATCTATTTGTCCATTATGGACTATAAACAGAGCAAAAGAAAATGCAGCTCAAAGAGGAGGTTTAACCATGTCATAACCAAAAGATAAGATTTCATATGAATTTTAATAAGATAATAATAAAATATGTTCTTTTACTTCTCTACTTTTTTATATAATTCATTTTTTTAAAAAATTGAATTTATTTGTTTTTGGGGTCTTAGATGTGTCATGCAGGGATCTTTTTGTTGAGGCACGCAGGTTTAGCTGCCCCATGGCATATGGGATCTTAGTTCCCTGACCAGGAGCCGAACCCATGTTCTCTGCATTGGAAGATGGATTCTTTAAGCACTGGGCCACCAGGGAAGTTCCCTACCTGTACTTTTAACATAGTTTGTGCATCTCAGAAAATCTGGAACATGAAGAAAGAGTAGATATTTCAAAAAAGGACATAACCTTATCAACCATGCATACAGAAGGGGAATCAAATACATGAATGATGGTTATAACATGAAAATATCCTCTAAATATGAACACTTTCCTTTCTTTCCAAGGCCTTTTGTTCCACCTCCTCTATCCCACCAAACAAATGTGGTCCTGTGCGGCTCCTGGTGTCTATTCTAGTGGTGGCCTAAAGCTTCCACTTCTGAAAGTCATGCCAGAAGACATTTGTTTTGTAAAAAAAAAAAAAAAAAATTAACAAAAAGTTTACTTAATAAGATCTGTGATTTCTATTTTTCATCCAATGTCAGTATGTTAGGTCTCGAAGCCTAGAGGTAGCAGAAAAAGGATTTTAATGTGTCTCTTAAAACAACAGTCCTCAACCTTTCTGGCACCAGGGACTGGTTTCATGAAAGACAATTTTTCCACAGACCAGGGTAGGGGGATGGGTTTTGCGATGATTCAAGTGCATTATATTTATTATGCATTTTATTGCTAGTATTATTACATCAGCTCCACCTCAGATCGTCAGGCATTATATCCTGGAGGTTGAGGACTGCTGTCCTAAAAGGTTGAGAGAAAAACTGAGAGAAATCTTTTTATACTACATGAATTAAGCCTTTTATCACCAGCCAGTACACCTTTCAACATGTTGGGCTCTGCCTGCTAGCCCAAGGCAGTACTTTGTTCTATCTTTCCCCTCAGCCACTCTCCAGAGCTGGCAGCAGGCCTCCCAGCCACCTGCTGGCCGCCAACCTGTCCCTTGGCCTTGTCCGGGGCACCACTCACCTGCCCGGCCAGCGAGGCACCGCTCCGTCGAGCTTGGCACGCAACAGCATCTCCTTCACTGGGGACAGAGTGGCTGAAGCAGGTCCCAGGACGTGCGCGTGCCCAAGAAGGCCAAGCTCACCTCGAGGGAGGCGGCTTCTTGCACCTTTGGGCCTTCTGGCATCCTCCAGCTGCTCTGACCCACTGCAGGAGGCAAAGGGCAGGCCCCGGTCAGGGTGCAGGGACAGGCCGTTGCTGCCTCTGGGCCTGGCTGGGTCCCCAGCAAGTGAGGAGACCAGCGTGGGTGCCCAGTTGACAGAGTGCCCTCAGGTTAATGTCCGCAGGGCCCCCGGAACCCTAGTGGGTGGGCGCAGGCGTGATCGGAAGAGCCCCTGGGGGCACCAGCTCAGAGACCGGAAATGGTGAGAAGGACTGCTGGACCAATAGTTCGAGGTCCCCTGGAAGGGGCATCAGCACTCAAGCAGGTAAATGGCTGGAAGGGCCTGGGTGCCACAGCAAGCGGGCTTGGTGGTGGCCTGAAGGGCCCTCCAGGATCCTCACTGCATGGGCCCTCAGTCTCTGAAACGGCAACTGGGTCCTAAGCTCAGGGGGAGCCAGTGACTGGAACGGACGCCAGTGCATCAGTGTGCACCAAAGATGGCAGCTGGTAGGACTCTAGGGGCAGGTTGGTGACTGGAAGGAACCCTGGGTGCCAGCACGTGGGAAGGATGATGGCCAAAAGGAAAAGCCTTAGGTTCCTCTGAATGTAGGCGGGCCAGTTCCTGATAGCCGGAAGAGCCCTAGCTAGCGTCTGGCGTGGTACGGGCAGGGGGCGGAGCAGGGGGCGGGGTATGGGGGGCGGGATATGGGGGGCAGGGGGAGATGGTGGATGCATGGTGACTCGAAGGGAGCTCGTTTTCCTTGGACCCAGGATGGTTGGTGAGAAGGCAATGGCAACCCACTCCAGTACTCTTGCCTGGAAAATCCCATGGATGGAGGAGCCTGGTGGGCTGCAGTCCATGGGGTCGCGAACAGTCGGACACAACTGAGCGACTTCACTTTCACTTTTCACTTTCATGCATTGGAGAAGAAAATGTCAACCCACTCCAATGTTCTTGCCTGGAGAATACCAGGGCCGGCGCAGCCTGGTGGGCTGCCCTCTAGGGGGTCGCACAGAGTCTGACACGACTGAAGCGACTTAGCAGCAGCAGCAGCAGGATGGTTGGTGACTGGAACATCTTATACAGGAAAAAAAAAGAAAATGCACACCTGTAAATTAGTAAGGAAAGGCTTTATTGAATGGTTATTGCAATAGGGCTTCCTCAGTGGCTCAGAGGTAAAGAATCCACCTGCAGTGCAGGAGCTGGGAGTTCCATCCCTGGGTGGGGAAGATCCCCTGGAGAAGGAAATGGCAACTCCTTCCAGTGTTCTTGCCTAGAGAATCCCATGGACAGAGGAGCCTGGGGGGCTACGGTCCATAGGGTCGCAAAGAGTCCCAGCGGACTGAAGTGACTGCGCACAGCACAGCACACTGCAATAGGGGTGGAGGGACAGTTGCTCTAGGAGATGTTTAGAACCCAAGCCAGAAACAACTTAAGGAAGGGGTGGGCAAGCAAAGCCTTTGTATACAGCAGAGACCAAGTGATAGGTGGCTGTGGAAGGAGGAAGGAAAATGCTAAAATCTGTAGGAAGGAGGGCCTGCAACTTAATGCCTTAGCATTTCACCAGAATTTCTTAGTGACCCACACACTTGTCTAGGAAATCAGGCCATGCATAGTTTGCCACAGGCTTTCTAGGTGGCACTAGTGGTAAAGAACCTGCCTGCCAATGAGGAGAGGTAAGAGATGCAGATTTGATCCCTGGGTCGGGAAGATTGCCTGAAGGAAGGCATGGCAACCCACTATTCCCAGTATTCTTGCCTGGAGAAGCCCATGGACAGAGGAGCCTGGCAGGCTATGGTCCATAGGGTCACACAGAGTTGAACAGGACTGAAGTGACTTAGGATGCTAGCATAGTCTGCTACAATGATGAATCCTTCAAGGTATATATCAAGTTGGTCTGACTTTAGCTAAACATTGTTCTTTCAGATCCTGGAGAAAAGGCCAGCTACGAAGCACCTAGTCAGTATAAGGATCTGATAGTCAGGTTTTAGTTGTTGTTGATGCCAAGGTAGGAGAGAGAAAACCTGGAAATGTTAGTTTGGAAAGATATAGCAAAGTATTGAAGGAAACTGAAAGATTGAAAAATTTGGTACAGGTTGACAGTTTGGACAGTGTAATAGAATTCATTCCAGTTTACAGGTAAATGCCAAAATTGGTTCTTCCACAGTGGGAGAGAAAGTCAATTAAATCTCTATCAGACAAGATGAAATTTGCATATCCATCAGTTACTTGCAATTTACGGAGAGGTGAGAAATAGCTCAAAGACAACTGACAGGACCAGAAACTGATAACCCAGGAGGATGTGTTATACTATTTTTTTAATTGAAACATAATCAAAAATTGTTTTCATCTCATTTGGTTTTTTCTCTCAGTTTTATTGAGATATAATTGACATACAGCACTGTATAGTTTTAAGGTATACAGCATAATGACTTGACTTACATATACTGTCAAATGATTATCACAGTGAATTTAGTTGTCCATCATATCATATAGATAGAATAAAAATGTTTTTGTGATGATAGCTGTTATGATCTACTCTCTTAGCAACTTTAAAATATACCATACATCAGTATTAACTATAGTCATTGTGTTGTACATTACATTTCTATATCTTATAACTACAAGTTTGTACTTTTCAACCACCTTGATCCAATTTACTCAGCCCCAACCCCCACCTTTGGTAACCATTATTGTTGTTCAGTCGGTAAGTTGTGTCTGACTTTGCAGCCCCATGAATTGCAGCATGCCAGGCTTCCCTGTCCTTCACTGTCTCCCCGAGTTTGCACAAACTCATGTCCATTGAGTCAGTGATGCTGTCTAACCATCTCATCCTCTGCCACCCCCTTCTCCTCTTGCCCTCTGGTAACCATAAAGCTGACCTATTTTTCTATGAAATTTTTTTTTAATATTCCACATATAAGTGAGATCATACAGTATTTCTCTTTCTCTGTCAGACCTACTTCACTTAGCATAGCGCCCACAAAGACCATCCATGTTGTTGTTACAAATGGCAGAATTTCCTTCTTTTTTGTGGCTGAATACAATTCTTTTGTATGTATATACCACACTTCCTTAATCCATTTGTCTGTTGATGGACACTTAGGATGTTTCCAGGTCTTGGCTATGTAAATAATGCCACAACGAACATGGAGGTACAGACGTGTCTTCAACATAATGATTTGCTTTCCTTCAGATATATACCCAGCAGTAGAACTGTCGGATCATTTGGTAGTTCTATTTTTAATTTTTTGAGGAACAGCCATACTTTCCATAGTGGCTGTACCAATTTACAACCATATAAACAGTGAACAAGGGTTCACTTTCTCCAAACCTCAAGAGCATTTATCTCTTATCTTTTTGATGATAGCCATTCTAATAGGTGTGAGGTGATGTCTCCCTGTGCTTTTGATTTGCATCTCCCTAATGATTAGTGATGTTGAGTACCTTTTCAGAAACATATTTTTCACTGTCACCCCTCCCCCTTTGAGCAACCATAATATCAAAGAAATATTATTCTGGATCACAAAATAAAGCTGATCTCATTACAGCTGGCCTGATTATTTACATAGAAAGAGAAATAATGATTTTGTACATAAGCCTTTTTTAGTTTGCTGCAAGTTTTCACAAGGAATCTCAGACTGGAATGTAAAAGCCTCTTGAAGATAGGAAGCCAAGCCAAGAATTTGCTATCACATTTTACCTTCATTACCTGTAGATTTGGGTGCATCCCTCTTTTCCTGAGATCAACAAAAATACCCCAAGACTCCTTGCCTGTCAGCAAGTGATTTTCTCTACTCATTTATAAAGCTGGAAGCCTGTATATAACATATCAGACCAATTTTCTTAAGAGCGCTTTGTAAGCATTTGCTCCATAAAGTCAACCTTTGTTCCTTTCCTTTAAAGTTTCTAGTCGTATCTTATTAAATGAACCTCATTCTCAAATATGACATTCCAGAAAAAGCCTTGGTTGCATAACCAATGTTTGCAATTAGGTTCTGTTAACAAGCATAGACTCTATGCACATAACCAATATTGCCATGATAAAGAGAATACTCAATAAGAGTTTCTGAATTGTAGAGGGATCAATCAGGGAGAGAAAGATAAATGTTTCATTTCTGTTTACAAAAGTATAGTCTGCTAAATTGTTATGAGTTAGAGATAGCTTACATGCAGAAAACAGAACACTAAAGTAGCAGCAATATTCCTAAGAAAACCTATAATCATCGTTCATCACTTCATTCAGTCCTCTGTAATTAATTCCTGTTCCACTTGATTTCGGGTTATCAGTTTCATGAACCCATCTGTTGTCTACTAGGATTCTGGAAATCCTGATCCTGGCCACTGGTATGGTCTCAGAATTAAGTGATGCCATTAGAAGCCTGTGCCTAAGAATACCCAGCTGGCATAGGCCTTTTCCATGGCTCTCTGAGACAATCCTTTGTCTAGATAAGCATTCTGGGCTGTAGCTTGTGGCAAGTGCTTTCAGGGAAGCATTAGAGTAACAAAAAAAAAGAAAAAAAACAATCTGTGATTGACAAAAGACACAATGGCTGTGGTTAACTTATTACTGCTGAGTTTCAAAATGAATGATCTGATGAGAGTTCATTATAAAAATAATGCATTTAACCAGGAAATTTGGTTTTGTGGAATGCAACATAAAATAGTCATATCAAAAAGGTTTTAGACAAACTATAAACATAGCAGCCCTATTCTCAAAGAAGAGTGGATATATAATTTATGAAAATTAGTGTATACAATGCTTACAGAGAAAAAAAAAAGCCTTCAAATGTAACAAGTAATAATCCCAAGACATAATATACCAAGAATGCATCAAGCATTTATTTAAAATATACCAAGAATATATCAAAAACATTAAGTAAAGAATATCAAGACTGGAGTAGGTCCTGAACATGTTAATAAAACTCCATAGACAAGTGATGGGAATTCTCAGTTGAAAACTACTGGCCTAGAACATATGTGTGTGTTAGTTGTTCACTTGTGTCTGCCTCTTGCCATCCCACAGACTAGCCCCCCCCACCCCCCACCCCCCGCCCCGGGCTCCTCTGCCCATGTAATTCTCCAGGCAAGAATACTGGAGTGGGTTGCCATTCCCTTCTCCAGGGGACCTTCCTGACCCAGGGATCAAACCCAGGTCTCTTGCTTTGCAGGCAGATTCTTTACCGTTTGAGCTACCAAGGAAACAGGATTTAAGTTTAAGAAGTTAAATTGTGACCAAGTTAACACTTTAAAAAATAACTGAAATTACAACATAATACTGTTGTTTAATATCAAGAAAAACAGTACCAGGACTCTGATAAATTGAAACATCACTGACAGCAAGGACATTGATGAATCTCTAGGAAATTCATGTAATTCCTTAAATGTTTATATTAATAACATTTTACCCATACATATTTAGCCTCAGGAAGGCTAGGTGGCTCTTCTGACTTGACAATACTTCCCATATACTCAAAACATATCAAAAATCCTAATAATTTTTAGCAACTCATATTACAAGGTGAAAGAACGATCCTTTGTGATTTTCCAGGGGCCTTTGGGAAATTCAAAGATAGTTTTAGGTGCGTGCATGCTAAGTCACTTTAGTTGTGTTGAACTCTTTGCTACCCTATGGACTATAGCCTGCCACGCTCCTCTGTCCATGGGATTCTTCAGGCACGAATACTGGAATGGGTTGTCATGCCCGCCTCCAGGGAATTTTAGGTGCAAAAGGTAACATTTAGGATTCAGTTCTAGGAGAACAAAATGTCAGAATTTGTCAGGAGGTTCAAACATTTAATTAAATGGGATCATGGGTCAGCGAAAAATGGTACTTGGCTACCTATTTTATGCAAGTGATAATAAGAAATTTTTTTTCCATTTATTTTTATTAGTTGGAGGCTAATTACAATATTGTAGTGGTTTTTGAAATAAATGTTGGAGTTAACATGATTGTGAAAATGTTGCATCTTTTAAGAGTGAGAACACTTTGTTTTGTTAAATAATCAAGGGTATGGTGAAGTCAACATAAGACAGGAAATTACTCTAATAAGACATAGCCTATTTGCCTTCAAAGCGGATTACCAGAAGAAAAAAAAAACCTTTTATAACCTCTTAAGAGCAAAACAGTAAGAAAATTGTGTCATTTTAACAGCGAGAGAACCAAATTCTAGTTTTGCATCAGTATAATATTTGATATTAAAGCTGTTTTTAAAATCTTATTAATAAATTTATCAACCTTAGCTAGCTTGGACCACAACAAATTTCCCCACCCATGAACATTTTACAACTTTTTATATCCTTTTGGGTTTTGACTAACACTTTTTTCTTTTTCATTCTGGAACAGCCAGTTCTTTTATTTTAGGACAAAAATATTTCTCTTTCTTAATAATAACATACTCTCCATACCTTGCATGCAATATATTAATTAACAATTTTAATAATTGGTAACTTCTATTATACAGAAAAAACTTGAAAGTGGATAATTGTGAACTGTCATTCACTAGTATTTTATAGCAGACTAGCAAAGCTTACAGATAAACATTTAACAACTTTTTATAGTCATATAAAGGATATAATGGGCTTCCCTTGTGGCTCAGCTGTTAAAGAATCTGCCTGCAATGCGGAAGACCTGGGTTCGATCCCTGCGTTGGGAAGATTCCCCGGGAGAAGGGAAAGGCTACCCACTCCAGTATTCTGGCCTGAAGAATTCCACAGACTGTATAGTCCATGGCGTCTCAAAGAGTCGGACACGACTGAGCCACTTTCACTTTCAAAGGATATAATACTATTAATATATCCTGGTAAAATTTCTCAAATTGGAAAAAAATGAGCATGTTCATTAATGAATCCAAATATATACACCAGTAAAATTATGCCCAGCAATTAATTTTCAGTATTTTATCTCATTAATAATGATCTGGATATTTACTGAATATCTATTAATTAACATAATTTAGCATAAATATGTTTTTAGTTACCTAAGATCATCAGAACTATCTTTCTTTTTTAAATACAGCTATATTGAAATATAATTCCCATACCATACAATTCATACCCCTAAGTGTACAGCTTAATGGCTTTTTGTATAGCACGTTGTTAATTTTTAAAAAATTGTGGTTAAAAAATATATATCATGAAGTTTCTATTTTAACCATTTTTAATTTCAGTTACATTAAGCACATTCACAGTGTTGTGCAACCATAACTACTATCCACTTCCAGAACTTTTCACCATCCCAAACAAAAACAATAACTTCTATTCCCCTGCCCCAGCCTTGGTAACCTCTATTATACTTTCTGTCTCTACAAATTTATATACTGAAAGTAACCCATATAAGTGGAATCATGCAACATGTGTCCTCTTGTAGCTGGTTTATTTCACTTAGCATAATGTTTTCAAAGTTCATCCATGTTATAGCATGCATCAGAACTTCATTCCTTTTTATAGCCTAATAATATTTCAGTGTATGTATATACCATCCTTAATTTATCTGTTCATCTGTTGATGGACACTTGGGTTGTTTCCATCTTTTGGCTATTGCAAATAATACTGCAAAGAACACTGGCATATACAAGTGTATAATTGAGTATCTGTGTTTAATTCCTTTGGCTATACACCTTGGGGTAGATTTACTGGTGTAGTTTTTTGAGGTACTGCCAAATTGTTTTCCACAGTAGTTACATCATTTCACGTTCCTACCAGAAAGGTAGGACTTTGGGCTTTCCTCATAGCTTAGTCAGTAAAGAATCTGCCTGCAATGCAGGACACCTGGGTTCGATTCCTCGGTTGGGAATATCCCCTGGAGAAGGAAATGGCAATCCACTCCAGTATTCTTACCTGGAAAATCCCATGGACAGAGAAGCCTGGCGTGCTACAGTCCATGGGGTTGCAAGAGTTGGATACGATTTAGTGACTAAACCACCACCACCAGGAAGGTATGAGGGTTCCAATTTTTCCACATATTTTCTGACACTTATTTTTTTTGTAGCCCTCTTTATGGATATAAAGAGGTATGTAATTATGGTTTTGATTTGCATTTCCCTCAGTTCAGTTCAGTTGCTTAGTCATGTCCAACTCTTTGCGACCCCATGAACTGCAGCACGCCCAGCTTCCCTGTCTATCACCAATTCCCGGAGCTTACTTAAACTCATGTCCATCAAGTCAGTGATGCCATCCAACCATCTCATCCTCTGTTGTACCCTTCTCCTCCTGCCTTCAAGCTTTCCCAGAATCACGGTCTTTTCCAATGAATCAGTTCTTTGCATCAGGTGGCCAAAGTATTGGACCTTCAGCTTCAGCATCAGTCTTTCCAATGAATATTCAGGACTGATTTCTTTTAGGATGGACTGGTTGGATCTCCTTGAAGTCCAAGGGACTCTCAAGAGTCTTCTCCAACACCACAGTTCAAAAGCATCAATTCTTCAGTGCTCAGCTTTCTTTATAGTCCAACTCTCACATCCATACATGACTACTGGAAAAACCATAGCTTTGACTAGACAGACCTTTGTTGGCAAAGTATTGTCTCTGCTTTTTAATATACTGTCTAGGTTGGTCATAGCTTTTCTTCCAAGGAGCAAGCGTCTTTTAATTTCATGGCTGCAGTCACCATCTGCAGTGACTTTGGAGCCCAAGAAAATAGTCTCTCACTGTTTCCATTGTTTCCCCATCTATTTGCCATGAAGTGATGGGACCAGATGCCATGATCTTAGTTTTCTGAATGTTGAGCTTTAAGCCAACTTTTTCACTCTCCTCTTTCACTTTCATCAAGAGGCTCTTTAGTTCTTCTTTGCTTTCTGCCATAAGGGTGGTGTCGTCTGCATATCTGAGGTTATTGCATTTCCCTAGTGACCAATTATGTTGCACATCTTTTCATGTGCTTATTGGCTATTTGTATATCTTCTTTGGAGAAATGTCTGAGTCCCTTAACCATTTTTTAATTGGTTGTCTTTTTGTTGTAGAGTTGTAGATGTTATGTGGTCTAGATATTAAAACCTATGATTTCCAGATATTTTCTCCCATTCCATAGGTTGTCTTTTCACATTCTTGATGATGTGCTTGATGCACCAAAATCTTTCATTTTTGTTAAGTCCATTATTTATTCATTTTTTCTTTTTTTGCTCATGCTTTTGGTGTTATTTATAAGAACCCATTTCTGAAGCCAAGGTCATAAAGATTTATCCTTGTTTTCTTTTAAGAGTTTTATGGTTTTAGCATTTATATTTAAGTTGTTGCTTCATTTTGAATTAACCTATGCATATGGTATGAAGTAGGAGTCCAACTTCATTCTTTTGAATGTGGGAATCCAGTTCTCCTAGCCACCATCTGTTGAGATTATTCTTCCCCCATTCAATGTACTTGCCACCCTTGTCAAAAAGCAATTGGTCATAGATGTATGGGTTTATTTTTGAATTCTTATTCTGTTGGTCGATAGATCTATCCTTATGTCAGCACCACACTGTTTTGATTACTCTAGTTTTGCAGTAAGTTTTAAAATTGAGAAGTGTGAGTTCTACAACTTTGTTTATCTTTTTCAAGATTGTTTTGGCTATCTAGAACCCCCCTGCCCTTGCACGTCCATATGAACTTGTGGTTTGATTTACTTTTAGGAAATAACTACATTTTCACTAACCAAAAGAAATCTGAAAAGAAATTTTGCTTTTCCAAAAAAAAAAGCAAAAAGCAAAAATAGCATTTAGCACTTCTTTTTCAGGGAGTGGTTATAGAGGCAGCATGCACCCTGAGCAGCAAGAGTGGCACCACCAAGCTCTTTCCTGGAAAATACACTCAGCATCAAGTTGCCCTAGCTATGAACTCTGTCTGTGAGTATCTCTGCTTTATCTCAGTTAATTTTGTGCATCCATTAGCAAGATGTGTCCTCAGATAATTGCTTCTTTGATTAACACCATTTTAGTTTACAAAAGGTTTCATAGGAACACTCCACTTTCAGATAGCAGGGGAAACCTGTATTGATATTTTGACTATGTTAAATCTTCCTATCCATGAACAAGGAATATTTTTCTACTTATTTAGGCCTTCTTTTAATTTTTTTCAGCATTGTTCTATGCTTTTCATTGTATAATTCTTTGGTTAAATTTATTCCCAGGTATTTTGTTCTTTTAGATGCTATTATAAATGAAATTGCTATATTAATTTTCTTTTCTGATTTTTCATTTCTAATTTAGAAATATGTGTTGATTTTGTACCCTTCAACTTTGATGAATTTTTAAATTAACTGTAATAATTTTCTTCTGTATTCTTTGGGATTTTCTACATGTAAATCTTGTCATTTGTGAGTAGCTCTCCTTCTTCATTTCCAACTGGAATGACTTTTATTTATTTTTCTTGCCTAATTTCTCTGGCTAAAAGTTGGAGTGCAGTCTTAAATAGCAATGGTGAACATAGACATCCTTGACTTGTTCTTGATCATAGTGGGAAAGTTTTCAGCCTTTCAGCATTGAGTCTGTTATTAACTGTGGATTTTTCATAAATGCCTTTTATTATGTTGAGGTAGTTCCCTTCTATTTCTAGTGTTCTGAGAGTTCTTATCATGAAAGGGTATCAGACTTTCTCAAATGCCTTTTCAGTGTCTAATGAGATGATTATACATTTCCTTCCCTTGGTTATATCAGTGTGATGTATTGATACTATGTTGATTGATTTTATATTCAACCTTGCATTTCTGGGTTAAATGCCACTTGATCATGGTATATAATTTTTAATGCTTTTAATCCTATTGTATTTTATTTGCTGGTATTTTGTTGAAGATTTTTATACCTATATTCATAAAGGATATTAATATCTAATTTTACTTCTGATGATGCCTTCATTCAACTTTGATATTTTAATGCAGGCCTCAAATAATGAGTTAAGAAGTGTTCCTTCTCATATTTTTTGGAAGAGTTTGAGAAATACTGGAGTAAATTCTTTAAATATCTGGTTGAATGCACCAGTGAAGGCATCTGGTGATAGACTTCACTTTGTTGGTGGTTTTTGATTGGCTGAATTATTTCTTGCTTTGGTCAGCTTGTGGGCTCACCAAGGTCCAAAACGTCCTATACTGGTGGCCAAAGAACCCTTGGTTCTCCAGCCTGAGGAAGGGCTGGGGTCATTCAGGAATATCTGAACCCTAGATGGTGGGAAGACTGGTAGCATGCTGGAGGTATGGTGACAGAAAGGGGCCCCTGAAGCGCCATGCTGCTGGAAGGATGACTCCAGTAAGTCCCTGTATTCCACGGTGCTGCAGTGGGCAAGTGTACACAAGCAGCTGGTCTCAGAAAGACCCATAACATATGAGTGCAAGGTTAAATCATGTCTGAAAGTGTTCCAGAGTACCAGCATTCTGGTCGGCACATGTCCAGAAGAGCCTTAGATTTCTAGAGGTCAGAATAGACCTGAGGGTGGTTGGAGGGATACTCAGGGCACCTGCAAGGGGGGATGGTAGGAATTACAGTAGCCCAAGGGACTCAGACACCTGAGCCAAAGGGCCCAAGGTAACACAGCTGTGGTCTGAACTATAACTGAGCATACTCTGGTTCAATAGCAGACTTGCAAAATGACAGCCACAATACCTCCAGATCACTAACATGCCAGAAGAATATGGGCGGGAAGAAACTCCTGAAAGTCGCTCCTGACACTAAAATGGTGGTAGTAACAGGGGCCAAAGATGCATATGAGCTGTAGCATGAGATCTAGCTAGAGTCTTTAACGTTACATGGGACTCCAGTACACGGGTAGTCTGGAGACCAGAAGGGCCCACAGGGCAGGTGGTGTCCAGAAGTTCCACCCACAACACCAGCGAGGTAGCAGGTGACAGGAAGAGTCCCAGAACTTGAGAGGGCACAATTTAAATCATGCAGAAAGGCCTCCTCTTGCTGATAGCCTACTAGGAGGATCCTATGGTTCCATCATTTAAGGAAAATCTGGGGACCTGAAAGATCCCTGGAGCCCTAGAAAGAAGGGAAGAAGCTTTGTTGGGGCACCCACATGAGGGACAGAAGATGGCCTCGAGGGCTTATGATTCTCTAGCTTCTGAGCTGACTGAAGGCCTGAAGAGCTCTCCCTTCTTGTTTGGGAATCTAGTGTCGTAAACTAAATGCTCTCATTTCCTCCCTTAGGGTCTGGTGTTCTTTAGGGTCCAGAATTGTTTGGCTTCCCTGCAGACCTAAAGTCATTAGGTCATTAGACTGACATTGTGATGCAGGGATCAGGGCCTTTGCAGCCACTAGCCAGGCCTGGCCTTGGGAATGGTCCATTTTGCATGTAGCAAAAGAATCCTCCGATCCCTAGAGCATAAACAGGCTGGAGTCTAATAGGAAACCCGAAGTCTAGCTGTTAGAAAGTAAGAGTGAGTGGAAGGTTGCCTGTGGTACAGCCCAGATGGAGATGCAGTGATTAAAGGGCCTACTTGCACCACAGTGTCCATATGAGCTCTCTTAGAACCCACTGAGCAGAGAGTCAGGTCTCAAAAACAACCCGGCTAATCATCCAGGCTAATGGTGTCTGGAATGTGCTTCCTCTGTGAGAGTGCCGTGGACCAAATGGGGCCAGAAGAGCCTTAGGGACCTAGAGTTCAGGCTGCGAGTTTCACAGCCACTAAGAACGTGATGATGTGAAGTGTATCTAATCCTCCAGCTGATGGATGGGCTAGGGCCATCAGAATACATGAAAGTCTAGATTCAGGGACCAGATGGTGCTAGGAAGGTGCCCAGGGACACAATAGGTGCGGAGTTCCACGTTTAAAAGGATTCTAGGTTCTTTTTCAAGTGGGATAGTTGAAGACCATCCCCAAGGTGAAGCCAGGCTAGTGGCTGCAAAGGCCCTGATCTCTGCATCACAATGTCAGTCTAGTGACCTAATGACTTTAGGTCTGCAGGGAAGCCAAAGAATTCTGGACCCCAAGGAACACCAGACCCTAAGGGAGGAAACACATTGTTGGCTTGAAAGTTCATTGGTTCATCCATGCTGTTGGGAAGTACAGTGCCTGAAAGGGCTGAGATCCCTTAGCCATGAGGGCTCAGGGTACATGTGCCCAAGTTAGGTACTGTGACCAAAAGACCTCTAGTTTTAAAAGTAATTGCCAGAAAAGTAAAGTAATTGCCAGAAGTTACCCTGGTCCTAAGCATGTCCGTGAGCTTTGACCAGTAAGATCTCCTGGAAACTTCCCTGATGGAATATGGAGTATAGTGCCTAATTGTGACGGAGAGGACCAGGGTACTGGAAGAGTGGTTTCCAATTCTATATTTCATATCACCAGATTTGGGGGGAGCCCATGCAATGCCAGTTCACTGGGAATTTGGCTAAATCAGGAACCCCAGAGTAGGAGTTCCATGGCGGATGGTGTCTGAAAATGCCCTCAGGGACTGCAATGTGCTAGCAGGCAAAAATCCAGAAGTGTCCCAGGGCCTGAGAAACTCTAGATGGACACAGACCTAAAGGGATCATCAGGTTGGTGGCTTAATAAGGGGAGCCCATGTTTCTATTGCCTAAGGTTTGTGGACTTTAAGGATTGCCTGAACTTTGTTGCTGTTCAGTCAGTCAATTGTGTCCGACTTTTTGCTACCCCATGAACTGCAGCATACCAGGCTTCCCTGTCCATCACTATCTCCCGGAGTTTGTTCAAATTCATGTCCACTGAATCAAAGATGCCATCCAACCATCTCATCCTCTGTTGCCCTTCTTCTCCTGCTGTCAATCTTTCCCAGCATCAGGGTCTTTTCCAATCTATTAGCCCTTCCCATCAGGTGGCTAAAGTATTAGAGCTTCAGCTTCAACATCAGTCCTTCCAACGAACATCTGAGGTTGATTTTCTTTAGGATTGACTGGTTTGATCTCTTGGCTGTCCAAAGGTCTCTCAAAAGAGTCTTCTCCAACATCACAGTTCAAAAGCATCAATTCTTCCATGCTCAACCTTCTTTATGGTCCAACTCTCACATCCATACATGACTACTGGAAAAACCATAGCTATGAATACACAGACCTTTGTTGGCAAAGTGATGTCTCTGCTTTTTAATATACTATCTAGGTTTGTCATAGCTTCTCTTCCAAGGAACAAGCATTTTTT
This sequence comes from Dama dama, assembly GCF_033118175.1. Lineage (NCBI taxonomy): Eukaryota > Metazoa > Chordata > Mammalia > Artiodactyla > Cervidae > Dama > Dama dama. The sequence continues at coordinate 125,905,213 of NC_083714.1, read as the reverse complement.
GTTTTGTTTTGTTTTGTTTTTTTAATTTCATGGTTGCAGTCACTGTCTGCATTATTTTTTCCCCATATATTTTCCATGAAATGATGGGACCAGATGCTATGATCTTGGTTTTTAGAATGTTGCGTTTTAAGCCATCTTTTTCACTCTCCTCTTTCACCTCCATCAAGAGGCTCTTTAGTTCCTCTTCGCTTTCTACCATAAGGGTGATGTCATCTACATATCCGAGGTTATTGATATTTCTCCCAGCAAACTTGATTCCAGCTTGTGTTTCATCCAGCACAGTGTTTCACATGATGTACTCTGCATATAAGTTAAATAAGCAGGGTGACAATATACAACCTTGTCGTACTCCTTTCCCAATTTGGAACCAGTCCATTGTTTCATGTCCAGTTCTAACTGTTGCTTCTTGACCTGCATATGGGATTTTCAAGAGGCAGGTAAAGTGGTCTGGTATTCTGATCTCTTTAAGAATTTTCCACAGTTTGTTGTGATCCACACAGTCAAAGGCTTTAGTGTAGTCAATGAAGCAGAAGTTGATGTTTTTCTGGAATTATCTTGCTTTTTCTATGATCCAATAGATGTTGGCAGTTTGACCTCTGGTTGCTCTGCCTTTTCTAAATCCAGCTTGAACATATGGAAGTTCTCCGTTGACATACTGTTGAAACCCAGCTTGAAGGATTTTGAGTATTGACCATGCTAGCATGTGAAATGAGTGCAATTGTGCAGTAGTTTGAACATTTTTTGGCATTGCCTTCCTTTGGGATGGGAATGCAAACCGACCTTTTCCAGTCCTGTGGCCACTGCTGAGTTTTCTAAATTTGCTGGCATATGGAGTATAGAACTTTTAACAGCATCATCTTTTAGGGTTTGAAATAGCTCAGGTGGAATTCCATCACCTCCACTAGCTTTGTTCTTAGTGATGCTTCCTAAGGCTTACTTGACTTCACTCTCAAGGATGTCTGACTCTATGTGAGTGACCACACCATTGTGGTTAACCAGATCTTAAGATCTGTTTTGTACCGTTCTTCTCTGTATTCTTGCCACCTCTTCTTAATCTCTTATGCTTGTGTTATATCCTTACTGTTTCTGTCCTTTATTGTGCCCATCTTCGCCTGAAATTTTCCCCTTCATATCTCTAATTTTCTTGAAGAGATCTCTAGTCTTTCCCATTCTATTGTTTTCCTATATTTCTTTGCATTATTCACTTAAGAAGGCTTTCTTATCTCTCCTTGCTATTCTTTGGAACTCTGTATTCAGGTGGGTGTATCTTTCCCTTTCGCTTCTCTTCTTTTCTCATTTATTTATAAGACCTCCTCAGACAACCATTTTGCCTTCTTGCATTTCTTTTTCTTTGGAATGGTTTTGGTCTCTGCCTCCTGTACAATATTACAAACCTCTGTCCATAGTTCTTCAGGCAGTCTATCAGATCTAATCCCTTGAATCTATTTGTCACTTCCACTATATAATCATAAAGGATTTGGTTTAGGTCATACATGAATGGTCTAGTGATTTTCCCTATTTTCTTCAATTTAACTCTGAATTTTGCAATAAGTAGCTCATGATCTGAGTCACAGTCAGCTCCAAGCCTTGTTTTTGCTGGCTATATAGAGCTTCTCCATCTTTGGCTGCAAAGAATATAATCAGTCTGATTTTGGTATTGATGATCTACTGATGTCCATGTGTAGAGTCATCTATTGTGTTGTTGAAAGAGGGGATTTGCTATGAACCTTGGACAGAAGGAAATTTAGCAGCAGGAAAAATTGCTGTGGCATCCATGAGAGGGCAGACTATGGCCGAAAGAGTGTGATCTCAAGACTGCTAGCTAATTGAAGGCCTGAAAGGCTCACAGTTCCACCTGGTGGGTATTAGTGCCATGAGGGGGAAATCGTCTGTTTTCACTGCAGAAGGGCAGGCTAGTTTGTCCAAGCATCCTTGGTTCCTCAGTAGAAATTCACACTGGGGGCCAGTGGATATCCCAGAACCCTAACTGCCAAGATGTCTGCAAGCCAGAAGCTTTCCAGGTATACCAGGTAGAGGTGCAGTGATGCAGAATGGCCCTATTGCTGCAGATGTCTGGATGAATGTTTACTTATAGGCTTCTATGTTCCAAAGCACTAAGCAGGCTAATGTCCTTATGGGATCTTCTGGAAGCTAGTGAGTGGGCAGCCTGGTCTTAGCACACCTAAGACACCAGTGTGTGTTTAGTCACTCAGTCGTGTCCAACTCTTTGCGACCCCATGATCTGTAGCCCACCAGGCTCCTCTGTCCATGGGGATTCTCCAGGCAAGAATACTGGAGTGGGTTGCCATGCCCTCCATGGGAACTTCCCAACACAGGGATCGAACCCAGATCTCCCATATTTCAGGAGGATTCTTCACTGTCTGAGCCACCAGGAAAACCCAAGAATACTGGAGTAGGTAGCCTATCCCTTCTCCAGGGGGATCTTCCCGACCCAGGAATCAAACCAGGGTCTCCTGAATTGCAGGCAGATTCTTTACCAGCTGAGCTACCCAGGAAGCCCCAAGACACCAGTACCAGGGCAGATACAGTACAGGAGTGCCCCTAGCATGCCAGCGCCCCTGAATGGTTCATGCCATGAAACCCACCTCCATGTTAGAAATGATCCCCAATTGACTCTGAGTTCCACAGTCTGCAGGGCAGATGGTGGTCAGAAGTTATATGGTTCCTCATCTTGCATTCTATCTATGGTCCATAAGGACATAGGGAACCCCAGAGCCCAGGCCACATTCTAATTGGAAGGTCCCCAGAGACACTGTCTCATGGGAGGCCTTTAGCCAAATGGATTATAGGTTCTATTGAAAACAGAGAAGCTAAAGACTGAAAGGGCCATCAGTTACCCAGTTCCAGGCCTGTTTGGTGACCATAAGGGTTCTGGGTTGCCATCACACGGACAGGCTAATATCAGAATCACATTTGATTCTTGGGTACATGTGATGACTGCAGGCCAGAAGGAGCCCTGAACCCTTAGTGAGAGGCCATACTGGTGTTTGGAAGATTTGCCTGGGTAACCAAGTGAGGACCCAGGGGAAGTGGGGGTTTGGGAAAGAGGAGGATGGGTGGTGTCTGAAAGTCTCAGATTCTGGATCTGAAAAGGCCCATGATATCCCAGAAAGCATCCTAAATTGTGACAGAACATGATTCGGTTTCAGTAGCAGATAGGCAAATTAATGGCTGGAAATCCCTGGGACCCAGACATGACCATATACTGTGGGCAGGACGGACTCCCAGAAATTTATGGGAACATAAGTGTCCTCATGACACTAACATGAAAGTACAAGAATGGTTTTCAGTAGGGATATATATTCTTGATTTGAATTCTTACTTTAGTCCATAGTGTTCCAGTACACAGGCAGTCACAAAAGGGCCCCCAGGACAGTAATGCCAGGTAAGACGGTGTCTGAAAGTGCTCACCCGGACATCAGCCCAATGTTAAGTTGGTATCTAGAGGCATCCTGGGGACTGAGAAAGAGAGAATGACGGAGACAAAAAGATCTAGTCCTTCTGAAAGCCATGTAAGAGGAACTCATGGTTGCATTGCGTAAATACAATATGGGGCCCTGAATAATGGCTGGAACCCCAGTGAGTGGTCAGGTTTTTGGCAGGAAGATTTCCTGAGTCACCTGTGTAAGAGACAGATGGTGGGCATGAGGGCTCAGGATTCCTGAGCTTGAGGGCTGAGTGGTGGCTGGGACGGCCCACAGTTCCCTTGCAGGGTGGCAGTGCTGTGACTGAAAATACTCTCCTTCCCACCTCAGACAGGCGGCTGGTCACCAACGAACCCTTAGTTCCACAGAGCATGCAGAGTATGGGTCTGTAGAAAGCCAAGAACCCTAGATAGCATCAAGTGCCATGGCCAGAAGGTTTCCTGGTTCAACACCCTGATGGAGTTGAAGTGGCAAAAAGGAGCCCCATACTTCTGGTTTCTGAAAGGGTAGTTGCCAATAAAGAACTCAGTTCCAAAGCAAAGGTGTGGGCTAGTGTACATAAAGGCTCTCCTGGAACACTACACAAAGATATCGTGGTTAAGAAAGGACCCACAGGCCACCAGGACCAGAGGAGAATGTCCAGAAGTCCTCTCTGAGTGCCAGTGGCCAGGGCAGCATGATTCCAAAGGAAACCCCCTAGGTTCCTCCTGATCAAAATGGATGAGATGCACCAAATATAGGCCACATTCTGTGCCCTATTGGGAGGGTGATGGTCACAAGGGTACAGAGTGCCCCTAAATAACAGTGAGACTTGGGGCCATAAGGTGTGTAGGAACCTTAAATTCTGGGTGGACTGGTGATCAGAACATCTCCTGGGACACTAGCAAGCAGACCAGTGACTGAAACAGTTCAAAGTGCTGTGACACATGAGCTAGCAGAGGACTGGAGGAGCAATTGGTCACCACAGCCAGGCCTAACTCTGCATTTAAAGGGTTCTAGAATCCTGCATCACAGGGGCAGGTTCGTGGCATAAGAACCTTCAGCTCCCAGGGACGTGATTGATAGCAGGGCAGAAATAGTGCTCGAACCTTAGAGCAAGGGTGCTCTTGGTGGTCAGTGATCCTACTGGGCACCTGAGCTGTAGGTGAATGATGGTGGCCTAAAGGGCTCAAATTCCATAGATGAAATGGCCCGGGTGATGAATGGTGGCTGAAAAGGCCCCAAATCCCTTAGCTTTCGAAAAGGACCTGGTGTATCTCGGTCAGAGATATATACCTCAAACGAACGTGCTCCAGTTTCAACAGTAGGCGGGCAGTCAAACTGGACTGACAACCTGTGATTCCCGTATGGGCTGTGAGCAGGAAGGACCTCATGAAAATATTTAAGGCTGGAATGGCCCTCATGACATTAACAGGATGAGTGTACTGGGGCCAAAGGGGACCTCAGGCACCAGCAAGCTGTTAGTATGCTTTCTGGTAAGGTCATATATTCTACAGCACGGATTCTCAACTCAGTGTGCAGGACCCAAGTGAAGTGACAGTCTACTTGCCAAAAGGGTCACCAGGATGACAGTGTCAGGGGACATGGTGTCTGGAAGTACCCCACGAAGGCATCATTGATGTGTCAGGCATGTACACAGTAGGGTACTGGGATCTAAGAGGGAGCAGATGGCTTGCTGGGCCCAAGGCTTGTAAAAGCCACCTCCTATGGAAATGCTAGTAGGAGGATCCCATGCATCCCCCGAAGGGGGATGGAAGAATCCATGGAGCCTTATGCAGGAGGCCAGTTGGTGGCCGGAAGTTTACTCTGGAGCACCATCTACATGGGTGGATGGTGGCCCAGAGGGATCTTACTTCATTAGTTTGCTGACTTAGACTGGTTGAAGCCTACACCTATCAACCCAGAGGCTAGTGCCATGACCAGGTGCTTTCCTTTCCATCACAGGCGGACCCTCTGGTCACTAAAAACCTGAGACTCAGCATACATACAGACTAGGGGCCAATGGGAATTCCGAATTGCTTGCTGGCAGGAAGTCTGGCAGCCGGAAGGTTTTGGGGGAGCACTGCCTGGAAAATGGTGTGGTGGCTAAAAGGAACTCTTTGCAGCAGTGTTCTCGATAGATAGTTGCCTATAAAGCCATATATTCCTCAGCACTAGAGCAGGCTATTTCCCATAAGGGTCCTTCTGAAACCCACTACATTAGCAGCACTGTCTTTTAAAGGACCTGCTGGGCACCAGCACCAGGGCAGAAGGTGTCTGTAAGTGGTTCAGAGTGCCAGTGCCCTGGACCGCACCTGTCTGGAAGGATTCCAGGAATGCTAGATGCCTCGAATCGCTGGTTTCTACAGCCTATGGGAAGGGAGATGGTCTCAAGGGTATATACTTTCTTGATGACTTTGGGTGAGAAGGACCTCTGGAATTATAGTGAGGGGTAAATTTGTGGTTGGCAGGTCCTTAGATGGATGGGGGTAGAGAGGTAGGGATGGTGGCCGAAATGGCTCAAGTTACTGAACCAAAAGGAATTCTGACCAGTGTGGCAAACATAAGCCAAAATATCAGGGTCTGCAGCATCAACTGTGGGCAGAAAGATTTCCCTGAAATGCTTAGGGCTGCAAGGGCCTTCATGACACCAGTACAACAGGATGCTGCCAAAAGGGATCCAGGCAGCTGGAAGTTTATGTCTAAGAGGACCATGTTGCACAGAAAGGGTTTTAAGCAGGGGCCCTGGCACAGTCATGCATGGTAAATCTTGTCACCTAAAGAACTCAAGTGCAGATAATGTCCACAAGTCGCCCCACAGCCATATGCCCCTCTCCTGTGACCCCAGTGAAGTGGTAAGAGTCCAGATGTTTGATGGGGAAAATGTTTCCAGACCAAAAGGCCTGTTGACGGCCTAGTATGTTGCCTAGCTTTCTGCCTTAATAAGGAACACTTGGTGACCTGAAGGATCCGCAGAACCCTGACAAGCGGGCAGGTTTCTGGCAGGAAGGTTCCAGGGGCATCTGCCCAAGAGAGAGGCAGTGGCTGAAAAAGCTCGTGTTTCCCAAACTTGTGAGACAACTGAAGGTTGAAGTACTCCTGCTACCTCTGTGGGATGCCATGGTTGTGACTGAAAATGCTGTCCTTTCCATAGCAGATGGGCAGCCTGAGTGCCTAAGAACACTCGATACCTCAGCATGCACACAGACTGGGGTGGAAGGCATCCCCGTCCCTAGCTGGTAGGAAGGGTTTGGAGGTCGGATGGTTTCCAGCTGCACAGGCATGATGTAATTAATAGGCGCCCACAGTCTTACTGCCCAGGAAGGAGGAGTCACATGTTCCGCTGCACTGGCTACCGTCTGGTTACCCTGGACCACAGTTTGTGTGCAATATGGTCAGAGAAGGGACATCTAGGGCACCATCGCCAGGGTGGAGAGAGTCTAGAGGTGCTCCTGAGCTCAGCAAGGTGGCAGGTACATTTCCAGTAGAGTTCTGGGGTCAGAAAGAGGGAGGCGGACTGAGGCAGGGAGTGCTAGCTTGCTGATGGCCGAGTTAGAGTTGTGGATTTTACTGCACTTGAGTTTCTTCGGAAAGGGCCCCAGAGGCAGTACCATTCAAGGGGGATGGATACCAATAGGACCCCCAGTTCCTTTGCCAGTGTGTAGCCTAATGTTCCAAGGCCACTGGGATTCCATTGATGGACAGGCTGGTGTCAGCCCAGGTCTTTCATGCTGTATCTGGAGGGCTGTAGTGTGGTTGAAAGGTTCCCCTGGCTTCCAAGATGTGGTCAGACTGGTGCCCATGAGCAGAGTCTTTTTAGTCTATAGTCTTCTGGGTTCATTGTGTGAAAAAAAATCAGAAAATGAAAGAATCACCAAAATAGTACTTAGTAAAAGTACTGTGCACCACGAAAAGATAGTTTGCACACTGGGAGCACTTAAAGCAAACCGCCCACATGAGGGGCAGATGATGGCCTAGAGGGCTCATGGTTGTCCAGCTTGTGAGCTCTTCGGATGCCCAAGGGTCTCTGTGGTCCTGTTTGGGAAGCAAGTGCCATAAACTAAATGCTCTCATTGCAGTCACAGGTAACAGGCATGTAGCAAAGGAGTCCTCTGATCCCCAGAGCATCCATAGGCTGGAGTCCAGTAGGAAACCCGGAACTGTAGATGTTAGAAAGTAAGAGTGAGCAGAAGGTTGCCTGTGGTACAGCACAGATGGAGATGCAGTGGTGAAAAGAGCCTCCTTGCACCTCATTAGATCACAGCACAAGGCTCGTGTCCATATGAGCTCTCCTAGACCCTAGTGTGCAGAGAGGCAGGTCTCAGAAATGACCTGGCATCAAGGCTAACGGGGGCTTCCCTGGTGGCTCAGACAGTAAGGCATCCACGTGTAATGCAGCAGACCCAGGTTTGAAACCAGCATCAGGAAGATCCCCTGGAGAAGGAAATGGCAACCCACTCCAGTATTCTTGCCTGCAAAATCCCATGGACAGAGGAGCCTGGGGAGCTACAGTCCATGGTGCTGCAAAGAGTTGGACACGACTGAGCGACTGACACTTTCACTTTTCCCTTTCCAGGCTAACACAGTCTGGACGTGCTCCTGGGATTACAGCACCCTGGACGCACATTCTGGATGAGCCCTTAGGGACCTAGAGATTCAGATGGACACATTGTCCAAGGGCTATAGGTTCTACATTCCACAAGAATAGTGGTGGTCAGAAGGATACATGGTTCTCCAATATGCAGGCCCAACTAGTAGATCTGAGGACACCTGGAATCCTGGGTTCTAGGGTAGATGGTGATCCCAATGTGCTGTGTATACTAACTTCTGCCAAGGCGCTTGACAAAGGGATTCTAGGTTGCAATTCAAATGGTATAGCTGAGGACTGTAAGGGCCATAGTTTTCCATGCCTTCCCATAACCAGAAAGATATTTGATTTTGTAGCACACTGTCAGGCTTGGGGCAAAGAAAGTTTGGTTCCAAGGCAAGCAGAATAACTCCAGGCCAGAAGGAACCTGGGAGCATAGCAAGGGGGTATGTTGGTTATCAGAAAATTCATCAGTGCATCCACATTGGGGGGAAGTGTGGTGGCTGAAGGCGCTCAGGTTTTTTAACTGCAAATACTCAGTTTATTCCAGAGTGAAGCCTGTATTATAACTGAATACAGTTTCAGTTTGAAATGGTTTCAACAGCCATTTGGAAAACTGGTGGCTGGAAATCTGCCAGGTGCCCAGCACACCAGCAGACTTTGATTAGAAATTTAGAGCCAGAAGGGCATTCATGTTATTGACATGCGTGGTGAAGGTGCTCAAATTGGACCACGGTCACTGGAATACTGCAAACTATGGTGCACAGTAGGCCCACGCATTCCACAGCACAGATTTCTTCTTGGCCAATGAGATCCCACGTTTTCAGAAGTATCATTGGAATTTCAGCCCCCAGGGTACCATGGCTGGGCAGATGCTGTCCTGAACTGACTGCCGACAGAGTAACAGGAGGAGCCTGGGTTCTACCACACGAGTGTGATTGGGAGCCTGAAATATCTCCAAGACCTTAGTGAATGGACACGTTGTTGTCACTCTACGGGGTGAGAAATGGAGTGCAAGAGGATTCATCATCCTGGGCTGGAAGTTCTGATGATAGCTCATAGTAAGTGAAGCCTGTACTGTGAACAGAAGTGCTTCGTTTCAAACACCAGACCCGCAATTGCTCCGCAGGATATTAGTGGTATGGGGGGAAGTGCTCTCGTTCTGCTGGCCACTAGCAGTCTGGTTGCTCAAGAGTGCAACACAGTTCCCAGTGCTCCAGGCTGCACACAGGCTGGGAGCTGGCGGGAATACCGGAAACCAGGCTGGCGGCAAGTCTGCTGGCTGGAATGGTCCCTGGGCACTGTGCAGATTAAGGCAGGATGTGAACGGGGCAGTCTTGTACCAGGGCTCTAGATAAGTGGTTCCTTACAGGGTTCTGTGTTCTGCAGGACCAGGCAGCCTGTGGTCCTTGAAGAACACAGTGCACACACAGCCTGGTCTCTGAGAGTATTCCCAGAACACAGCACCAGGGCAGGGTCACCAGAAGTGCTCCGAGTGCAACTGTCCAGAAAACTTGTTCCTGGTTGTCGGGATGGAAAACCATGCCTGATGGGCTCTGGGAGCCACACCAAGTATAGGGTGATGATGCAAAGGTGATGTGCAAACAGTGTCGCTGAGCTAGGCATGACAAGTGGCTGGATGAGTTCTTTCTGAATCATGCAGGAAGCCTTGTGGCCAAAATATCTTCAGTTCCTAAGCACGCTAGAAGACACCATGCATGAAGAACCTGAGAACTCTAGCAAATAGCCATATCTGTTTTGAAAGTTTCATTATGGCTGAAATGTGTGCTTGGGTAGAGGGAAGGGGAAATGTGGCTGAAATGCTTTCAACACTACATAGCTAAACTGATGTCTGGAAAGTGCCAGGCCCCAAGCACACTGGTGCATCTTAGATGGGAACTACCCCAAAATTCCTTGGTGAGGAACACCCTTCTGATGCTTATGTGACTAGAGTATGGATGCCAAAATGGGTGTTAAGTCAGAGCATTTTACAACTATGGTTCCCACTAGGGCTTTATATTCCACAGCACAGGCTCTGTCCAGAGCCAGTGGGAGCCCTGGATGCAGGTAGTGTCTCACTTAAAGGGCTCACTGTGCAGCAGTTGTCTTTTAGGAGTATTGCCTGTGGTATCAGCGAGGGCCATGGAAATGGCCCAGACATGAGAGGTTGACATACCCCAAAAGATAAAGGCCTTGTTCTGCTCTGAGCCCAGTTGGAGGATCCTGGGTCTCCATCATGTGATAATAGTGGAGGAGCCTTAATTATCATCAGAACCTTGTGAAGCAGTCAGGTTGTTGGCAAGAAGGTTTTCCTGGTCACCAGCACGAGGGTCCGCTAGTGAATGAGAACTCCAGATACCCTAACTAGCAAGCTCTTGGTTCGTGTGGGATGATAGTGCTGTGACCCCAAAGGTTCTCCACCGAAGGGGGGCAGACAGGGTGCCAAGTAACCTGGGTTCTCATGAACATGCAAATGTGGGGCAAGCAGGAAACCTCAAACCCTAGCTAGGAAAAAGTCCACTGACAAGAAATACCCCAGGCACTTCCAGATCAAGATGCATTGGGGAAAAGAGGTTCCTTGCCTCAGATCTCTGGGTGGATGATTACCCTTTGGGCAGTGTGTGCCTTATATCTGGGGTAGGACAGTGCTTGTGTGTGTTCTGGAGCTCAGTGCTCAAATAGTTTACTTTAGAAAGAACCCACAAGGAACAAGCACAAAAGCAGAACATGTCTGGAAGTGCTCCCTGGGTGAGAGGGCCCTGGACCCAAGGTGGGCAGAAGAGCCTTTAGGGACCTAGAGTTCAGTCTGTGAGTTTCAAGGCCATTAAGAGGGTGATGATGTGAAGTGTATCTGAGCCTCCAGCTGATGGATGGGCTACTGCCATAAGGGCAGGTGGAACTTTAGATGCAGGGACCAGATGTTGCTAGGAAGGTGCCCAGAGACACAATGAGTCAATGAGTATGGAATTCCATGCTTGAAAGGGTTCTAGGTTCTGTTTCAAGTGGGATAGTTGAGGATCATCCCCAAGGCCAGTCAGGCCAGTGACTGCAAAGGCCGTAATCTCTGTATCACAATGTCAGTCGAGTGACATAATCATTAGGTCTACAGGGAAGAAAAACAACTCTGGATCCTGAGGAACAACAGACTCTAAGGAGGAAACACATTGTTGACTTGATATTTCACTGGACCAGCCATGCTGTTAGTCAGTTCTGTGTGTGAAAGGGTGAGATTCTTTAGTTGTAAGGGCTCAGGGTACATATGCTCAAGGTTGGTACTGTGACCAAAATACCTCTACTTTTAAAAGGCACCAGTAAACTAATCAGCAGAAATCCCATTATTCTGTAGCATGTTGATAAACTCTAAGCAGTAAGACCTCCTGGACAAATCCCTAATGGGATGTGGAATAAGGTTCCTAATTGTGACCAAGACCACCAGGGTACAGGAAGGGTGGTTTTCAATTACGCTACAAATGCCATAGCTCAGGAGATGTGTACAGCCCATGCCATGACAGTTCCCTGGCAATCTGGGTAAGTCAGGAACTCAAGGGCAGCCCTTCCATGGCAGATGGTGTCTGGAAATGCCCCCTGGGACTCCAATGTGCTAGGAGGCAAGAATCCAGAAGAGTCCCAGAGCCTGAGAAAATCTAGATGGACACAGACTGAAAGGGATTATTTTGATGATTTGATAGGAGGAGCCCACATTTCCTGCCTGAGTATGATTTGTGAACCTGAATGATTACTGGAATCTTGTATACATGCTAAGTGGATTCAGTCCTGTCCATCTCTTTGTGACCTCATGGACTGTAGCCTGTCAGAATCCTTAGTCCCTGAGATTTTTCCAATTTTGGATACTGGAGTGGGCTGCCATTTCCTTCTCCAGGGGATCTTGCTTACCCAGGGATTGAACCGGTGTCTCTTAGGTCTCCTGTATTAGCAAGTGTGTTCTTTACCAGTAGTGCCACCTGCAGGAATCTTGGAGAAAGGGATATTTACTGGCAGAAAAAATTCGTGGGCCATACACTAGACAGCCGACCGTGGCAGTGTGCATTCATTTAATCTCAAGACTGCGAGCTACTTGAAGGCCTGACAGGCTTACTGTTCCACCTGGAGAGTACTGTTGCCCTGGGGGAGACATAATCTGTTTCCACTGCAGTCGGCCATGCTGGTTTTCCAAGCACCGTCGAGTCCCCAGAATAAATTCACCCTGGGGGCCGGAGGGTATCCCGGAGGCCTAGCTGCCAAGAAGTCTGCACACGAAAATCGAGAGGTACACCAGTGACTCAGAGGTGCAGTGATTCAGACGGGCCCCTCCCTGCACGTGTCTGAAAAAGGGTAGTTGACAAAAATGATCACTAATTCAAAGAAAACTGTGTGCTAGTGTACATACAGGCTCTGCTGGAACTCTACACAGAGATATTGCAGTCTCAGAAAGGACCCGCAGGTCACTATCATCAGAGCGGAATGTGTCCAGAAGTCCTGAGGACTAGTGGCCAGGGCAGTGTCATTGCAGTGGAATACCCTGTAGGTTCCTCCTGATCAAAATGCATGAGATGCACTAAGGGCTTTGAGTCCTGGCCCTATCGGGAGGGTGATGGTCACAAGGGTAAAGTGCCACTAAATAACAGCGAGACTCAGGGCTATAAGGAGTCTAGGAACCTCATGTGCTATGTGGCTAGTGATCGGAACCTCTCCAGAGATACTAGCGAGCAAGCCCGTCACTAAAAGGGTTCAAAATTCCAGGCAAACAGCGGGCAGACGAGTGGAGGAGCAATTGGCTAACCATGGACAAGCCTAACTCCTGACCTGAAGTGCCTAACTTCTGCATGACATGGCTGGTTGGTGACTTAATAACATTTCGTTCCTTGGCACGTGATTGGCAGGAAGCCAGAGAACATCCCGGAACCTTGGAGCCAGGGTACTGTTGGTGGTCGGATTCGGCTGGGCACTGGAGTGCGAGGTGAAGGAAGGTAGCCTACAAGGCTCAAATTTATCATTTGTACGGGTCTCGGAGAAGTACGGTGGCTCATAGGGCTCAAAATTTCTAAGCTCCCAGATCCATTATATCACTGTCAGGTATCTGTACCTAAATCAAATATGTTCCAGTTTCAGCAGTAGGTGGGTGGTCAGTTTGGAATGACAATCCGTGCTTCCTATATAGGCTGCGGAAAGGAAATACTTCACGAAAACGTTTTAAGATGGAAATACCCTCACGAGGCTAATAGGATAGGCGTACTGGGGCCGAAGAGCCCCAAGGTACCAGAAAACTGTTAGGATGACTTCCAGTAAAGCCCTATGTTTTACAACAAGAATTTTAATTCAGTTCATAGGAACCTAGTGCACTGACAGTCTAGTTGCCAAAAGGGTCACCCGGACAGTAAAATCAGGGGGAATGGTGTCCGGAAGTACCCCACCAAAGCATAATTTCTGGGTCAAGCATGTACTAAAGTACGGTACTGTGTTGTGAAAAGGAGCGATGGTTTCCTGGGCTAAGGCACAAAGGCCGCTCCCTGCTTAATGCTGGTAGGAGGAACCATGCTTCCATTGAGGGGTATGAAGAATCCGTGGAACCCTTGGAAGAGGCACGTTGCTGGCTGGAATGTAAGTGTGGTGCACCATTTGGACTGCTCGACGGTGGCCCAGAGGGATCTTGCTTCATCAATTTGCTTAGCGTGAGTGAGACCAACCCCTCCCCAGCCTGTGGATAGTGCCATGACCAAACGCTTTCTTTTCTGCAACAAGAGTGCATTCTTGCTACTAAAGAACCTTAATGCTCGCTAGCACACACACAGATTGGGGGCCAGTGGAAATTCTGTTTCACCAGAGAGAACGTCTGGTGGCCGGTAAGATTTCCGGGAGCAATGCCGAGTAGCCAGTTCACTGTTAAAAGGAGTCCCTTGCAATCATATTCTCAATAAGTGGTTGTCGGTAAAGCCTCATGTTCCTAAGCAATAGGGCTGGCCGTTTCCCATAAGGGCTTTCCTGGAACCCCGTACTGGGCTAACAGTGTATTTTAAAGGATGATTAGGGTACCAGTGCCAGGACAGAAGGTATCTGGAATTGGTTCAGAGTGCCAGTGCCCTGCAGTGCATGTCTCTGGAAGAACCCCTGGAGTGCTAGATGCACAAAATCACTTGGTTCTGCAGCCTATGAGAAGGGAAATGATCTCAAGGATATATGCTTTCTTTATGAGTTTGGGCCAGAAGATGCGCTGGAATTGTAGTGAGGGGTTAAATTTGCTATTGGCAGGTACTGGATGGGGAGGAGTGGGTACAGATGGTGGCTGAAATGGCTCAAATGACTGGAACAAAAGGAATTCTGAGCAGTGCAGCTGACTCAGAATACAATCAGTATCTCTGACTGCACAGCATCAACTGTGGGCTGAAAGATCTCCCTGGAACACTTCAAGGGAAAAGGGCCTACCTGAGTCCAATCCAACGGTAGAATGGTGCCAAAAGGGGTCCAGGGAACTGGCAGTTTAGTTCCCATGAGGGCCACATTGCCCAGCACGAGTTTCCGGTAAAGATCCTGGGTCAACCAAAGTGGTAGTCTTGTTTGCCACAGCAGCCCACAGTGCAGAAGTGGCCTGGCTGATGGTGTTCAGAAGTCCTTCCCCAGCCCTGTGCGCCTCCTGACCTGGCATCCAGATTGAGTCCAGTAGTGTTCTGGGGTTCAGCACCCTGGAGAACACATTCTGGAAGAGTCCTTGGAAGAGACCTGAGCATCAAGATGGGCCAAATGTCCACAGACTGTAGGGTCCACATCTACACAAGAGTGACGGTCAGAAGGTTACACAGTTCTCCATCTTCCAGGCCAAGTATTATATCTTAGGACACCTGAAATTCTGGAGTCTAGGCTGGATGGTGCTGCGTATAATAATGTGCTGTGTATTTCCCAATGTGCTGTGTATACCAAGTTTTTCAAAGTCTCTTGACTTAAAGGATCTAGGCAGCATTTCAAATGGGAATGCTGAGGACTATAAGGACTATGGTTCCCCATGCGTGTCCAATATCCGTAAGGTTTCTATGATCTGTATCACATTATCAGGCTTAGGCAAAGAACTTTTAGCTTCCAGGCAAGCTAGATAAATCCAGGTCAGGAGGAACCTAGGAAGCATAGCAAAGGAGTACAATTGGATATCAAAAAATTCATGAGTGCACCCATGGGGGGAAGTGTGATGGCTGAAAGACTTCTGGTTTCTCAACTCACGTGCCCAGTTTGTTCCAGTGTGAAGCCTGTATTATGAGTGAAAATGCTCTGTTTTAAACAGTCTTTTGGAAAACTAGCAGCTGGAAATCGCTGAGGTGCCTGTCACACCAACAAACTTTGATTAGAAATTCAGATCCAGAAGGGCCTTCATGATATTAACATGGGTGGTGTTAGGTGCCTAAATGTGAGCACGGGCATAGGCATACTGGAAAGTATGGTTCACAGTAGGGCCAGGTTTTCTACAAAACAGATTTGGTTTTGGCCAGTGACACACTAGGTTTTCAGAAGTATATTTTGAAAATGGGCTGCTGAGGTAGCGTGTCTAGGCAGATGGTGTCCTGAACTGCCTCCCATGGCACCAATGCAAGGGCATCCTCACCTCTAGAAGAGTCCCAGCATCTGAGAAGTCAAGATGGACTCAGACCAAAATGTCTCCTCGTGCTGGCAGACTAATAAGAGGACCGTGGATTCCACCACAGAAGTGTAATTTGGAGCCTAAAATATCCTCGGAATATTGAGGAATCAATATGTTGTTGGTCCGAAGATGCATGGGGATCCCAAGGGGATGGAAATGCTGCCCTACAGAGTTCATGATTCCTGGGCTGGAATTGCTCATGATATCTCTAGTGATGCCTGTATTGGGAATAGACGTGATCTGGTTCAACACCAAGCCGACAGTATTGAAGCTGAAACTCCAATATTTTGGCCCCCTGATATGAAGAACTGACTCATTTGAAAAGACCCTGATGCTGGGAAAGATTGCAGGCAGGAGGACATGGGGATGACAGAGGATGAGATGGTTGGATGGCATCACCGACTTAATGGACATAAGTTTGAGTAAATTCCAGGAGCTGGTGATGGACAGGGAGGCCTGGCATGCTGCAGTCTATGGGGTTGCAAAAAGTTGGATACGACTGAGCAACTGAACTGATTTTAACTGAACTGAACTCTCCTGCCACCCATGAGCACGCTGCCAACCTGAGAGAGCGACACACTTCTCAGATCTGCAGGATTCACAAAGGTGGGAGCTGGCAGGAATCCTGGAACCCTAGATGGCAACAAGTCTGGTGGCTGGAAGGCTCACTGGGACACCATGCAGATGATGGCAGATTGGGAAAGGGGCCGTCTTATATCACAAGACTGTAGATAAATGGTCACTTAAGGGGTTTTATGTTCCACAGCACCAGACAGCCTGTTGTCCTTGTAGAATCCAGTGTTGAGAGAGCCTAGTCTCTGAGAATATCCCCAGAACACAGCACCAGGTCAAGCCCAGCAGACGTGCTGCAAGTGCAGGTGTCCCAAAACCTCTTTGTTACTGGATGTTTGGATAGATAACCATGCCTGACGTGCTCTGGGTGCCACAGCTTACTGGGAGGGTGCTTATTGAAGGTCGTGTATAAATGATGTAGCCGAGTGCTGGAACTGTCAAATGTCGTGAGATGTAGGTCTGACCAGTGGATATAGGTGTTCTCTGTTCTACGTCATGTGGGACCCTGGTAGCCAAAGTACCTTCAGCCCCTAGGCACGGTAGAAGACCGTATTCAAGGGAGAACCTGAGAACTCTAGCAAGAAGCCACATCTGTGGTTGGAAGTTTCATTAGGGGGTCCCATGTGGGCTTGGGTAGAGGGGAAGGGGAAAGGTGGCTGAAATTGTTGCAACACTATATTGAAAGTACCCACTTGCATCAGTGTGTGTCATGTACTGTGACTGAAAGTGCTCCTATATCAGTAGTTAAGCAATCTGAAAGCTGGAGCCCCAAGCCCCAAGCACGTTGATGTGTCATAGATGGGAACTACCCCAAAACTCCTTGCTGAGGAAGGCCCACTTGACCCTCATGTGACAGAGTGTGGGTGCCAAAATGTGTCTGGATTAGCAGCAATTTACCAGAATGGTTCCAACGAGGGCTATATATTTGACAGCACAGGCTCTGTCCAGGGCCAGTGTGCACCCTGGATGCAGGGAGTGTCTCCACTGAAAGGGCCCTCTGCAGAGCAGCTGTCTTTCAGGAGTAATAACTGGTTACCAGGGAGGGGCATGGAAATGTCCAGGCATGAGAGGTGACATACCCCCAAAGTGAAAACCCTTGGTCTGCTCTGAGCCCCGTTGGAGGATCCTGGGCTTCCATCACTTGAGAATAGTGTCGGAGCCATAATGATCATCAGAACCATGCAAGGCAGTGAGGTTGTTGGCAGGAAGGTTCTCTGGGGCACCAACATGAGGCCGAGAGTTAGTGACCGAGAGAGCTAAGATTCGCTGGCCAGGAAGCTCTAGGTTCCTCTGGGATAATAGTGCTGTGATCCAGAAGTCTCTCCGTCTAAGGTGAGGAGACAGGTCTCCAAGAAGCCTAGGCTCCCATGAACATGAAAAAAGTATGGGCCAGCATGAACCTGGACCCCTAGCTAGCAAAATCTGATGACAAGTACTTCCCTAGGCACTCTGAGATCAAGATGAAGTGGAGAAAGAGGTCCCTTTCACCAGATCCCTCAGTGGATGGTTAGCCTTAGGGCAGTATGTGCCAAAACTTGGCCCAGGATATTGCCTCTATGTGTTTTCCTGGAGTACAGTGTAGAAGTAGTTTGGCTCCAGAAACGATCCACAATGCATGTGCCATATAACAGTAGATTTCTGGAAGTGTTCCCTTGGCGAGAGTCACCTCGGCCAAAAGTGGTCAGAAGAGCCTTAGGGTCCTAGAGATCAGGCTGTGAGAAGGTGATGATGTGAAGTATATCTAATCCTCTAGCTGATGGATGGGCTAGGGTCATAAGGACACTTGAAAATCCAGAAACAGGGACCAGATGTGCTAGGAATGTGCCTAGGGACACAAAGGGTGCTGAATTCCATGTTGGAAAGGGTTGTAGGTTCTGTTTCAAGTGGGATAGCTTTGGACCCTCCCCAAGGCCAGGTCTGGCTAGTGGGTGCAAAGGCCCTGTTCTCTGCATCACAGTGTCAGTCTAGTGACCTAATCATTTTATTTCTACAGGGAAACCAAACAATTCTGGACCCTAACGAACACCAGACCCTAAGGTAGGAGACATGTTGGTGAATTGAAAGTTCATTGGTTCATACATGTTTTGGGAATTACAGTGTCTGAAAGCATGGAGATTCCTTATCTGTGAAGGCTCTGCGTACATATGCTGAAGTCTGATACTCGGCCCAAAAGGACTTCAGTTTTAACAGCTGCCAGTAAAGTAATTGCCAGAAATCCCACTGGTCCTAGGCATGTCCGTGAACTTTGTGCAGTAAGATGCCCTGAACACTTCCTTGATGAGATGAGTCCCATGCCTAATTGTGACTGAGACCACCTGGGTACAGAAAGTATGGTTTTCAATTAGGGTATATATGCCACAGCACAGGATTTGGGTACAGCCCACGCCATGCCAGTTCACTAGAAATTTGCAAAAATCAGAACCCCCAGGGCAGGAATTCCATGGCAGATGGCTTCTGGATATGCCCCGTAAGACTCCAGTGTGTTAGCAGAAAGAATTCAGAAAAGTCCCAGGGCCTGAGAAAGTTTAGATGGACGCAGACCTACAGGGAACATGAGGTTGATATTTTACTAAGAGGAACCCATGTTTCCCCACCTTAATATGGTTTGTGGACTTGAAGGATTGCTGGAATCTTCCCTGAGTGTTAAGTCGCTTCAGTTGTGTCCAACTCTTAACACCCCATGCGCTATAGCCCACCAGAATCCTTAGTCCCTGGGATGTTCCAGGCATGGATACTGGACTTGGTTGCCGTTTCCTTCCTTGTCCAGCAGATCTTCCCGACCCAGGGATCCAACCCATCATGTCTCTTATGTCTGCTGCATTGGTAGGAGGGTTCTTTTCAAGTAGCGCCACCTGCTGGAATCTTGGAGAGAGCGAAATTTAGAGGAAGGAAAAATTCCTGGGGCGTGGGGGAGACAGTGAACTGTGGCCCAGAGTGCTCATTTAATTACAAGACTGTTAGCTAATTGAACGCCTGAAAGGCTCACATTTCTCCCTGGTGAGTATTAGTGCCTAGAGGGGGAAATCCTCTGTTTTCACTGCAGTCCAGCAGCCTGGTTATCCAAGCAATCTCGTTTCCCCTGAATAAATTCAGAGTGGTGGCCAGTGGGTATCTTGGAACCCTAGCTGCCAGAACTTTTCCCATAAAAATTCCAAGGTACACCACTTACTCTGAGGTGAAGTGATGCAGACAGGACCCCTCGCTGTAGGAGTCTGAACGGCTGGTTGCCAAACACAGCTCTATTCCAAAAGATCTGAGATCTAGTGTACAGAAACACTCTCCTGGAACCCTACGCAAAGATACTGTGGTCTCAGCAAGGACCCACAGGTTATCCGGACCAGAGCGGAATATGTCAAGGAATCCTTTCTTAGTGCCAGTGTCCAGGGCAGTGTCAATGCGGAGGAACACCCTGTAAATTCCTCCCGATCAAAATGGATGAGATGCACTAAGGTCTCTGAGTTCTGACCCTATCGGGAGGGTGACGGTCACAAGGGTACAGAGTGCCCTTAATAACACTGAGACTCAGGGCCATAAAGAGTGTAGGGACCTTAGGTGCTGGGTGGACTGGTGAGCCGAAGCTCTCCACGGACAGGAGTGATCAAGCCCATGAATTAAACGGTTAAAGTTTCATGCCATATGGGCTGTCTTAGGACTGGAGGAGCAATCGGTTCACTGCAGACAAATTTAACTCGTGACCTGAAGACTTCTAGCTTCGGCATGATGGTGCAGGTTGGTGGCTTAAGCACATTTGGTTCCTGGCACCCGATTGGCAGGAAGCTGGAAATAGTCCCGGAAACTTAGAGTAAGGGTGCTGTTGGTGGTCGGTGATTCTGAAGGGCACTAGAACCTGAGGTGAAGGATGGTGGCCTATAAGTGTCAAAATTCTTAGCTGAAAGGGTACCGGAGAAGTACGGGGGCTGATTGGGTTCAAAATTCCTTTGGTCATGTGCCCACTTTGTGTTTTTCACGCAGCTCTGTCCCTCAATCTAATATGCTCCAGTGTCATCAGTAGGCCGGTGGTCAAACTGGACTAAGCTTGTGCTTCCAATATGGGGTGTGGCCAGAAAGTACTTCACGAAAACTTTTAAAGCTGGAATGTCCCCCATGTGGAATTCAGAGGACAAAGGACCTACCGGTGGTTTCTAGTAAGGCCGTATATCCTACAGCTAGGTATCTTAATTTGGTGCATACTAAATTAGAGCACTGACAGTGTAGTTGCCAAAAGGGTCACCCGGACAACAAAGTCAGGGCAAATGATGCCCGGAAGTACCCCATGAAGGCATCGCTGAGGTGTCAGGAATGTGCCACAGTAGAGTACTATGTTGTGAGAAGGAGCAGTGGCTTGCTGGGCCCAAGACATAATGGTCACCTTCTGCTGAGAGGCTAGTAGGAGGACCCCCATGGATCCATTGAAGGACATGAAGAATCTAGGAACTGTGTGGAGCAGGCAGATTGTTGGCCAGAATATCCATGTGGGGCACCATCTGGACCAGTGGATGGTGGCCCAGATGGATTTTCCTTAATCAGTTTACTTTGACTGGTTTAAGCATACACCTCAGCCAGCGGCTAGTGCCATGATATGTGCTTTCCTTTCCACCACAAGCAGACCCTCTCATCACTAAAGAACCTTAATACTCACTAGCACACATAGAGATTGGTGGCCAATAGGTATTCTGGATTGCTTGCTGAAAGGAAGTCTGGTGGTAGGAAGGTTTTCTGGGAACACTGCCCAGAAGGCGGTGCAGTGTTAAAAAGGAGACCCGTGCAATGGTGTTCTGGATAGGTGGTTGGCAATTTAGCCAGATATTCTTCAACTATAGAGCAGGCTGTTTCCCACTGGGGCTCTCCTGGAACCCAGTACAGGTGCACCACGGTCTTTTAAAGGATGTGCAGGGTACTGCACCGGGGGAAAAGGTGTCTGGGGGTGGGGGTTGCAGTTCAGAGTGCTAAGGCCCTGGACCGCATGTGTCTAAAGAACCTGCGGAATCCTAGATGCACAAACTCAGTGGATTCTACAGCCTACAGTAAGGGAGATGGTCTTAAAGGTATATACTTTCTTGATGACTTTGGGCCAGGAGGATCTCTGGAATTTCAGTGAGGGATAATTGGTTATTGGCGAGTACTGGGATGTGTGCCGAGCTGGTAGGGGATGGTGGCCAAAATGGCTCAAGTGACTCAACCAAAAGGAATTCTGAGCAGCAGGTCAAACTTACAGTCAAAATCTCCAGGTCCACAGCATCCACTTGGGGCAAAAGGCATCTCTGAAATGCTTCTGCGTGAAAGGGCCTTTATGACTCCAATCAGACTGTAGAATGCTTCCAAAGGTTTCTAGGCAGCTGGAACTTCCCATGAGGGAAATATTGCACAGCAAGGGTTTGGGGTAAGGCCCCTGGCACAACCGTGGGTGGGAGGTCTCATCGCCAAAGGGGCCCTGGTTCAGAATTGCACGGGTACATGGTGTCCAGAAGTCCCTCCCCATCTCTGTTGCCCTAATGACCTGCTTCCAGACTAACAGAGACTGGAACTGCTGCGTTTCAGCACCCTGGACAGCACATGATAAAGAACCCTTAGTGACCTAGATATCAATTTGGACAGAATATCCAAGGGCTACAAAATCAACATCCTACAAGAAGAGAGATGGTCAGAAGGTATACTTTTGCCCAGCTTGCAGAACACATTGTCGATCTTAGGACTCCTGGAATCCTGAGTTCTAGGTGCATGGTTATAATACTGTGCTGTGTATACTAACTTTTCAAGGGCTCTTGACAGAAGAAAGAATTTTCAGTAGCATTTCAAATGGCATACCTGAGGTCTATAAGAGTCATAGTTTGCCCTGCCTCTCTGGTATCCAGGTTTCTACCTTCTGTATCACATTGTCAGGCATGGGCAAGGAACTTATGGTTGCCAGGCAAGCAGGATAAATCCAGGACAGAAGGAACCTAGGAATATAGCAAAGGAGTACGATGGTGATCAGAAAGTCCATCCATGCACCCAAATTGGGGGGAAGTGTGGTGGCTGAAAGTGCTCAGGTTTCTTAACTCCTCAAGTGCCCAGTTTATTCCATTGTGAACCTGTATTATGAGTGAAAATGTTCTGGTTTCAAAAGCGTTTTGGAAAGCTGGTGTGTGGAAATCACCCATGTGTCCAGCACACCAACAGACTTTGATTAGAAATTTAGAGCCAGAAGGGCTTTCATGTTATTAACATGTGTGGTGTTAGGTGCCTCAATGGGACCATGGGCTCAGGCATACTGGAAAGTATGGCTCACAGTAAGGCCACATATTCCAAAGCACAGATTTGGTCTTGGCCAATGAGACCCTAGGTTTTCAGAAACATAGTTGGAACCAAGCCCCCAGGGCAGTGTGCTCTGGCAGAGAGTGTCCTGAACTGCATCCCATGGCACCAGTTCAGGTGCAGCCTCACATCCAGAAGAGTCCCAGGGCCTGAGAAATCAAGATGAACTCAGACAAAAATGTCTCCTCCTGCTGACAGGCTGATAGGAGGAGACTGGGTTCCACTCCAGCAGTGTGATTGAGTGAGTGAGTGAGTGAAAGGCACTCAGTCAATTCTGACTCTTTGTGACCCCATGGACTATACAGTCCATGGAATTCTCCAAGACAGAATACTGGAGTGGGTAACATTTTCCTTCTCCAGGGGATCTTCTCAACCTAGGGATCAAACCCATGTCTCCCTCATTGCAGGCAGATTCTTTACCAGCTAAGCTACAAGGGAAGCCCAAGAATACTGGAGTGGGTAGCCTATTCCTTCTCCAGGGGATCTTCCTGACCCAGGAATCAAACCGACGTCTCCTGCATTGCAGGTGGATTCTTTACCAACCGAGATATCAGGGAAACCCTATAGACGTGTGATTAGGAGCCTAAAAGATCCTCAGAACCTTAAAAAATGGATATGTTGTTGGCATGATGGTTCCTGAGGGTCCCAAGGGAGGACAAATGGTGGCCTACAGGGTTCATGATTCCTGGGCTGGAATCGCCCATGATATCTCTAATGAGGCCTATACTGAAAACAGGTGCTCTGGTTCAAACACCAGGGGACAGTAGTGTTTTGAGGGGAAGTACTCTCCTTCTGCCACCCATGAGCAGGCTGGTCACCCAAGAGGGCAACACACTTCTCAGTTCTCCAGGCTTGACAATGGTGGGTGCTGTCAGGAATCCTGGAACCCTAGATGGCAGCAAGTCTGGTGGCATGGAAGGCCCCTTGGTGCGCAACACAGATGAAGGCATGACCTGAAAGGGATCGTCTTGTACCACGACTCTAGATTAACAGTTACAGTGTTCTGTCTTCCACAGCACCTGGCAGCCTGTGGTCCTTGGAGAACCCAGTACACAGGCACCCTGGTCTCTGAGAATATCTCCAGGACACAACTTCAGGGCAGGGTCACCAGAAGTGCTCTAAGTGCAAGTATCCAGATGGAAAACATGCCAGATGGGCTCAGGCTGCTACAGCCCACGTTAAGGGCGTTTGTATGAAACCATGTGCAAATGGTATAGGTGAGTACTGCAACCGTGAAAATGCCCCCAAGAGCTAGGCCTGACCAGTGGCTGGAGGAGTTCTCATTCATACATCACGTGGGAAGCCTGGTGGCCAGAGTATCTTCTATTCCTGGGCATGCTAGAAGACTCCATACAAGAAAGAACCCAAGAATCCTGGCAAGAACACACATCAGTGGTTGGAAGTTTCATTAGGGCTTCCATGTGGAGTTGGGTAGAGGAGAGGGGAAAAGGTGGCTGAAATGGTTCCAACACCAAACTTGAAAGTACCCACTTGACCTCAGTGCGTGTCATGTACTGTGACTCATCGTGCTCCCATTTCAGCAGTAGACAGCCAAACTAACGGCTGGATGAGCTCCAGGCCCCAAGCAAACTGGTTCATCCTAGATGGGAACTATTCCAAAAGTTCATTTGAGGAAGGCCCACCTGTCACTCATGTGATACAGGGTGGGTGCCAACATGTGTCTATAGTAGCAGCATTTGAAAAGTATGGTATCACTAGGGCTGTATATTCCACAGCACAGGCTCTGTCCAGCTGTAATCTGAACCCTGGATGCAAGCACTGTCCCCACTTGAAGGGCCGTCTGTGCAGCAGATGTCTTCCAGGAGTAATGCCTGTGTTACCGGCTAGGGGCATATAAAAGTCCCAGGCATGAGAGGGTGACATACCCCAAAAGTGTAAAGCCTGGTTCTGCTCTGAGCCCAGTTGGTGTGTCCTGGGTTTCCAACATGTGACAATAGTGTAGGGGCAGTAATTATTACCAGAACATTGCAAAGCAATGAATTGTTGGCAGGAAGGTTCTCTGGGGCACCAACATGAGGGACAGCTAGTGGCTGAGTAAGCTCTCGGGTTCCTCTGGGATGATACTGCTGTGATCCGAAGTCGCTCCATCTAAGGTAGGCAGACAGGTCTCCAAGAAGCCGAGGTTCCCTCGGTCAGCAGAAAAATGTAGGGGCCAGCAGGAACCTGGAACCCTAGCTAGCAAAAAGTCCCATGGTCAGAAATTCCCCAGGCACTTCCAGATCAAGATGCAGTGAGAAAAAGGTCCCTTGCACCAGGTCTCTGGGTGGATGGTCAGCCCTAGGGTGGTGTGTGTGCGAAAACTCCGGCCCAGGATAGTGCCTGTATGTGTTTTCCTAGAGCTCCGTGCACAAGTAGTTTGGCTTCAGAAAGAATCCACAGGGCACATGCTGCGGCAAATGCATGACTGGAAGTGCTCCCTGGGTGAGAGGGCCCTGGAACCAAAGTGGGCAGAAGAGCCTTAGGAACCTAGAGTTCAGGCTGTGAGTTTCACAGCCACTAAGAAGGTGATGATGGGAAGTGTATCTAATTGTCCAGTTAACGGATGGGCTAGGGCCATGAGGACACATGGAACTCCAGTTGCAGTGACCAGATAGTGCTAGGAAGGTGCCCAGGGACAGAATGGGTGTGGAATTCCATGTATGAAAGGGATATAGGTTCTGCCTGAAGTGCCATAGCTGAGGACCATTCCCAAGGCCAGTCTAGGCAAGTGGCTGCAGAGGCCCTGATCTCTGAATCACAATATCAGTCTAGTGGCCTAATCACTTTAGGTCTACAGGGTAGCCAAATAATTCTGGATGCTAAGGGAAGAAACATGTTGTTGACTTGAAAGTTCATTGGTTCATCCATGCTGTTGGGAAGTACATTGTCTGAAAGGGCTGAGATTCATTAGCTGTGAGGGCTCAGGGTACATATGCCGAAATTTGGTACTGTGACCCAACACTAGTTTTAAATTCTGCCAGTAAGTACTCGCCAGAAATCCCCTTGGTCCCAGGCATGTCCGTGAACTTTGAGCAATAAGATCTCCAGGAATCTTCCCTGATAGGATGTGAAGTATGTGCCTCAATGGCATGGAGACCATGGTCTCCATACTAGAAGCGTGGTTTCCAATTAGGTGATATATTCCATAGCACAGCATTTGGGTGAAGCCCACTCAATGCCAGTTCACTGTGAACCTGGCTAAATTTGGACCCCAAGGGTAGCACTTCTATGGCAGATTGTGTCTGGAAATGCCCCCTGGGACACCAGTGTGCTAGCAGAGGGAATCCAGAAAAGTCCAAGGGCCTGAGAAAATCTAGATGGACACAGACATAAAGGGAACATCAGATTGATGGTTTAATAAAAGGATCCCATATTTCCCCATCTGCATATGCTTTCTGGACCCGAAAGATTGCTGAAATCTTGAAGAAGAGAATTTTTGCAGCAGGAAAAATACCTGGGGCATCCACGAGAGGGCAGACTGTGGCCAAGAGCGCTCATTTAATCTCAGGTGAGGGAGAAAGTTAAAGTTGTTCTGTCATGTCCGACCCTTTGTGACCCCATGGAGTATACAGTCCATGGAATTCTCCAGGGCAGAATACTGGAGTGGGTAGCCTTTCCCTTCTCCAGGGGATCTTCCCAACCCAGAGATCGAACCCAGGTCTCCTGTATTGCAGGCGAATTCTTTACCAGTTGAACCACCAAGGGAAGCCCAAACTAGTTGGACTTTAATAAATTAATATATAAACAAACTTTGGTAAATTAATATATAGTAATATTTAATCTCAAGACTGCTAGCTAATTAAAGGTCTGAAAGGCTCATAGATCCACCTCATGGGTATTAGTGCCTTGTGGGGAAAATCCTCTGTCCTGCAGACGGCCCGGCTTGTTGTCCAAGCACCTTTAGTTCAAAGAGAACAAATTCACACTGGGGGCTGGGGAGTATCCTGACACCCTAGCTACCAAGAAGTCTGCAGGCGGGAAGCTTTCCAGGTACACAAGTTAAATGGAGGTGCAGTGATGCAGAAGGGCCCTCTCGCTGCAGGAGTCTGAACGGCTGGTTGCAGATAAAGATCTCCATTCCAAAGTTAAGGTGCGGACTAGTGTACCTAAAGGCTGTCTAGGAACCCTACACAATGATATTGTCGTCTCAGAAAGGACCCACAGGTCACCAGACCAGAGCAGAATGTGTTGAGAAGTCCGAGTTCCAGTGGCCATGGCAGCGTCACTGCAGAGGAACACCCTGTAGATTCCTCCCAATCAAAATGGATGAGACACACTAAAGGCTCTGCGTCTTGGCCCTATCGGGAAGGTGATGGTCACAAGGGTACACAGTGCCGCTAAGTAACAGTGAGATGTGGGGACATGAGTGTAGGAACCTTAAGTGCTGCATGGGCTGGTGGTCGGAACCTCTCCAGGGACATATCGAGCCAGCTGGTGACTGAAAGTTTCAGAGTTCCGTGGCACACGAGCTATTGGAGGACTGGAGGAGCAATTGGCTCACCACAGCCAAGCCTAACTCCTGTCTTGAATTCTAGCTTCTGCATGACAGGGCAGGTTGGTGGCTTAAGAAGTTTGGTTCTTAGGCATGTGATCAGTAGGCCAGAAATATTTCCGGAACCTTAGAGCCAGAGTATTGTCAGTATTTGGTGATTCTGCTGGGCACTGAATGTGATGTGAAGGAAGGTGGCCTATGAGCCTCAAAATACTTAGGTGAAAGGGCCCTGGTGAAGGACGGAGGCCGAAAGAAGTCAAAATTGCTTAGCGAGAAGTGCACAGTGTATCTTGGTCAGAGATGTATATCTCAATCTAATGTGTTCCATTTCTAACAGTAGTCATATGATCAAACTGGATCAATAACCCATGATTCCCATATGGGCTGTGGGCAGGAAAGACCTCATGAAAACATTTAAGGCGGGAATGGCACTCATGAGGGTAACAGGATGGGGGTACTGGGGCCAAAGGGTACCCACGGCACCAACAGGCTGTTAGTTGGTTTCAGGTAAGGCCTTATATTCCACAGTAAGGAATCTTAATTCAGTTAGTAGGACCCCAGTGCACTGAGAGTCTAGTTGCCAAAAGGGTCACCCGGACAGCATTTCAGGGTGAATGGTGTCCAGAAGTACCCCACCAAGGCATCATTGAGGTGTCAGGCATGTCCACAGTAGGGTACCGTGTTGTGAGAAAGAGTGATGGCTTGCTGGGCCAGCAGGCATGAAGGCCACCCCTACTGATCTGTTGGTAGGAACCCATTGTTTCACCAAGGGATGTGAAGATGCCATGGAACCCTGTGGTGATATGTGAGTGGCAGGTTGCTGGTTGGAATGTCAGTGTGGGGCACCATCTGCACCACTGGACAGTGGCCCAGAGCAATGTCACTTCATCAGTTTACTTAGAGTGGTTGAAGCCTACACTTCCCCAGCCAGTGACTAGTGTCATGACTGAGTGCTTTCTTTTCCACCACAGGCAGACCCTCTGGTCACTAAAGGACCAAAGACGACTCAGGGCACATACATACTAGGGACTAGTGGGAATCCCGGATTACTTGCTGACAGAAAATCTGGTGACCAGAAGATTTCCCGGGAGCACTGCACGCAAGCCTGTGTGGAGTTAATAAGGAGCTTCTTGCTGCAGTGTTCTGGTTGTCAACAAAAGGCACATATTCCTCAGCAGTAGAGAAAGGTTGTTTCTCAGTATGGTAACATGGTCTGTTAAATCATCTGCAGGGCCCCTGTGCCAGGGCAGAATGTGTCTGGAAGTGGTTCAGAGTGACAGTGCCCTGGACCACATGTGTCTGGAAGAACTCCAGGAGTCCTGGATGGACAACATCGTGGCACTGGTTTTAGAGCCTATGAAAGGAAGACGGTTTCAAGTGTATTATGTATTTTCTGGAGGAGTTTGGGCCAGAAGGAGTTCTGGAATTGTAGTGAGTGGTTAGATTAGTGGTTGGCACGTACTTGGATGGGGTGGAGAGGTTAGGGACAGTGGCCGAAATGCCTCAAGTGACTGAACCAGAAGGAATTCTGAGGAGTGGGGGAAACTTAGAGTCCAAATCTCTGGGTATACAGTATCCACTGTGGGCGGAAAGATCTCCCTGAAACATGTAGGGCTGAAAGGATCTTCATGACACCAATAGGAGGGTAGAATTCTGCCAAAAGGGGTCCAGGGAGCTGGAAGTTTAGTTCCCACAAGGGCCATATTGCACAGCAAGAGTTTTGGGCAGGGCCCCTGGCCCACCCTTGTGTGGTAAATCCCTTAAACAAAAGGATCCCCAGTGGAGAAGTGTTGGGGTACATGGTGTCCAGAAATCAGACAACTCTGTGCCCGTCTCCCGTGACCCATTTGAAGCGGTAAGAATGCACCATTTGGGTAAGATGCCTGTAGACCTAAAGGGCTATTGACAGCTTAGTATGAATTGCCCGAGTTTCAGGTGAAACTAGTGGCAAAGAACTTGCCTGCCAATGAAGGAGACTTAAGAGACGTGGGTCCATCCCAGGTTGGGGAAGATTCCATGGAGTAGGGCCTGGGAACCCACTTCACTATTCCTGCCTGGAGAATTTCATGGACAAGAAGGGCAGGACTGAAGTGACTTAGCATGCATGCACTGCCTTAATAAGGACCACCTGGTAGCCTGTAGGGTCTGTGGAACC
The DNA here is from genome assembly GCF_033118175.1 of Dama dama. Classification (NCBI taxonomy): domain Eukaryota; kingdom Metazoa; phylum Chordata; class Mammalia; order Artiodactyla; family Cervidae; genus Dama; species Dama dama. Next base: position 125,876,065 of record NC_083714.1, on the reverse strand, counting down.
CTGATGGGCCAGCAGGTTTCTGGCAGGAAGATTCGGGACACCTGCCTGAGGGAGAGGTAGTGGCTGGAGGAAGTTTGTGTTATCTGAACTTGTGAGCTGACTGAAGGTTGAAGGACTGCTGCTACCTCTGTGGGATGCCATGGTTGTGACTGAAAATGCTGTCCTTCCCATAGCAGATGGACAGTCTGAGTGCCTAAGAACCCCCGATACCTCAGCTTGCACACAGACTGGGGTGGAAGGCATCCCCGTCCCTAGCTGGTAGGAAGGGTTTGGAGGTCAGATGGTTTCCAGCTGCACAGGCATGATGTATAGGAGCCAAAAGTCCTACCACCCAGCAAGGAGGAGCCGTATGTTCCACAGCAGTTGCTACCATCTGCTTACCCTGGACCAGAGTTTGTGTGCAGTATGGTCTCAAAAGGGACATCAAGGGCACCATCGCCAGGCGGAGAGAGTCCAGAAGTGCTCCTGGGCTTAGCAAGGTTGCAGGTATGTTTCCAGTAGAGTTCTGGGGTCTGAAAGGGAGAGGTGAACTGAGGCTGGGAGTGCTAGCTTTCTGATGGCTGAGTAGGAGTGTGGATTTTACCACACTTGGGTTTCTTCAGAAAGGGCCCCAAAGGAAGTAAAATGCTAGTGGGATACTTACAACTAGGGCCCTAAGTTCCTTTGCCAGTGTGTAGCCTAAACTTCCAAGGCCCTTGGGACACCATTCATGGACAGGCTGGTGTCGGCCTAGGTCTTTCATGCATTATCTTGAGGGCTGTAGGGTGGTTGAAAGGTTCCTCTGGCTTCCAGGATGTGGTCAGACTGGCCCCATCAGCAGAATCTGTTTAACTCATAGTCTTCTGGTTTCATTGTGTGAAAAAAATCAGAAAAGGAAAGAACCACCAAAGTGGTAATTAGTAAAAGTTACTGTGCACATATCAAAACATAGTGTGTAAACTATGAGCACTTAAAACAAACCTCTCACGTGAGGGGCAGACGATGGCCTAGAGGGCTCATGGTTGTCCAGCTTGTGAGCTAATTGGAGGCCTGAAGGGCTCTCCACTCCTGTTTGGGAAGCAAGTGCCATAAACTAAATGCTCTCATTGCAGTCACAGGTAACAGGCATGTAGCGAAAGAATCCTGTGATCCCCAGAGCACACACAGGCTGGAGTCCAATAGGAAACCCGGGACTCTAGATGTTAGAAAGTAAGAGTGAGCAAAAGGTTGCCTATGATACAGCAGAGATGGAGATGCAGTGGTGAAAAGAACCCTCTTGCACCAGAGTAGGGCACCAAACAAGACTAGTGTCCATATGAGCTTTCCTAGAACCCAGCGTGCAGAGTCAGATCTCAAAAATGACCTGGCATCAGGCTAATGGAAGCTTCCCTGGTATATCAGAAAGTAAAGAATCTGCCTTTAATGCAGCAGACCTGGGTTTGAAATCTGGGTCAGAAAGATCCCCTGGAGAAGGAAATGGCAACCCACTCCAGTATTCTTGCCTGCAAAACCCCATGGACAGAGGAGCCTGAGGGGCTACAGTCCATGGTGTTGCAAAGAGCTGGACACGACTGAGCGACTGACACTTCCACTTTTCCCTTTCCAGGCTAACAGAGTCTGGACGTGTGCCTGGGATTTCAGCACCCTGGACAGCACACTCTGGATGAGCCCTTAGGGACCTAGAGATCCAGATAAACACATTGTCCAAGTGCTATAGGTTCTACATTCCACAAGAATAGTGGTGGTCAGAAGGATACATGGTTCTCCCACATGCAGGCCAACTAGTAGGTCTTAGGACACTTGGAACTCTGGGTTCTAGAGTGAATGGTGATGCCAATGTGCTGTGTACACTAACTTCTGCCAAGGCACTTGACAAAGGGATTCTAGGTTGCAATTCCAGTGTGATAGCTGAGGACTGTAAGGACCATAGTTTCCCATGCCTCCTTGTAACTAGAAATATTTTTGTTTTTTGTATCACATTATTAGGCTTGGGGCAAAGAAATTTTGGTTCCTAGGCAAGCAGGGTATCTCCAGACCAAATGGAACCTGGGAGGCATAGCAAAAAGGTACGTTGGTAATCAGAAAACTCATCAGTGCACCAACATGGGGGGGAAGTGTGGTAGCTGAAGGGGCTCAGGTTTTTTAAATGCAAGTGCCCAGTGTATTCCAGTATGAGGCTTGTATTGTAACTGAAAATGCTGTGATTTCAACAGCCTTTTGGAAAACTGATGGCTGGAAATCACCCAGATGCTGAGCATGCCACCAGATTTTGATTAGAAATTTAGAGCCAGAAGGGCCTTCATGTTATTAACATGTGTGGTGTAAGGTGCCTGAGTGGGACCATGGGCACAAGCATACTGCACGTTATGGTTCACAGTAGGACCACATATTCCACAGCTCAAATTTTGTCTTGGTCAGTGAGACTCTAGGTTTTCAGAAGTATAGTTGGAAAAGAAGCCTCAGGGAAACATGTCCGGGCAGGTGCTGTCCTGAACTGCCTCCCTTGGCACCGGTGCAGGGGCAGGCTCACATCCAGAAGATCCCAGGGTATGAGAAATCAAGATGGACTCAGACCAAATTGTCTCTTCCTGCTGACAGACTAATAGGAGGAGCCTGAGTTCCACCACACAGGTGTGATTGGGAGCCTGAAAGATCCCAGGAACCTTAATGAATGGATGTGTTCACAGCAGGAAGACTCTTGGGTGTCCCTAAGGGGGAACAAATGGTGGCCTAGAGGTTTTATGACTCCTGGGCTGGAAGTGCCTGTATCTCAGTGAGGCCTGTACTGTGAGCAGAAGTGCTCTGGTTCAACCACCAGGCCGACAGTTGCCCTGGGGGACAGTAGTGTTTTGAGGGGAAGTGCTCTCATTCCACTGCCTATGAACAGGATGATCACCCAAGAAAGCAACACATTTCTCACTTCTCCAGGTTTCACAAAGGTGGAAGTTGTCGAGTATCCTGGGACTCTAGATGGCAGCGAGTCTGGTGGCTAGATGGCTCCTGGGGGTACCATGCAGATAAAGGGATGGTGTGAAAGGGGCCGTCTCGTACCAGGGCTCTGTATAAGTGGTTACCTACAGGGTTCTGTGTTCCACAACAACAGGCAGCTTGTGGTCCTTGTAGATCCCAGTGGACAGACAGCCTGGCCTGTCTGAGAGTATCCCCAGAACCCAGCACCAGGTCAGGGTCACCAGAAGTGCTTCAAGTGCAAGTGTCCAGAAACCTCCTTGTTCCTGGATATTGGGATGGAAAACCATGCCTGATGGACTCTGGGTGCCACACCCTACTGGGAGGGTGATTATGGAAGGGCATGTGCAAATGGTGTAGCTGAGCGCTGGAACCACCAAATGTCCCTAGAGCTAGGCCTGGCCTGTGGCGGGAAGTTCAGCACCCTGGACAGCACTTCCTGGACGAGCCCTTAGGAACATAATAGAGATGAAAATAGACAGGATGTCCAAGATCTATAGATTCTGCATCCTAGAGGAAGAGTGATGGTCAGAAGAGTCCATGGTTGCACAGCTTGCAGGTTAACTAGTAGATATTAGGACAGGTGGAATTTTGGGTCTAAGATGGACGGTGGGCTTCATTGGTGGCTCTGATGGTAAAGAATCTGCCTACAGTGCAGGAGACACAGGTTCAATCCCTAGGTCGGAAAGATCTCGTGAAGATGGAAATGGCTACCCACCGCAGTATTCTGGCCTGGAGAATTCCATGAACAGGGAGTCTGACAGGCTATAATCCATGGGGTCACAAAGAGTCAGACACGACTGAGCGAGTAACACACACAAGGTGGATGGTGATCCAATGTGCTATGTATACTAACTTCTACAAAAGTTCTTGATAGAAAGGATTCTTGGTAGGATTTCAAATGGGATAGCTGAGGACTATAAGGACCATAGTTTCCCATGCCTGTCCAGTAATCAGAAAGATTCTTGTATCTGTATCACACTATCAGGTTTGGGGCAAAGAACGCCTGGTTTCCAGGAAAGCAGGTTAATTGCTTGCAGAAAGAACATAGGAGGCATAGCAAAGGGTTTAGGTTGCTTGTTGGAAAATTCATCAGTGCACCCACATAGGGGAGAAGTGTGGTGGCTGACGGGGCTTAGGTTTTTTAACTGCCAGTGCCCAGTTTATTCCAGCATGAGGCCTGTATCATAACTGAAAATGCTCTGGTTTCAATAGCCATTTGGAAAACTGGTGGCTGGACATCACCCAGGTGCCCAGCACACCAACAGACTTTGATTAGAAACTTAGAGCCAGAAGAGGCTGCGTGTTATTAACATGCATGGTGTAAGGTACCTAAATGGGACCGTGGGCACAGCCTACTGGAAAGTATGGTTCACAGTAGGGCCAGGTATTCCACAGCACAGATATGCTTTTGGCAAATGAGACCCTAGGTTTTCAGAAGTATAGTTGCCAAAGGGGCCTCCAGGGCAGCGTGACTGGGGAGATAGTGTCCTGAACTGCCTCCTGTGGCACCAGTTCAGGGGCACACTCACATCCAGAAGATCCCAGGGTATGAGAAATCAAGATGGACTCAGACCAAAATGTCTCCTCCTGCTGACAGACTAATAGGAGGAGCCTGGGTTCTACCACACAGGTGTGATTGGGAGCCTGAAAAGTCCCCCAAACCTTAGTGAATGGACATGTTGTTGTCACCCCCAAGGGATGAGAAATAGAGTGCCAGAGGATTCATGATTCCTGGGCTTTAAGCGCCAATGACATCTCATAGTGAGGCCTGTACTGTGAACAGAGGTGCTCTGCTTCAAACACCAGTCCCACAGTTGCCCTGCAGGATGTTATTGCTATGAGGGGAAGTGCTGTCTCTCTGCCACCCATGAGCAGGCTGGTTGCTCAAGAGTGCAACACAGTCCAAGTTTTCCAGGCTCCATACAGGCTGGAAGTTGGCAGGAAAACTGGAACCCAGGCAGGCGGCAAGTCTGGCTGCTGGAAGGCTCTCTGGGGCACCACACAGATGAAGGCAGGATGGCAAAGGAGACATCTTGTACCAAGGCTCTAGATAAGTGGTTACTTACAGGGTTCTGTGTTCCACAGCACCTGGCAGCCCGTGGTCTTTGTAGAACCCAGTGCACAGACAGCCTGGCCTTTCTGAAAGTATCCCCAGAAACAGCACCAGGGCAGGGTTACCAGAAGTACTCCAAGTGCAAATGTCCAGAAACCTTCTTATTCCTGGATGTTGGGATAGAAAACCATGTCCAATGGGCTCTGGTTGCCACAGCCAAGTGGAGGGTGATTATGGAAGGGTAATATGCAAACAGTATAACTGAGCTAGGCCTGACCAGTGGCTGGATGAGTTCTTCTTTCTGCATCATGCAGGAAGTCTGGTGGCCAAAGTACCTTCAGTTCCTAGGCATGCTAGAAGACCCCACACAGGAGAGAACCTAAGAACCCTAGCAAGAAGCCAAATCTGTGGTTGGAAATTTCATTAGGACTTCCATGTGGGACTGGGTAAATGGGAAGGGGAAAGGTGACTGAAATGGTTCTAACACCACAATGGATATTACTCACATTGCCTCAGCATGTGTCACGTACTGTGACTGAAAGTACTGCCATTTCAACATTAGATAGCTAAACTGATGGCTGGAAAGCACCAGACCCCAAGCACACTGGTGCATCTTAGATGGGAACTACCCCAAAACTCCACAGTGAGGAAGGCCTTTCTGACGCTTATGTGACTAGAGTATGGGTGCCAAAATGGGTGTTAAGTCAGAGCATTTTACAAGTATGGTTCCCACTAGGGCTTTATATTCCATAGCACAGGCTCTGTCCAGGGCCAGTGGGAGCCCTGGTGCAGGTAGTATCTCACTTAAAGGGCCCGCTGTGTAGCAGATGTCTTCTAGGAGTAATGCTTGTGGTATCAGCGAGGGTCATGGAAATGGCCCAGACATGAGAGGGTGACATACCCCAAAAGTGAGAAGCCTTGTTCTGCCCTGAGCCCCATTGGAGGAGCCTGGGTTTCCATCATGTGAGAATAGTGTCAGAGCCTTATGTATCATCAGAAACTTGCTAAGCCATGAGGTTGTTGGCAGGAAGGTTCTCCTGGGCACCAGCACAAGGGACAGCTAGGGATCGAGAGAACTTCAGATTCCCCAGCTAGCAAGCTCTTGGTTCGTGTGGGATGATAGTTCTGTGACCCCAAAGTTTCTCCACGTAAGGGGAGCAGACAGGTTGCCAAGTAACCTGGGTTCTTGTGAACATGCAGAAAGTGGGGGCCAGCAGGACACCTGGAACCCTAGCTAGAAAAAAGTCTGATGACCAGAAATTACCCAGGCATTTCCAGATCAAGATGCAGTGGGGAGAGGTCCCTTGCACCAGATCTCTGGGTGGATGCTTAGCCTTAGGGCGATGTGTGCCACAATTTGGGGCAGGAGAGTGCTTGTATGTCTTCTCCTGGAGCTCAGTGCTCAAGTAGTTTGGCTTCAGAAAGAACCCACAAGGCAGAAACACCAGAGCAGAATGTCCAGAATTGCTCCCTTGGTGAGAGGGCCCTGAACCCAAGGTGGGCAGAAGAGTCTTAGGAACCTAGAATTCAGGCTGTGAGTTTCACGGCCACGAAGAAGGTGATGATGTGAAGTGTATCTGATCCTTCAGCTGATGGATGGTCTAGGGCCATGAGGACATCTGGAACTCTAGATGCAGGGAACAGATGGTGCTAGGAAGGTGCCCAGTGACAAAATGGGTGCAGAATTCCATGTTTGAAAGGGTTCTAGGTTCTGTTTTAAATGGGATAGCTGAGGACCATTCCCAAGACCAGGTCAGGCTAGTGGCTGCAAAGGCCCTGATCTCTGAATAACAATGTCAGGCTAGTGGCCTAATCATTTTGGGTCTATATGGAAGCCAAACAATTCTGGACCCTAAGGAACACCAGACCCTAATGGAGGAAATATGTTTTTGACTTGAAAGTTCATTGTTTCACCCATAATATTGGTAAGTTCAGTGTCTGAAAGGGCTGAGATTTCTTAGCTGTGAGAGCTCAGCTATGCCCAAGTTGAGTGCTGTGACCAAAATACCTCTAATTTTCATAGCCACCAGTAATGTAATCACCAGAAATCCCCCTGGTCCAGAGCATGTCTTTGAACTTTGAGCAATAAGATCTCCTGGACACTTCTCTGATGTGATGTGGAGTACAGTGCCTAATTGTGACCGAGACCACCAGGGTATGGGAAGGGTGGTTTTCAATTAGGCTATATATGCTATAGCACAGGATTTGGGTACAGCCCACCCCATGCTAGTTCACTTGGAATCTGGATAAATCAGGTCTGGAAGGGCAGCACTTCCATGGCAGATGGTGTCTGGAAAGGCCCTCTGGGACTTCAGTGTGCTAGCAGGCAAGAATCCAGAAAACTCCTAGGGCCTGAGAAAATCTAGATGGATGCGTCCCTAAGGGGATCATCAGTTTGATAGCTTAATAAGAGGAGCCCATGTTTCCCCACTTGAGTATGCTCTGTGGACATGAAAGATTGCTGGAATCTTGCATCTGTGCTAAGTTGCTTCAGTCCTGTCCAGCTCTTTGCGACCCCATGAACAGTAGCCTGTCAGAATCCTCAGTCCCTGAAATTGTCCAGGCAAGGATACTGGAGTGGGTTGCCATTTCCTTCTCCAGGGGATCTTGCCGGGTATTGAACCCGTGTCTCTTAGGTATCCTGAATTAACAAGTGGGTTCTTTAGCACTATCTTCACCTGCTGGAATGTTGCAAAGAGGGAAATTGAGTGGCAGCAAAAATTCGTGGGGGATCCGCTAGACGGCCAACTGTGGTGGCATGCGCTCATTTAATCTCAAGACTGCGAGCTGATTGAAGGCCGATAAGGTTCACACTTCCACTTGGTGAGTATTAGTGCCCTGAGGGAGACATACTCAGTTTTCACTGCAGTCGGGCAGGCTGGTTATCCAAGCACCGTCGATTCCCCAGAATAAATTCTTACTGGGGGCAGAGGGTATCCTGGAATCCTAGCTGCCAAGAAGTCTTCATATAAAAATCACCAGGTACACCAGTTACTCGGAGGTGCAGTGATTCAGAAGGGCCCCTCCCTGCATGGGTCTGAATGGCTGGTTGCTGATCAGATCTCTGTTTGAAAACAAAGGTGTAGGCAATGGTGCATAAAGGCTCTCCTGAAACCCTGCACAAAATATTGTGGTTTCAGAAAAGACCCACAGGTCACCAGGATCAGAGCAGAATGTGTTGAGAAGTCCTTTCTGAGTGCCACTGGGCAGGGCCGCATCATTGCGGAGGAACACCCTGTAGGTTCCTCCTGATCAAAATGCATGAGATGCACTAAGGGCTTCGAGTCCTGGCCCTATCGAGAGGGTGATGGTCACAAGGGTACAGAGTGCCGCTAAATAACAGTGAGACTCGGGGCCATAAGGACTGTAGGAACTTAGGTACTGGGTGGGCTGGTGATGGGAACCTCTGCAGGGACACTAGTGAGCAAGCCGTGACTGAAAGGGTTCAAAGTTCCATGGCACATGAGCTAGACGAGGACTGCAGGAGCAATTGGCTCACCATACATACACAAGCCTAACTCCTGACCTGAAGAGTCTAGCTTCTGCATGACAGGGCAGGTTGGTGGTTTAAGAATGTATGGTTCCTAGGCACATGATTGGCAGGAACCCGGAAACGTAGAGCCAGCGTACTGTTGGTGGTCGGAGATTCTGCGGGGCAGTGGAGCTCGAGGTGAAGGAAGGTGGCCTACAAAGCCCGCAAGTCTCAGTCTCGCGGGACCTGGAGAAGTACGGTGGCTGATAGGGCTCAAAATTCATTTGCTCATAGACACGTTGTATTTCGGTCAGAGATCTATACCCGAACCTAATATGTTCCAGTTTCAGAGGTAAGCAGGTGGTCAGATTGGACTGATAACCTGTGATTCCCATATAGGCTGTGGACAGGAAATACCTCACGAAAATATCTGAAGCTGGAATGGCCCTCACAAGCCTAACAGGATAGGAGTACTGGGGCCAAAGGGCCCCCAGGTACCAACAAGCTGTTAGAATGATTTCCAGCCAGGCCCTATCTTTCACAGCAAGGATTCTCTTAATGCAGTTTATAGCAACTCAGTGCACTGACAGTCTAGTTGACAAAAGGGCCACCCGGACAATAAACTCAGGGGGAATGGTATCTGGAAGTACCACCACCAAGGCATCATTGTGGTGTCAAGCATCTGCAAAAGTACAGTAGTGTGCTATAATAAGGAGTGATGGCTTGCAGGGCCCAAGGCATAAAGGCTGATCCCTGCTAAATGCTGGTATGAGGAGCCCATGCTTCCATTGAGTGGTATGAAGAATCGTTGGAACCCTATAGAGGAGGCAGGTTGCTGGCCACAATGTCAGTGTTGGGCGCCATCTGCACTGCTGGACTGTGGCACAGAGGGATCTCGCTTCATCAGTTTGCTTAGAGTGGTTGAGGCTAACCCCTCCCCAGCCAGTGGCTAGTGAATGACCATGTGCTTTATTTTCTACCATAAGCAGACCTTCTTGTCACTAAAGAACCTTAATACTCGCTAACACACATACAGATTGGGGGCCAGTGGGATTTCCCCGTTTGCTTACTGACAGAAAGTCTAATGGCCAGGAAGACTTCCAGGAGCAGTGCCCAGAAGCCAGTTCAGGGTTAAAAGGAGTCTCTTGCAATCATGTTCTCAATAGGTGGTTGTCAATAAAACTACATATTCCTCAGCAATAGAGCAGGCTGCTTCCCATAAGGGTTCTCCTGGATCCCAGTATGAGGGCAACAGGGTCTTTTAAAGGATGAGCAGGGCAACAGTGCCAGGATAGAAGGTGTCCACAAGTGGTTCAGAGTGCCAGTGCCCTGGAATACATGTGTCTGGAAGAACTCTAGGAGTCCTAGATGCACAAAATCCCTCGGTTCTGCAGCCTACAAGAATGGAGATGATCTCAAGGGTTATGACTTTGGGCCAGAAGGAGTGCTGGAATTGTAGTGAGGGGTTAAATTGGTTATTGGCAGTTACTTGGATGGGGAGGAGTGGGTAGAGATGGTGGCTGAAATGGCTCAAGTGACTGAACCAAAGGGAATTCTGAGCAGTGGAATTGATCTACAGTCAGTATATCTGAGTCCACAGCTCAGATGTCGGCGGAAAGATCTCCCTGAAACACTTCGGGGTGAAAGGGCCTTCATGACTCCAAACAATGGTAGAATGCTGCCAAAAGGGGTCCAGGGAGTTGGCAGTTTAGTCACCATGAGGGCCATATTGCACAGTAAGTATTTCGGGTAAAGACCCTGGCACAACTGTCGGTGGTATGTCTCATTGCTAAAGGGGCCCCAAGTGCAGAAGTGGCCAGGCACATGGTGTTCGAAGGTCCCTCCCCGACCCTGTACTCCTCATGACCTGGTATCCACTTTGAGTCTGGAAGTGATTTTGGGTTCAGCATCCTGGACAGAACATTCTGGACAAGCCGTTAGAGATCCAAGGATCAAGATGGACAGGGCGTGCAAAGGCTATAGGTTCCACATCCTACACAAGAGCGATGGTCAGGTTACATGGTTGCTCAGCTTCCAGGCCAACTAGCAGATCTTAGGACACCTGGAATTCTGGAGTTTAGGGTGGGTGGTGATCCCAATGTGCTGGGTATACTAACTTTTCCAAAGACTCTTGACAGAAAGGATCTAGGTAGCATTTCAAATGGGATAGCTGAGGACTATAAAGATCATAATTTCCCATGCCTGTCCCATATCCAGAAGCTTTATAGTACCTGTATCACATTATCAGACTTAGGCAAAGAGCTTTTGGTTACCAGGCAAGTGGGATAAATCCAGGTCAGGAGGAACCTGGGAAACATAGCAAAGGGGTATGATGGTTGATCAAAAAAATCCATCAGTTCACCCACAGGGGGAAGTGTGATGGCTGAAAGGGCTCAGGTTTCTTAACTTGAAGATCCAAGGGTATTCCATTGTGAGGCCTATATTGTGAGTGAAAAGGCCCTGGTTTAAACAGCCTTTTGAAAACTAGCAGCTGGAAATCGCCCAGGTGCCTAGCACACCAGCAAACTTTGATTAGATTTAGGGCCAGAAAGGCCTGCATGATATTAACATGCATGGTGTAAGGTTCCTCATGGGACCATGAGCACAGGCACTCTGGAAAGTATGGTTCACAGTAGGGCCAGGTATTCCACAGCACAGATTTAGTCTTGGCCAACAGGAAAACTGCTTTTTGGATATATAGTTGCAAATGGGCCCCCAAGGCAGCATGCCGGGGTGGATAGTGTCCGAAACTGCCTCCCATGGTACTGGTGTAGGGGCCAGCTCACATCCAGAAGAGTTCCAGGGCCTGAGAAATCAAGATGGACTCAGACCAAAATGTCATCTCCTGCTGGCAGACTAATAAGAGGAGGCTGGGTTCTACCACACAAGTGTGATTGGGAGCCTGAAAGATCCCCCAAACCGTAGTGAATGGACATGTTTGTGGCAGGAATATTCTTCAGGGTCCCCAAGTGGAGAAAAATGGTGGTCTAGAGGATTCATGATTCCTGGGCTGGAAGTGCCAATGATATCTCATAGTGAGGCCTGTACTATGAACAGAGGTGCTGTGGTTCAAACACCAGTCCCTCAGTTGCCCTGCAGGATATTAGTGCTATGAGTGGAAGTGGTCTCCTTCCACTGCCCATGAGCAGGTTGCTTGCTCAAGAGTGCAACACAGTTCCCAGTTCTCCAGGCTGCACACAGGCTGGGAGCTGGCAGGAAAACTGGAAGCCAAGCTGGCAGCACGTTTGGCGGCTGGTAGACTCCCTGGGGCACCATGCAGATGAAGGCAGAACATAAAAGGGGCCATCTTATACCATGGCTCTAGATAAGTGGCTCCTTACAGGGTTCCATGTTCCACAGCACTAGGCAGCCTGTGGTCCTTGTAGAACCCAGTGCACAGACAGCCTGGTCGCTGAGAATATCCCCAAAACACAGCACCAGGGCAGGGTCACCAAAAGTGCTCAAAGTGCAGGTGTCCAGAAACCTCCTTGTTCCTGGAAGTTGGGATGGAAAACCATGCCTGATGGGTTCTGGGTGCCACAGCCTACCAGGAGCATGATTGTGGGAAGGGCATGTACAAATGGTGTAGCTGAGCACTGGGACTGCCAAATGTCCTGAGAGCTATGTCTGGCCAGTGGCTGTAGGAGTTTTTGTTTCTACATCACATGGGAAGGCTGGTGGCCAAAGAACCTTTAGTTCCTAGGCACACTAGAAGACCGCTTGCAAGAAAGACCCCGAGAACCCTAGCAAGGAGCCATGTCTGTGGTTGTAAGTTTCATTAGGGCTCCCGTATGGGGCTGGGTAGAGTGCAAGCGAAAAGTGGCTGAAATGGTTCCAACAACTTAACTGAAGTTACCCAATCTAGCTCAGTGTGTGTCGTGCATTGTGATTGAAAGTGCTCATATTTCAACACTAGATAGCTAAATTGATGGCTACAAAGCCCCAGGCCCCAAGCACACTGGTGCATCATAGCTTGAAACTACCCCAAAATTCCATGGCAAGGAAGGCACTCCTGACACTCATGTGACAGACTATGGGTGCCAAAATGGATGTGGAGTAGCAGCATTTTACTAGTATCATTTCCACTAGGGCCATATATTAGAAGTATAGCTCTGACTAGGGCCAGTGGGGGCCCTAGATGCAGGTAGTGCCCCACTTAAGGGCCCTCTGCATAGCAGATGTCTTCTAGGAATTATGCCTGTGGTAACAGCGAGGGGCATGGAAATGTCCCAGGCATGAAAGGGTGACATACCCAACAGTGAAAAGCCTTGTTTTCCTCTAAGCCTCGTTGGAGAAGCTCGTGTTTGCAAGTTACGAGAATAGTGTAGGAGCCTTAGGAAGCATCAGAACCTTCCTAAGCAATCTGGTTGTTGGCAGGATGTTCTCTGGGGCGCCACACAAGGGACAAGTAGTGCTTGAGAGAACACAAGTGTCCCAGGCTAGGTAGCTCTCAGTTCCTCTGGAATGCTAGCGCTATGACCCCAAAATCTCTCAACCTAAGGTGGTCAGGCAGGTGGCCAATAACCGTAGGTTCTTATGAACATGCACAAAGTGGGGGCCAACAGGAAACCTGGAACCCCAGCTCATAAAAGCTCTGATGACTGGAAATTCCCCAGGCACTTCCAGATGAAGATACAGTGGGAAAAGAAGTCCCTTGCATCAGATCTCTGGGTGGATGGTTAGCCTTAGGGCAGTGTGTGCCACAGTTTGGGGCAGGAGAGTGCCTGTGTGTGTTCAAGTACTTGAGAGTGCTCAAGTACTTTGACTTCGAAAAGAACCCACATGACACAAGCACCAGGGCAGAATGTCCGGAAGTGCTCCCTGGGCAAGAGTGCCCTGGACCAAAGGTGGGCAGAAGTGCCTTAGGTACCTAGAGTTCAGACTGTGAGTTTCACAGCCACAAAGAAGGTGATGATGTGAAGTGTATCTGATCCCCCAGCTGATGGATGTGCTAGGGCCATAAGAACATGTGAAACTCTAGAGGCAGGGAACAGAGGTTGCTAGGAAGGTGCCCAGGGACACAGTAGGTGCAGAATTCCATGTTTGAAAGGGTTCTAGGTTCTGTTTCAAGTGGGATAGCTGATGGCCATCCCCAAGGCCAGGCCTGGCTCAGTTAAGTTCAGTTCAGTTGCTCAGTCATGTCCAACTCTTTGCAACACCATGGACTGCAGCACACCAGGCTTCCCTGTCCATCACCAACTCCCAGAACTTAACTCAAACTCACGTTCATTGAGTTGGTGATGCCATCCAACCATCTCATCCTCTGTCTCATCCTCACCCCTTCTCCTCCCACCTTCAATCTTTCCCAGCATCAGTTCAGTTCAGTTCAGTCACTCAGTCATGTCCAACTCTTTGTGACCCCATGAACTGCAGCATGCCAGGCCTCCCTGTCCATCACCAACTCCTGGAGTCCATCCAAACCGATTTCCATTGAGTCAGTGATGCCATCCAACCATCTCATCCTCTGTCAACCCCTTCTCCTCCTGCCCTCAATCTTTCCCAGCACCAGGGTCTTTTCAAATGAGTCAACTCTTCGCATCAGATGGCCAAAGTATTGGAGTTTCAGCTTCAGCATCAGTTCTTCCAATGAACACTCAGGACTGATCTCCTTTAGGATGGACTGGTTGGATCTCCTTGCAGTCCAAGGGACTCTCAAGAGTCTTCACCAACACCATCATTCAAAAGCATCAATTCTTCGGCATTAAGCTTTCTTTATAGTCCAACTCTCACATCCATACATGACCAGTGGAAAAACCATAGCCTTGACTAGATGGACCTTTGTTGACAAAGTAATGTCTCTGCTTTTTAATATGCTGTCTAGGTTGGTCATAACTTTCCTTCCAAGGAGTAAGCATCTTTTAATTTCATGGCTGCAGTCACCATCTGCAGTGCTTTTGGAGCCCCCCAAAATAAAGTCAGCCACTGTTTCCACTGTTTCCCCATGTATTTGCCATGAAGTGAAGGGACCAGATGCCATGATCTTAGTTTTCTGAATATTGAGTTTTAAACCAACTTTTTCACTCTCCTCTTTCACTTTCATCAAGAGGCTATTTTGTTCTTCACTTTCTGCCATAAGGGTGGTATCATCTGCATATCTGAGGTTATTGACATTTCTCCCAGCAATCTTGATTCCAGCTTGTGCTTCCCAGCATCAGGATCTTTTCAAATGAGTCAGTTCTTTGCATCAGGTGGCCAAAGTATTGGAGTTTCAGCTTCAGCCTCAGTCCTTCCAATGAATATTCAGGACTGATTTCCTTTCAGATGGACTGGTTGTATCTCCTTGCAGTCCAATGGACTCTCAAGAGTCTCCTCCAACACAACAGTTCAAAAGCATCAATTCTTCGGCGCTCAGCTTTCTTTGTAGTCCAACTCTCACATCAATACATGACTACTGAAAAAACCATAGCTTTGACTAGATAGGCCCTTGTTGGCAAATAATGTCTCTGCTTTTTAATATGCTGTCTAAGTTCGTCATAGCTTTTCTTCCAAGGAGCAAGTGTCTTTTAATTTCATGGCTGCAGTCACCATCTGCAGTGATTTTGGAGCCCCCCCCCCCCCGCCCCAAATTAATGTCTGTCACTGTTTCCATTGTTTCCCCATCTATTTGCCATGACATGATGGGACCAGATGCCATGATCTTAGTTTTCTGAATGTTGAATTTTAAGCCAACTCTTTCACTCTCCTCTTTCACTTTCATCAAGAGCCTCTTTAGTTCTTCTTTTCTTTCTGCCATAAGGGTGGTATCATCTGCATATCTGAGGTTATTAATATTTCTCCCAGCAATCTTGATTCCAGCTTGTGCTTCATCCAGTCCAGCATTTCTTATGATGTACTCTGCATATAGGTTAAAAAAGCCAGGTGACAATATACAGCCTTGGTGTACTGCTTTCCCTATTTGGAACCAGTCTGTTGTTCCATGTCCAGTTCTAACTGTTGCTTCTTGACCTGCTTTCAGATTTCTCAGAAGGCAGATCAGGTGGTCTGGTAGTCTCATCTCTTTAAGAATTTTCCACAGTTTGTTGTGATTCACACAGTCAAAGGCCTGTGTAGTTGCTGCAAAAGCCCTAATCTCTGCATCACAATGTCAGTCTTGTGACCTAATGACTTTAGGGCTACAGGGAAGCCAAACCATTCTGGAACCTAAGGAATACCAGAACCTAAGGTAGGAAACACAATGTTGCCTTGAAAGTTCATTGGTTCATCCATGCTGTTCGGAAGTACAGTGTCTGAAAGGGCTGAGATTTCTTAGCTGTGAGGGCTCTGGGTACATATGCTGAAGTTTGCTACTATGACCAAAAGACCTCTAGTTTTAAAAGCTGCCAGTAAAGTAATCATCAGAAATCCCCCTGGTCCCAGACATGTCCTTGAACTTTAAGCAATGAGATCTTCTGGAAACCTCCCTGATGGGATGTGGGGTACAGTGACTATTTCAGATGGAGACCACCCGGGTATGTGAAATGTGGTTTTCAATTAGGCTATATATTCCATATCACAGGATTTTGGGGGAGCCTGCATTATCCTAATTCACTAGGAATCTGGGTAAATCAGAACCCCCAAAGGTAAGAGTTCCATGGCAGAGGTTGTCTGGAAATGCCCCTGGGACCCCAGTGTGCTAACAGAAAGCATCCATAAAAGCCCAAGGGCCTGAGAAAATCTAGATGGACGCAGACTTAAAGGGATTATCAGGCTGGTGGTTTAATAACAGGAGCCCATGTTTCCCCAACTTACTATGCTTTGTGGACCTGAAAGATTGCTGGAATCTTGGACAGAGGGAGATTTAGCAGCATGAAAAATTCCTGGGGCATCCGTGAGACGTCACACTGTGGCCGAAGGCGTTCATTAATTCTCAAGATTGCTAGCTAATTAAAGGTCTAAAAGCCTCACAGTTCCACCGCGTGGGTATTAGTGCCCTGAGGGGGAAATCCTCTGTTTGTACTGCAGAGGTCCAGGCTTGTTGTCCAAGCACCCTCGCTTCCCCAGAATAAATTCACACTGGGGCTGAGGAGTATCCCGGAACCCTACCTGCCAAGATGTCTGCGAGCAGGAAGCTTTCTAGGTACACCAGTTAGAAGGAGGTGCAGTGATACAGAAAGGCCCGCTAACAGCAGGTGTCTGAATGGCTGGTTGCAGATAAAGATCTCCGTTCCAAAGCAAAGGATCAGCCTACTGTACATAAAGGCTCTCCTGGACCCCTACGCAAAATATTGTGGTCTCAGAAAGGACCCACAGGTCACCAGGACCAGGGCAGAATGTTTCCAGAAGTCTTTTCTGAGTGCCAGTGGCCAGGGTAGCGTTATTGCGGAGGAACACCCTGTAGGTTCCTCCTGATCAAAATGCATGAGATGCACTAAGGGCTCCGAGTCCTGGCCCTATCTGGAGGGTGATGGTCACAAGGGTACAGATGCCACTAAACAATAGTAGGAACCTTAGGTGCTGAGTGGGCTGGTGATCAGAACCTCCCCAGGGACACTAGCAAGTAAGCCCATGACTAAAAGGGTTCAAAGTGCTGTAGCAAAAGAGGTAGCTGAGGACTTTAAGAGTTACAGCTTCTACATGATGTGGCAGGTTGGTGGCTTAAGAAGGTTTGCTTCCTGCACACATAATCAGGAGTAGGCCCGAAATAGTCACGGAACCTCTGAGTCATGGTACTGTTGGTGGTCGGTGATTCTGCTGGGCACAGGAGCCCGAGGTGAAGGACGGTGGCCTACAAGGGTCAAATTATTTAACTGAAAGTGTACTGGAAAAATATGGTGTCTGATCTGGCTCAAAATTCCTTTGCTTATAGGGACCACTGTATCTTGGTCAGAGATCTATACCTCAATCTAACATGGTCCAGTTGCAGCAGTATTCTGATGGTCAAATTGGACCAATAGCTTGTGCTCCCAATATGGGCTGTGGGTAGAAAGTACCTCATGAACTCATTTGAAGGTGGAATGGCCGTCACGAGGGGTACTGGGGTGAAAAGGCCTGCAGGCGGTTTCTGATAAGGCCTTATATTCCACAGCAGGGTATATTAATTCATTTTGTACGAATGCAGTGCACTGACAGTCTAATTACCAAAAGGCTCACCCAGACATCAAGTCGGGGGAATGGTGTCAGGAAGTACCCCACCAAGTCATCATTAAGGTGTCAGGCATGTAGCACAGTAGGGTTCTGTGTTGTGAGAAGGAGCAATGGCTTGCTGGGCCTAAGGTGTAAAGGCTGCCCCCTGCTGGAGTGCTGGTAGAATGACTTCATGCGTCCATTGAGGGGTATGAAGAATCCATGGAACGTTATGGAGGAGTCCAGTTGCTGGCTGGAATACCAGTAGGTGCACCTTCTGGACCACTGGACGGTGGCCCAGATGGATATTACTTCATCAGTTTGGTTGAGGCATACCCCTCCCCAGCCAGTGGCTAGTGCCATGACCATGTGTTTTCCTTTCCACCACAAGTGGACCGTCTGGTCACTAAAGTACCTCAATACTCGCTGGCACACATACAGATTGGGAGCCAGTAGGTATCCCGGATTGCTTGCTGACAGGAAGTCTGGTGGTCGGAAGGTTTTCTGGGTGCACTACCCAGAAGCCAGTGCAGTGTTAAAAAGGACCCACTTGCTACAGTGTTCTCGATATGTGGTTTTCAATAAAGCCATATATTCTTCAGCAACAGAGCAGGATATTTCCCACTAGAGCTCTCCTGGAACCTAGTATGGGAGTGGCATGGTGTTTTAAAGGCCAAGCAGGGCACTAGCACCAGGGTAGAAGGTGTCTGAAAGTGGTTCAGAATGCCAGTTCCCTCGACTGCATGTATCTGGAAGAATTCCAGGAAGTCCTGGTGGTGGTTTAGTCTCTTAGTCTTGTCCAACTCTTGTGACCCCAAAGACTGCCAGGCTCCTCTTTTCATGTGATTCTCCAGTCAAGAATAGTGGAGTGGGTTGCCATTTCCTTCTGCAGGGTATCTTCCCGACCCAGGGATCAAACCCAGATCTCCTGCATTGCAGGCAGAGTCTTTACCAACTGAGCTGCGAGGTGTGGTATGCTGTGCTTAGTCACTCAGTCGTGTCCAACTGGGCTACAAGGTAGATGCAGCCTACGGTTAGGGAGATGGTCTGAAAGGTATACACTTTCTTGATGACTTTGGGCCAGAAGGAGCTCTGAAATTGTACTGAGGGGTAATTGGTTATTGGCAGGAACTGGGATACATGTAAAGCAGGTCGGGATGGTGGCTGAAGTGGCTCGTGACTGAACCAAAAGGAATTCTGAGCAGCGGGGCAAACTTACATTCAAAATCTCTGGGTCCACAGCATCCACTTGGGCTAAAAGTTATCCCTAACATGCTTCAGCGTGGATGAGCCTTTATAACTCCAGTAAGACTGTAGAATTCTGCCAAAGGTGTCTAGGAACTGGAACATCCCACGAGGCCCATATTGTACAGCAAGGGTTTGGGGTAAGGCCCCTGGCACAGTCATGGGTGGTAAGTCTCGTTGCCAAAGGGTTCCCGGTGCAGAAGTGGATGGGCACATGGTGTCCAGTAGTCCCTCCCTAGCCCTGTCCTCCTCATGACCTGCTTCCATACTAATGGAGTCGGGAAGTGTTTTGTGTTTCAGCACCCTGGACAGCACATTCTGGAGGAGCCCTTAGGGACCTAGAGATTGAGTTGACCAGGAGGTCCAACAACTACATAATTCACATCCTACAAGAAGAGAGATGGTCAGAAGATACACAGTTGCCCAGCTTTCAGACCACGTTGTAGATCTTAGGACACCTGGAATTCTGGGGTCTGATGTGAATGGTGATCATAATGTGCTGTGTATACTAACTTCTGCAAGGACTCTTGACAGAAAGGATTCTAGACAGCATTTCAAATGGGATAGCTGAAGAGTATAAGGGCTATTGTTTCCCATGCCTGTCCAATATCCAGAAGGTTTCTACTTTCTGTATCACATTAACAGGCATGTGCAAGGAACTTTTGGTTCCCAGGCAAGCAGGATAAATCCAGGTCAGAAGGAACCTGGGAAGCATAGCAAAGGAGTAGGATGGTGATCAGAAAATCCATCAGTGCACCCACATTGGGGGGAATTGTGATGTCTGGAAGTGTGATGTCTGAAAGCACTCAGCTTTCTTAACTCCATGTGCCCAGTTTGTTCCATTGTGAAGCCTGTATTATGAGTGAAAATGCTCTGGTTTCAAAAGCATTTTGGAAAACTAGCCACTGGAAATCACCCAGGTGCCCATCACACCAACAGATTTTGATTAGAAATTAGATCCAGAAGGGCCTTCATGATATTGCGTGGTGTTAGGTGCCTAAATGGAACCATGGGAACAGGCATATTGGAAAGTATGGTTCACAGTAGGGCCATGTATTCCACAAAACAGATTTAGTTTTGCCAATAACACGCTAGGTTTTCAGAAGTATATTTTGAAAATGGGACCACTGGTCAGCATGTCTGGGCAGATGCTGTCCTGAACTGTCTCCCGTGGCACCGGTGCAGGAGCAACTTCACCTCTAGAAGAGTCCCAGGGCTTGAGATATCAAGATGGACTCAGACCAAAATGTCTCCTCCTGCTGACAGACTAGTAGGAGGAGCCTGGGTTCCACCACAGAAGTATAGTTGGGAGCCTAAAATATTCTTGGAATCTTAAAGAATTGATATGTGTTGGAATGAAGATACTTGGTGGTCCCCAAGAGGGTATAAATTGTGGCCTAACAGGGTTCATGATTCCTGAAATGGAATCGCTCATGATATCTCTAGTGAGGCCTGTGTTGTGAACAGAGGTGCTGTTGTTCAAACACCAGACTGACAGTTGCCGTGGGGGAAAGTAGTAATTGAGGGGATGTACTCCCCTTCTGCCACCTGTGAGCATGCCGCTCATCCAAGCAAGGTACACACTTCTCAGTTCTCCAGGCTTCACAAAGGTGGGAGCTGACAGGAATCCTGGAAACATAGATGGCAGCAAGTCTGGTGGCTGGAAGGCTCCCTGGTGCACCACACAGCTTAAGGCAGATTGTGAAAGGGGCTATCTTGTACCAGGGCTCTAGATAAATGATCACTTAAAGGGTTTTGTGCTTTACAACACCAGGCAGTCTGTTTTCCTTGTAGAATCCAGTGCACAGACAGCCTGGTCTCAGAATATACCTGGTCTCTGAGAACACAGCACCAGGGCAGGACCACAAGAAATGTTGCAAGTGCAAGTATCCAGAAACCTCCTTGTTCCTGGGCGTTGAGACGGAAAAACCACCCAATGGGCTCTGGGTACCACAGTCTACTGGGAGTGTGATTATGGAAGGGTGTGTGCAAATGGTGCAGGTGAGCACTGGAACTGCCAAATGTCCCAAGAGCTAGTCCTGACCAGTGGCTGGAGGAGTTCTCATTTCTACATCATGCAGGAAGCCTGGGGACCAAAGTACCTTCAGTTCCTAGGCATGCTAGAAGACCCTATGCAAGAGAGAACCTGAGAACCCTAGCAAGAACCCACATCTGTGGTTGGAAGTTTCATAGGGGGTCCCATGTGTGGTTGGGTTGAGGGGAAGGGGAAAGATGGCTGAACTGGTTCCAACACAAAATCGAAAGTACCCACTTACCTCAGTGCCTGTCATGTACTGTGAATGAAAGTGCTCCCATATCGGCAGTAGACAGCCAAACTGATGGCTGGAAAACCCCAGGCCCAAAGCACACTGGTGTGTCACAGATGGGAACTACTCCAAAACTCCTTGCTGAGGAAGGCCCACCTGACCCACATGTGAAAGAATGTGGGTGCCAACACGTGTCTGGAGTAGCAGCATTTTACAAAAATGCTTCCCAATAGGGCTGTATATTCCACAACATAGGCTCTGTCCGGGGGCAATGGGAGCCCTGGATGTAGGTAGTGTCTCCACTAAAGGGCCCTCTGTGACGCAGTGTCTTCCAGGAGTAATGCCTGGTTACCAGCTAGGGGCATGGAAATGTCTCAGGAATGAGGGTGACATACACAAAAAATGAAAAGCCTGATTCTGCTCTGAGCCTAGTTAGAGGATCCCAGGTTTCCATCACATGAGAATAGTGTAGGAGCCTTAATTAGCATCAGAATCTTTCAAAACACTGAGTTTGTTGGCAGAAAGGTTCTCTGGGGCACCAACATGAGGGACAGCTAGTGTCTGAGAGAACTAAGATTCGCTGGTTAGCAAGCTGTCAGGTTCCTCTGGGATGATACTGCTGTGATCCCAAAGTCTCTCCATCTAAGTTGAGCAGACAGGTCACCAAGAAGCCTAGGTTCCCATGAACATGAAAAAAGTTGGGCCAGCAGGAACCTGAAATCCTATTTAGCAAAAAGTCTGATGGTGTGAAATTCTCCAGGCACTTTGACATCAAGGTGCAGTGGCGAAAGATGTCCCTTCCATCAGTTCTCTGGGTGGATGGTCAGCCTTAGGGCAGTGTGTGCCAAAACTCCAGCCCAGGATAGTGCTCATATATGTTCTCCTACAGCTTGCTGCACAAGTAGTTCGGCTTCAGAAAGAATCCACAGGGCACATTCCCCAGCACAGTATATGATTGGAAGTGCTCCCTGGGCAAGAGGGCCCTGGACCCAAGGTGGGCAGAAGAGCCTTAGGGACCTAGAGTTCAGGCTGTGGGCTTGACAGCCACAAAGAATGTGATGCAATCCTCCAGCTGATGGATGGGCTACAGCCATGAGGACACGTGGAACTCTAGATGCAGGGACCAGATGGTGCTAGGAAGGTGCCCAGGGACACAATGGGAGTGAAATTCCATGCTTGAAAGGGTTCTAGATTCTGTTTCAAGTGGGATAGCTGAGGACCCTCCACAAGGGTAGGCCTGGCTAGTGGCTGCAGAGGCCCTGATCTCTGCATCACAATGTCAGTCTGGTGACCTAATCATTTCAGGTAATTCTGGACTGTAAGGAACACCAGACCTGAAGGTTGGAAACACGTTGTTGTCCTGAAAATTCCTTGATTCATACATATTTTGAGGAAGTACAGTGTCTGAAAGAGTTGAGGTTCTTTAGCTGTGAGGGAGCTGGCAGTTTAGTTACCATGAAGGCCATATTGCACAGCAAGAGTTTTGGGAAAGACCGTGGCACAACCATCGGTGGTAAATTTCTTTGCCAAAGGGGCCCTCAGTGCAGAAGTGGTCTGGCACGTGGTGTCCAGAGGCCCTCCCCAGCCATGTGCCCCTCTTTACAAAAGTGTTCCTGTCTTCAGCACCATGGACAGCACACTCTGGAGGAGACCTAAGGCTCAAGATGGACAGGACGTCCAAGGACTGTAGGTTCCACATCCTACACAAGAGTGAAGGTGAAGGTCAGAAGGTTACACGGTTTCCCAGCTTCCAGGTCAAGTAGTAGATCTTAGGACACCTGGAATTCTGAAGTCTAGGCTGGATGGTGATCCCAATGTGCTGTGTATACTAGCTTTTTCAGATTCTTGACAGAAAGGATCTAGGTAGCATTTCATATGGGATAGCTGAGCATTATAAGGATGATAGTTTCCCATGCCTCTTCAGTATCCAGAATGTTTCTAGTATCTATATCACATTATCAGGCTTAGGCAAAGAACTTTTGGTTTCCAGGCAAGCAGGATAAATCCAGGTCAGAAGGGACCTGGGAAACATAGCAAAGGGGTATGATGGTGATCAAAGAAATCCATCAGTACACCCACAGGGTGGCGGGGGGTAGTGTGATGGCTAAAAGGGCTCAGGTTTCTTAACTGCAAGAGCCAGTGTATTCCAGTGTGAGGCCTATATTGTGAGTGAAAAAGCTCTGGTTTAAGCAGGGTTTTGAAAAAATAGCAGCTGGATATCACTCAGATGCCCAGCACACCAGCAGACTTTGATTAGATTTAGGGCCAGAAGGGCTTGTATGATATTAACATGGGTGGTGCAAGGTGCCTCAATGGGACCACGGGCACAGGCATACTGGAAAGTATGGTTCACAGTAGGGTCAAGTATTCCATAGCACAGATTTAGTCTTGGCCAACAAGACCCTTGGTTTTAGGATGTACAGTTGCACACGGGCCTCCAGGGCAGCGTGTCTGGACAGATATTGTCCTGAGCCTCCTCCCATGGTACTGGTGCAGGGGCAAGAACACATCTCAGGGCCTGAGAAATCAAGATGGACTCAAAATGTCATCTCCTGCTGACAGACTAATAGGAGGAGCCTGGGTTCCACCACACATGTGTGATTAGAAGTCTGAACGATCCCAGGAACCTTTGTGAATGGACTTGTTCACAGCAGAAAGGTTCTTCAGGGTTTTCAAGTGGGGACAAATGGTGGCCTAGAGGGTTCATGATTTCTGGGCTGGGCGCACCCATTATATCTCACTCAGACATGTAATGTGAACAGAGGCGCTCTGGTTCAGACACCAGGCCCACAGTTGCCCTGTGGATGGTGGTGCTATGAGGGAAAGTGCTCTCCTTCCCCTGCTGGCAAGCAGACTGGTTGTCTTGGAGAGTAACATACTTCTCAGTTCTCCAGGCTGCACATGGGCTGAGAGTTGGCGAGAATCCTAGAACTGTTGATGGCTGCAAGTCTTGCAGCTGGAACGATCCTGAGTGTACTGTGCAAACGAAGGCAGGACGTGAAAGGGGCTGTCCTGTACCAGGGCCCTAGATGAGTGGTTACTTACAGGGTCTGTGTTCCACAGCACCGGGCAGCCTGTGGTCCTTGTAGAACACTGCACAGATAGCATAGTCTCTGAGAGTACCAACAGGACACAGCTCCAGGGCAGGGTAACCAAAAGTGCTCCAAGTGCAAGTGTCCAGAAAACCTCCTTGTTCCTGAATGGAAAACCACTCCCGATGGGCTATGGGTGCCACAGCCAAGTAGAAGGTGATTATGGAAAGGTGATGTGAAAGGTGAGCCAGGCTACACCCGGCGGAGCCAGTGGCTGGGTGAGTTCTTTCTGCATCATGCAGGAAGCCTGGTGGCCAAAGTACATTCAGTCCCTCGACACGCTATAAGTCCCCATCCAAGAGAGAACCCTAGCAGGGAGCCACATCTGTGGTTGGAATTTTCATTAGGGCTCCCATGTGGGCCTGGGTAGAGGGGAAGGGGAAAGGTGGCTGAAATGGTTCCAATAACAAAACTGAAATTACCCACCTTACCTCAGTGTGTGTCACGTACTGTGACTGAAAATGCTCCCATTTTAACACTAGACGGCTAAACTGATGTCTGGAAAGCCCCAGGCCCCAAACACACTGGTGCATCGCAGATGGGAACTACCCCAAAACTCCATGGTGAAGAAGCCCCTCCTGACACTCCTGTGGCAGACTGTGGGTGTTCAAATGGGTGTGGAATACCAGCATTTTACAAGAATGTTTCCCACTAGGGCTGTGTATAACAAGTAAGGCTCTGACTAGGGCCAATGGGATTCCTGGATGCAGGTACTATCTCCACTTAAGGACCCTCTGTGCAGCAGTGTCTTCCAGGGGTAATGCCTGTGGTATCAGCAAGGGGCATGGAAATGGCCCAGGCATGAGAAGGTGACATACCCAAGAGTGAAAAGCCTTGTTCTTCTATTAGCCCAGTTGGAGATACCTGGGTTTCTATCATGTGAGAATAGTGTAGGAGCCTTAATTATCATCAGAAACTTAGTAATAAAGTTGTTGGCAGGAAGGTTCTCCTGGGCACCAGCACAATGGACAGCTAGTGGCTGAGAGAACTCCAGATTCCCCAGCTAGCAAGCTCTCAGTTCCTCTGGGCTGATAGTGCTGTGACCCCAAAGGTTCTGCACCTAAGGGGGGCATACTGGTCACCAAGAAGCCTGGGTTCTCATGAATATGCAGAAATTAGGGGCTAGCAGGAAACCTGGAACCCTATCTAGCAAAAAGTCCGATGGCCAGAAGATCCCGCAGGCACTTCCAGATCAAGATGCAGTGGGGAAAAGAGGTTCCTTGCACCAGATCTCTGGGTGTATGGTTAGCTTAGGGTAGTGTGGGCCACAGTTCGGGGCAGAGAGTGCTTGTGTGTGTTCTCCTGGAGCTCATTGCTCAAGTGGTTTGGCAGCAGAAAGAATCCACAGGGAACGTGCCAGAGCACAGTACATGTCCGGCAGTGCTCCCTCGGTGAGAGGGCCCTGAACTAAATGTGGGCAGAAGAGCCTTAGGAACCTAGAGTTCAGGCCGTGAGTTTCATGGCCACTAAGAAGGTGATGATTGAAGTGTATCTGATCCTCCAGCTGATGGATGGGCTAGTGCCATAAGGACAAGGTGGAACTCTAGATGCAGGGACCAGATGGTGCTAGGAAGGTGCCCAGGGACACATTGGGTGTGGAATTCCCTGTCTGAAAGGGTTCTAGGTTCTGTTTCAAGTGGGATAGCTGAGGACCATCCTAAAGACCAGGCCTAGCTGGTGGCTGCAAAGGCCCTGATCTCTGAATCACAATGTCAGTCTAGTGATCTAATGATTTTTTTTAAGTCTACAGGGAAGCCAAACTATTCTGGACCCTAAGGAACACCAGACCCTAAGGGAGGAAATGTGTTGTTGACTTGAAAGTTCATTCGTTCATCCATGCTGTTGGTACTTTCAGTGCCTGAAAGGGTTGAGATTCCTTAGCTGTGAGGGCTCAGGGTACATAAGCCCCAGTCTGGTACTGTGACCAAGAGAGCTTTAGTTTTAACAGCCACCATTAATCACCAGAAGTCCCCTTGGTTCCAGGCATGTCCATGAACTTTGAGCAGTAGGAGTACCTGGACACTCCCCTGATGTGATGGTGCCTAATTTTGACTGAGACAGGCAGGATACGGGAAGTGTGGTTTTCAATTAGGCTATATATTCCATATCACAGGATTGGGGGGGGGGGGTGTCATGCCACACGACTCCAGTTTACTGGCAATGTGGCTAAATCAGGACCCCTAGGGCAGTAGTTCCAATGGCAGATGCTGTCTGGAAATGCCCCCAGGGATACCAGTGTGCTAAAAGAAGGAATCCAGAAAAGTCCCAGGGCCTGAGAAAATCTAGATGGACGCAGACCTAAGGGATCATCAGGTTGATGGCTCAATAAGTGGAGCCCATATTTCCCCTCCAGAGTTTGGTTTGCTGACCTAGAGGGTTGCTGGAATCTTGGAGAGAAGGAAATTTAGCGGCAGGAAAAATACCTGGGGCATCCACAAGAGGGCAGACAGTGGCTGAGAGCGCTCATTTAATCTCAGGACTGCTAGTTAATTGAAGGTCTGAAAGGCTCACCGTTCCACCTGGTGGATATTAGTACCTAGAGGGGGAAGTCCTCTGTTTTCAGCTCTGTCAGGCAGCCTGGTTACCCCAGCACCCGCGGTTCACCAGAATAAATTCACAGTGGGGGCTGGGAAGGAGCCGGGGACCCTAGCTGCTAAGATGTCTGCAGGCAGTAGCATTACGGGTACACCAGTTAGATGGAAGTGCCGTGATGCTAAGGGCCCTCCCACTGCAGGAGGCTGAATGACTGGTTGCCAAAAAAGAACTAACTTCCAAAGCAAAGATGCGGGCTACTATGCATAAAGGCCCTCCTGTAAGCCTACACAAAATATTCTGGTCTCAGAAAGGACCCACAGGTCACCAGGACCAGAGCAGAATGTGTCCAGAAGTCTTTTCTGAGTGCCAGTGGCCAGGGCAGCATCACTGCAGAGGAACACCCTGCAGGTTCCTCCTGATCAAAATGGATGAGATGCACTAAGGGCTCTGCATCCTGGCCCTGTCTGGAGGGTGATGGTCACAAGGGTACAGAGTGCCCCTAAATAACAGTGAGATGTGGGGGCATGAGTGTAGGAACCTTAGGTGCTGGTGATCGGAACCTCTCCAGGGACAATAGTGAGCAAGCCCGTGACTGAAAGGGTTCAAAGTGCTATGGCACATGAGCTAGTGGAGAACTGGAAGAGCAATTGACTCACCACAGACAAGCCTAACACCTGACCTGAAGGGTTCTAGGTTTTGCATCACAGGGGAAGGTTGGTGGCTTAAGAACGTTTGGTTCCAGGGAACATGATGGTCAGTAGACCAGAAATAGTCCTGGAACCTTAGAGCCAGGATACTGTCTGTGGTCAGTGATTCTGCTGGGAACTGGAACTCAAGGTGAAGGATGGTGGCCTACAAGTGTCAAATTTCTTAGCTGAAAGCGTACTGGAGAAATAAGGTGGCCAACGGGGTTCAAAATTCCTTTGCTTAAGTGCCCACTCTATGTTTTTCAGAGCTCTATACCTCAATCTAATATTTTCCAATGTCAGCAGTAGGCCGACAGTCAAACTGGACCAACAGCTTGTGCTTCCAATATGGGCTGTGGGCAGAAAGCAACTCACAAAAACATTTAAAGGTGGAATGGCCCTTATGAGGAGTACTGGGGCCAAAGGGCCCACAGCTGGTTTCAGGTAAGGCTTTATATTCCACAGCAAGATATCTTAATTCAGATCGTAGGAACACAGTGCACTGACAGTCTAATTGCCAAAAGGCTCACCAGGACAACAAAGTCAGGGGGAATGGTGCCCAGAAGTACCCCACGAAGGCATCACTGAGATGTTAGGCATGTACCACAGTAGGGTACTATGTTGTGAGAAGGAGCGATAGCTTGCTGGGCCCAAGACATAAAGGCCACCTTCTGCTCAAGGGCTAGTTTGAGAACCCAATGTGTCCATTTAAGGACAGGAAGAATCCATAGAACGGTATGGAGGAGGCAGGTTGCTGGCCAGAATATGAGTGTGGGGCACCATCTGGGATGTGGGACAGTAGTCCAGAGGGATCTTGCTTAATCAGTTTGGTTGAGGCATACCCCTCCCCAGCCAGTGGCTGGTGCCATAACCATGTGCTTTCCTTTCCACCACAAGTGGACCTTCTGGTTACTAAAGAAACTTAATACTCGCTGGCACAGATACAGATTGGGGGCCAGGAGGCATTCTGGATTGCTTGCTGACAGGAAGTTGGTAGTCAGAAAGTTTTCTGGGTGCACTGCATGAAAGGGGGTGTGGTTTTAAATAGGAGCCCCTTGCACCACTGTTCTTGATAAGTGATTGTTAATAAAACCAGATATTCTTCAGCAATAGAGCAGACTATTTCCCATAAGGGCTCTCCTGGAACCCAGTACAGGGGCAGCATGGTTTTCTAAAGAATGAGCAGGGCACTGCACCTGGGCAGAAGGTGTCCGGAAGAGGTTTGAGTGCCTGTGCCCTGGACAGCATGTGTCAAAAGAACCCTCAGAATCCTAGATGCACAAAGTCAGTGCGTTCTACAGCCTGTAGTAAGGGAGATGGTCTCAAAAGTATATACTTTCTTGATGACTTTGGGCCTGAAGGATCTCTGGAATTGTAGTGAGGGGTGATTGGTTATTGGCAGGTACTGGAAAGCATGCAGAGCAGGCAGAGATGGTGACCGAAATGGCTCTAGTGACTAAATCAAAAGTTATTCTGGGCAGCAGGTCAAACTTACAGTCAAAATCTCCAGGGCCACAGCATCCACTTGGTTGAAAAGGTATCCCTGAAACGCTTCAGCATGAAAGGGCCATCATGACTTCAATAAGACTGTAGAATGCTGCCCAAGGGGTCTAGGCAGGCGGAACTTCCCACAAGGGCCATATTGCACTGCAAGGGTTTGTGGTAAGACCCCTGGCACAGCCATGGGTGGTAGGTCTCATCGCCAAAGGAGCCCTGTGCAGAAGTGACTGGGCGCATGGTGTCCAGAAGTCCCTCCCCAGCCCTGTGCCCCTCATAACCTGCTTCCAGTCTAACAGAGTCTGGATTAGACTCTAGGATTAAGCACCCTGGATAACACATTCTGGAAGAGCCCTTAGGGACCTAGAGGTCAAGTTGGACACACTGTCCTACGGGTTATAGATTCTACATCCTACAAGAAGAGAGATGGTCAAAAGGTACACTGTTGTCCGGCTTTCAGACCACGTTGTAGATCTTAGGACACCTGGAACTCTGGGGTCTAGGGTGGATGGTGATCATAATGTGCTATGTATACTAATTTCTTTATAGGCTCCTGACAGAAAGGATTCTAGGTAGCATTTCAAATGGGATAACTGAAGTGTATAAGGGCCATAGTTTGCCATGCCTCTCTGGTATCCAGAAGGTTTCTTGTTTCTGTATCACATTCTCAGGCATGGGCAAAGAACTTTTGGTTCCCAGGCAAGCAGGATAAATCCAGGTCGGATGAAACCTGGGAAGCATAGCAAAGGAATACTTTGGTGATCAAAAAATCCATCAGTGCACCCACGTTGGGGGGAAGTGTGGTGGCTGAAATGCTCAGCTTTCTTAATTCCAAGTGTCCAGTTTATTCCACTGTGAACCTGTAATTATGAGTGAAAATTCTCTGGTTTCAAAAGTGTTTTGAAAAGCTAGTGTCTGGAAATCACCCAGGTGTCCAGCACACCAACAAACTTTGATTAGAAATTTAGAGCGAAAAGGGCCTTCATGTTATTAACATGTGTGGTGTTAGGAGCCTAAATGGGACCACAGGCTCAGGTATACTGGAAAGTATGGTGCACAGTAGGGCCACATATTCCACAGCACAGATTTGATCTTGGACAACAAGACCCTAAGTTTTCAGAAGTATAGTTGGAAACGGGCCCCCGGGGCAGTGTGCCCAGGCAGATGGTGTCCTGAACTGCCTCCAATGGCACCAGTGCAGGGGCAACCTCACATCCAGAAGATCCAAGGGCATGAGAAATCAAGATGGACTCAGACCAAAAATGTCTCTTCCTGCTGGCAGACTAATAGGAGGAACCTGGGTTCTGCCACAGAAGTGTAATTGAGTGACTGAGTGAGTAAAAGTTGCTCAGTTGTGTCTGACTGTTTGCTACTCCATGTACTATACAGTCCATGGAATTCTCCAGGCCAGAATACTGGAGTGGGTAGTCTTTCCCTTCTCCAGGGGATCTTCCCAACCCAGGAATTGAACCAGGGTCTCCTACATTACAGGCAGATCCTTTACCAACTGAGCCATCAGGGAAGCCCTATAGAAGTGTGATTGGGAGCCTAAAACATCCTCAGAACCTTACAAAATGGATTTGCTGTTGCCATGAAGGTTCTTGAGGGTCCCAAGGGAGGACAAATGGTGGCCTACAGGGTTCATGATTCCTGGGCTGGAATAGCCCATGATATCTCTAATGAGGCCTATACTGAAAACAGAGGTGCTCTGGTTCAATCACCAGGCTGATAGTTGTCCTGGGGGACAGTAGTGTTTTGAGGGGAAGTTCTCCTTTGCCACCCATGAGCAGGCTGGTCACCCAAGAAGGCAACACACTTCTCAGTTCTCCAGGCTTTATAAGGTGGGGGCTGGCAGGAATCCTGGAACCCTAGATGGCAGCAGGTCTGGTGTCCAGAAGGCCCCCTGGGGCACCGCGCAGATGAAGGTACCATGTGAAAGGGGCCATCTTGCACCAGGGCTCTAGGTAAGTGGTTACTTACAGGGCTCTGTGTTCCACAGCACCAGGCAGCTTGTGGGCCTTGTAGAACCCAGTGCACAGACAGCCTGGTCTCTGAGAGTATCCCCAGAACCCAGCACCAGGGCAGGGTCACCAGAAGTGCTCCAAGTGCAAATGTCCAGATGGAAAACCATGTCAGATGGGCTCTGGCTACCATAGGATACGTTAAGGGTGAATGTGGGAAGGGCATATGCAAATGGTGTAGGTGAGCACTGCAACCACTAAATGTCCCTAGAGCTAGGCCTGACCAGTGGCTAGAGAAGTTCTCATTTCTACATCACGTGGGAAGCCTGATTGCCAAAGAACCTTCAGTTCCTAGGAATGCTAGAAGAACCCATACAAGAAGGAACCTGAGAACCCTAGCAAGGAGCCACATCTGTGGTTTGAAGTTTCATTAGGGCTCCCATGTGGACTTGGCTAAGTAGAGGTGAAGGGAAAAGGTGGCTGAAATGGTTCCAACACAAAAATCGAAAGTATGCACTTGACCTCAGTGCATGTCATGTACTGTGCTCCCATTTCAGCAGTAGATATCCAAACTGATGGCTGGAAAGCCCCATGACCCAAGCAAACTGGTGCATCGTAGATGGGAACTACTCCAAAACTCCATGGTGAGGAAGGCCCACCTGACTCTTATGTGATACAGTGTAGATGCCAAAATGTATATGGAGTTGCAACATTTTACAAAAATGGTTCTCACTAAGGCTGTATATTCCACAGCTCAGGCTCTGTCCAGCGCCAGTGGGACCTCTGGATGTAGGTATGTTTCCACTTAAAGGGCCCTCTGCACAGCAGATGTCTTCCAGGAGTAATGCCTGTGTTACCAGTTAGGGGCACAGAAATGTCCCAGGCATGAGAGAGTGACGTACCCAAAAGTGAAAAGTCATGTTCTGCTCTGAGCCCAGTTGGAGTATCTTGGGTTTCCATCACGTTTGAATAGTGTAGGAGTCTTAATTATCATCAGAACCTTGAAAATCAGTGAGGCTGTTGGCAGGAAGGTTCTCTGGGGCACCAACATGAGGGCCAGCTAGTGGCCAAGAGAACTAAGATTCACTGGTTAGCAAGCTCTAGGTTCCTCTGGGATAACAGTGCTGTGGTCCCACAGTCTGTCTGTCTAAGGTGGGCAGACAGGTCACCAAGAAGTCTAGGTACCCATAAACATGAAAAAAGGATGGGTCAGCAGGAACTGGAACCCTAGCTATCAAAAAATCCAATGGCCAGAAATTCCCCAGGCACTTCCAGATCATGATGCAGAGGGGAAAAGAGGTCCCTTGCACCAGATCTCTCAGTGGATGGTTAGCCTTAGGGCAGTGCATGCCAAAACTCCAGCCCAGGATTGTACCTGTATGTGTTCTCCTGGAGCTCAAGTCAGAAGTAGTTTGGCTTCAGAAAGAATCCACAAGGCATGTTCCCCAGCATGGTACATGACTGGAAGTGCTCCCTGGGTGAGAGGGCCCTGGACCCAAGGTGGGCAGAAGAGCCTTAAGGACCTAGAGTTCAGGCTGTGAGTTTCACAGCCATTAAGAAGGGGATGATGTGAGGAGTATCTAATTCTCCAGCTGATGGACAGGCTAAGGCCATGAGGACACGTGGAACTTAGAAACAGGGACTAAATGGTGCTAGGAAGATGCTCAGGGACACAATGGGTGTGGAATTCCGTGTCTGAAAAGGTTCTAGATTCTGTTTCGAGTGGGATAGCTGAGGACCATTCCCAAGGCCAGGCCTGCCTAGTGACTGCAATGGCCCTGATTTCTGAATCACAATGTCAGGCTAGTGCCCTATAGTAGGTCTATAGGGAAGCCAAACACTTCTGGACCCTAAGGAACTCCAGACCCTAAGGGAGGAAACACATTGTTGACTTGAAAGATCATTGGTTCATCCA
The DNA here is from genome assembly GCF_033118175.1 of Dama dama. Classification (NCBI taxonomy): domain Eukaryota; kingdom Metazoa; phylum Chordata; class Mammalia; order Artiodactyla; family Cervidae; genus Dama; species Dama dama. The sequence goes on along the minus strand of NC_083714.1, from coordinate 125,843,351 downwards.
TGCTGTTGGTAAATTCAGTGCCTAAAAGGGCTGAGATTCCCTACTTGTGGGGGCTCATGGTACATATGCCCAAGTCTGGTACTGTGACCAAAATAACTCTAGTTTTAAAAGCCACCAGTAATCACCAGAAATCCTGTTCATCCAGAGAATGTCTGCGAACTTTGAGGAGTAAGATTTCCTGGACACTTCCCTTATGTATTGTGGAGTACGGTGCCTAATTTTGCCTGAGACCACCAGGGTACGGGAAGGGTCATTTTCAATTAGGCTATATATGCCATAGTACAAGATTTGGGTACAGCCCACCCCATGCTAGTTCACTGGGAATCTGGATAAATCAGGTCTACAGGGGCAGCACTTCCATGGCAGATGGTGTCTGGAAAGGCCCTCTGGGACTTCAGTGTGCTAGCAGGCAAGAATCCAGAAGAGTCACAGGGCCTGAGAAAATGTAGATGAACGCAGACCTAAAGGGATCATCAGGCTGATGGTTTAATAAGAGGAGCCCGTATTTCCTTGCCTGAGTATGGTCTGTGGACCTGAAGGATTGCTGGAATCTTGCACGCATGCTAAGTCAGTTCAGTCCTGTCCAACTCTTTGGGATCTCATGGACTGTAGCCTGCCAGAATCCTTAGTCCCTGGAATTTCCCAGCCATGGATACTGGAGAGGGTTGCCATTTCCTTCTCCAGGGGGATTTCCCTGTCCCAGCGGTGGAAGTCGCATCTCTTATGTCTCCTGCATTGGCAGGTGTGTTCTTTACCACTAGCGCCACCAGCTGGAATCTTCAAGATAGGAAAATTTAGTGGCCAGAAAAATCCGTGGGGCATACACGATACAGCAGTCAGTGGCCGAGAGCACTCATTAAATCTCAAGACTGTGAGCTAATTGAAGGTCTGAAAGGCTGAGTTTCACCTGGTGAGTATCAGTGCCTAGAGTGGGTATTCTCTGCTTGCACTGCAGATGGCCAGGCTTGCTGTCTAAGCACCCTTGGTTCCCCAGAACAGATTGACACTAGGGGCTGGGGAGTATCCGAGAACCCTAGCTTCCAAGAAGTCTGCAGGCAGGAAGCTTTCCAGGTACACCAGTTAGAAGGAGGTGAAGTGATGCAGAAGGGCCCTCTTGCTACAAGAGGCTGGATGGCTGGTTGTAGATAAAACCAGCTAAAACTCCAGATAAAACTCCGTTCCAAAGCAAAGGTCGGGCTAGTGTACATAAAGGCTCTCCTGGAACCCTATGCAAAATATTGTGGTCTCAGAAAGGACCCACAGGTCACCAGGACCAGGGCAAAATGTGTTCAGAAGTCCTTTCTGAGTGCCAGTGCCCAGGGCAGCGTCATTGCGGAGGAACACCCTGTAGGTTCCTCCTGATCAAAATGCATGAGATGCACTAAGGGCTCTGAGTCCTGGCCCTATCTGGAGGGTGATGGTCACAAGGGTATAGAGTGCCCCTAAATAACAGTGAGACTCCGGATCATAAGAAACGTAAGAACCTTAGGTGCTGGGTGGGCTGGTGATCAGAACCTGTCCAGGGATACTAGCGGGCAAGCCTGTGACCGAAATGGTTCAAAGTTTTATGACACTAGAGCTAGCTGAGGACTGGAGGGGCAATTGGCTCACCACTGACAAGCCTAACTCCTGACATGAAGGGTCTAGCTTCTGCATGAAAGGACATGTTGGTGGCTTAAGAATGTTTGGTTCCTGGGCACATGATTGGCAGGAACCTGGAAAAAGTCCCAGAACCTTAGAGCCAGTGTACTATTGGTGGTCGGTGATTTTGCTGGACACTGGAGCTTGAGGTGAAGGATGGTGGCCTACAAGACTCACAATTCTCAGTCTAAAGAGGCCTAGAGAAATATGGTGGCCGATAGGGCTCAAAATTCCTTTGCTCATAGGACACGTTGTATCTCGGTCAGAGAACTATACCTGAACCTATGTTCCAGTTTCAGAGGCAGGCGGGTGGTCAGATTGGACTGACAAGCTGTGCTTCCTGTACAGGCCATGGACAGGAAGTACCTCATGAAAATGTTCGAAGCCGGAATGGCCCTCACGAGGCTAACAGGATGGGAGTACTGGGGTTGAAGGGCCCCCAGGTACCAACAAGCTGTTAGGATGATTTCCAGTAAGGTCCTATATTCCACAGCAAGAATTCTTAATTAAGTTCTTAGGAACCCAGTGCACTGACAGTCTAGTTGGCAAAAGGATCACCCTGACAATAAAGTCGGGGGAATGGTGTCCGGAAGTACCCCCACCAAGGCATCATTTCTGTGTGAACCATGTACAAAACTACAGTACTGTGTTGAGAGAAGGAGCGATGGCTTGTGGGGCCCAAGGCATAAAGGCTGCCCCTGCTGAATGCTGGTAGGAGGAGCCCATGCTTCCATTGAGGGGTATGAAGAATCCATGGAACCCTATAGAGGATGCAGGTTGCTGGCCGGAATGTAAGTGTGGGGCACCATCTGGACTGCTTGCCAGTGGCTCAGAGGGATCTTACATCAGTTTGCTTAGAGTGGTTGAGGCCAACCCCTTCTCAGCCAGTGGCTAGTGCCATGACCATGTGCTTTCTTTTCTACCACAAGCGGACCTTCTTGTCACCAAAGAACCTTAATACTCTTTAACACACACATATATTGGGGGCCAGTGGGAATTCCAGTTCGCTTGCTGACAGGAAGTCTAGTGACCAGTAAGACTTCCAGGAGGACTGCCCAGGAGCCAGTTAGGTGGAAAAGGAGCCCCTTGCAATCATGTTCTCAATAGGTGGTTGTCAATAAAACTACATATTCCTCAGCAATATAGCAGGCTGTTTTCCATAAGGGCTCTCCTGGATCCCAGTACAGGGGCAACAGGGTCTTTTAAAGGACAAGCAGGGCACCAGTTCCAGGGCAGACGGTGTCCAGAAGTGGTTCAGAGTGCCAGTTCCCTGAACTGCATGTGTCTGGAAGAACTATGGGAGTCCTAGATGCACAAAAGGCCTTGGCTCTACAGCCTACGAGAAGGGAGATGATCTCAAGGGTATATACTTTCAATATGACTTTGGGCCAGAAGGAGCTCTGGAATTGTAGTGAGGGGTTAAATTGGTTATTGGCAGGTTCTTGGATGGGAAGGAGTGGGTAGAGATGGTGGCTGAAATGGCTCATGTTACTGAACTAAAGGGCATTCTGAGCAGTGGAGGTGACTTTCAGTCAGTATCTCCAAGTCCACAACATCAGCTGTGAGTGGAAAGATCTTACTGAAAAGCTTTGGGGTGAAAGGGCCTTCATGACACCAATACGACTGTAGAATGCTGACAAAAGGGGTCCAGGGAGCTGTCAGTTTAATTACCACAAGGGCCATATTCATATTGTGCAGCAGGGGTTTCAGTTAAAGACCGTGGCACAACCATTTGTGGTAAGTCTGTGTGCCAAAGGGGCCCCCAGTGCAGCAGTGGCCGGGCTCTTGGTGTTCAGAAATCCCTCCCCAGCCTTGTGCCTCGCACGACCCGGCATCCAGGCTGAGTCTGGAAGTGTTCTGGGGTTCAGCACCTTGGACAGCACACTACGGAAAGGGCCCTTAGAGACCCAAGGATCAAGATGGACAGGACGTCCAAGGGTTGTGGGTTCCACATCCTACACAAGAATGATGGTCAGAAGCTGTTGCCCAGTTTTCAGGCCAACTAGTAGATCTTAGGACACTTGGTATCCTGGAGTCTAGGGTGGATGGTGATCCCAATGTGCTGTGTATACTAACTTTTTCAAAGACTCTTGACAAGATCTAGGTAGCACTTCAAATGGGATAACTGAGGACTATAAGCACCATAGTTTCCCATGCTTGTCCCATAACCAGAAGGTTTCTAGTATCTGTATCAATTATCAGGCTTAGGCAAAGAACTTTTGGTTACCAGGCAAGCAGGATTAATCCAGGTCAGAAGGAACCTTGAAAACATAGCAAAGGGATACAATGGTGATCAGAAAAATCCATCAGTGCACCTACAGGGCAAAGTGTGATGGCTGAAAGGGTTCGGGTTTCTTAACTGCAAGAGCCCGGTGTATTCCAGTTTGAGGCCTATACTGTGAGTACAAATGCTCTGGTTTAAACAGCCTTTTGAAAAACTATCAGCTGGGTATCAAATAGATTCCCAGCACACCAACAGACTTTGATTAGATTTAGGGCCAGAAGGGCTTGCATGATATTAACATGGGTGGTGTAAGGTGCCTCAGTGGGACCATGGACACAGGCATACTGGAAAGTGTGGTTCACAGTAGCACCATATATTCCACAGCACAGATTTAGTATTGGCCAACAAGACCCTTGGTTTTTGGATGTACAGTTGCAAATGGGCCCCCATGGCAGCGAGCCCTGGCAGATAGTGTATTGAACTGCCTCCTATCACACTGATGCAGGAGCAAGAACACATCTAGAAGAGTCTCAGGGCATGAGAAATCAAGATGGACTCAGACCAAAATGTCTTCTCCTGCTGACAGACTAATAGGAGGAGCCTGGGTGCCACCATACATGTGTGATTAGAAGCCTGAACGATCCCGGGAACCTTAGTGAATGAGCAGGTTCACAGCAGGAAGATTCTTTGGGGTCCCCAAGTGGGAACAAATGGTGGTCTAGAGGGTTCATGATTTCTGTACTGGAAGCACCCATGATATCTCAGTCAGACACGTAATGTGAACAGAGGTGCTCTAGTTCAAATACCAGGCCCACAGTTTCCCTGTGGATGGTAGTGGTATGAGGGAAAGTGCTCACCTTCCGTTGCTGGCAAGCAGGCTGGTTGTCCTAAAGAGCAACATACTTCTCAGTTCTCCAGGCTGCACACAGGCTGGGATTTGGAGGGAATCCTGGAACTGTTGGTGGCTGCAAGTCTGGTGGCTGGAAGGATCCTGGGTTATTGTGCAAATGAAGGCAGGACACAAAAGGGTCTGTCTTGCAACAGGGCTCTAGATAAATGGTCACTAACAGGGTTCTGTGTTCCACAGCACCAGGCAGCCTGTGGTCCTTGTAGAACCAGTGCACAGACAGCCTGGTCTGTCTGAGAGTATCCCCAAAACATAGCACCACAGCATGGTCACCACAAGTGCAGCAAGTGCATGTGTCTAGAAACCTCCTTGTTCCTGGATGTCAGGATAGAAAATCCACCTGATGGGCTCTAGGTTCCTCGGCCTATGTTGAGAGTGATTGTGGGTTGAAAAGTGAAAGTGAGGTCACTCAGTCATGTCTGACTCTTTGTGACCCCATGGACTGTAGCCTACCAGGCTACTCCGTCCATGGGATTTCCCAGGCAAGAATACTGGAGTGGGTTGCCATTTCTTTCTCCAAGGGATCTTCCTGACCCAGGGATCAAACCCGGGTCTCCCACATTGTAGGCAGACACTTTACCATCTGAGCCACCAGGGAAGTGAGTTGGGCATGTACAAATGGTGTAGCTGAGTGCTAGAACCACCAAATGTTCTGAGAGCTAGGTCTGACCAGTGGCTAGAAGAGTTCTCATTTCTATATCACAGGAAGGCTGTTGGCCAAAGGACCTTCACTTCCTAGGCACGCTAGAAGATCCCTTGCAAGAAAGACCCCAAGAACACTTGCAAGGAGACATGTCTGTGGTCTGAAGTTTCATTAGGCCTCACATGTGAGGTTGGGTAGAGGGGAAGGGGAAAGGTGGCTGAAATGGTTCCAACACTTAACTGAAATTACCCACTTTACCTCAGTGTGTGTCATGTACTGTGACTGAAAGTGCTCCCATTTCAACACTAGACAACTAAACTGATGGCTGCAAAGCCCCAGGACCCAAGCATGCTGGTGTGTCGAGGATGGCATCTACCCCAGAACTCCATGGTTTGGAAGGCCCTTCTGACACTCATGTGACAGACCGTTGGTGCTAAAATGGGTATGGAGTAGCAGCATTTTACAAGTATGATTCCAGTAGGACTGTATATTACAAGTATGTCTCTGACTAAGGCTAGTTGGAGCCCTGGATGCAGGTAGTGTCTCACTTAAGGGCCCTCTGCATATCAGATGTCTTCTGGGAGTTATGCCTGTGGTACCAGGGAGGGGCATGGAAATGTCCCAGGTATGAGAGGGTGATATACGCAAAGTGAAAAGCCTTGTCCTCCTCTAAGCCCCATTGGAGGAGCTTGTGTTTCCAAATTATGAGAATAGTGTAGGAGCCTTAAGTTATCATCAGAACCTTCCTAAGCAATCTGGTTGTTGGCTGGGTGTTCTCTGGGGCACCAACTCCAGGGACAGCTAATGGCTGAGAGAACTAAGATTCCCTGGCTATCAAGCTCTCAGTTCCTTAAGAATGATAGTGTTGTGACCCCAAAGTCTCTCAACCTAAGGTGGTCAGACAGGTGGCCAAGGACCCTAGGTTCTCATGAACATGCACAAAGTGGGGGCCAGCAGGAAACCTGGAACCCTAGCTAACAAAAGCTCTGATGACCAGAAATTCCCTAGGCACTTCCAGATCAAGATGCAGTGGGGAAAGAGGTCCCCTGCATCAGATCTCTGAGTGGATGGTTACCTTTAGGGCAGTGTGTGTCACATATCCAGGGCAGGGTAGTGTGTGTGTGTTCTCCTGGGGCTCAGTGCTCAAGTACTTTGACTTCAGAAAGAACCACAAGGCACAAACACCAGGGAGAACATGTCCAGAAGTATTCCCTGGGTGAGAGGGTCTTGGACCAAAGGTGGGCAAAAGAGCCTTAGGAACCTAGAGTTCAGGCTGTGAGTTTCACAGCCACTAAGAAGGTGAATGATGTGAAGTATACCTAATTCTCCAGCTGATGGACAGGCTAGGTCCACGAGGACATGTGGAACTCAGATGCAGGGACCAGATCGTGCTAAGAAGGTGCTCAGGGACCCAAAAGATGTGGAATTCCATGTTTGAAAGGGTTCTAGGTTCTGTTTCTAGTTGGGTAGCTGAGGACCATCCCCAAGGCCAGGCCTGGCTAGTGGCTGCAAAAGCCCTAATATCTGCATCACCGTGTCAGTCTGGTGATCTAATGACTTTAGGTCTACAGGAAAGCCAGACAATTCTGGACCATAAGGAACACCAGAACCTAAGGTAGGAAACATGTTGCATTGAGAGTTCATTGGTTGATCCATGCTGTTGGTAAGGACAGTGTCTGAAAGGGCTGAGATTCCTTAGCTGTGAGGGCTCTGGATACATATGGCCGTTTGCTAACTGTTACCAAAAGACCTCTAGTTTTAAAAGCCGCCAGTAAAGCAATCACCAGAAATCCCCTGGTCCCCAAGATGTCCATGAACTTTGAGCAGTAAGATCTGTTGTAAACTTCCCTGATGGGATGTGGAGTACGGTGCCTAATTGGGCCAGAGACCTCGGGGTATGGTAGTGTGGTTTTCAATTTGGCTATATGTTCCATTATCACCAAATTTGGGGGGATCCCGTGTTACAACAGTTCACTGGGAATCTGGGTAAATCAGGATCCCAAGGGGAGGAGTTCCATGGCGGATGGTGTCTGGAAATGGCCCCAGGGACTCCAGTGTGCTAGCAGAAAGAATCCAGAAAAGTCCAAGGGCCTGAGAAAATCTAAATGGATGCAGACTTAAAGGGATCATCAGGTTGATGGTTTAATAACAGGAACCCATATTTCCAAGCCTGACTATGGTTGTGGACCTGAAGGATTGCTGGAATCTTGGAGAGAGGGAAATTTAGCAGCAGGAAAAATTCCCGGGGCATTGGTGAGAGGGCAGACTCTGGCCAAGGGCGCTCATTAATTCTCAAGACTGCTAGCTAATTAAGGTCTGAAAGACTCACAGTTCCACCTGGTGGGTGTTAGTGCCCTGAGGGTGAATTAATGTGTTTATACTGCAAATGGCCTGGCTTGTTGTCCAAACACCCTCGGTTCCCCGGAACAAATTCATACTGGGAGCCAGGAGGTACCCAGAACCCTAGCTGCCATGAAGTTGGCCTGCGGGAAGGGAAGCTTTTCAGGCACATAAGTTAGATGGAGATGCAGTGATGCAGAAGGGCCCTCTCATTGCAGGAGGCTGAACAGCTGGTTGCCAATAAAGATCTCCGTTCCAAAGCAAAGGTGCAGGCTATTGTGCATAAGGCTCTCCTGGAACCCTACTCAAAATATTGTGGTCTCAGGAAGGACCCACAGGTCACCAGGATCAGAGCAGAATGTGTTAAGTCCTTTCTGAGTGCTAGTGGCCAGGGCAGCATCATTGCGGAGGAACACCCTGTAGGTTCCTCCTGATCAAAATGCATCAGATGAACTGAGGGCTTCAAGTCCTGGTGCAATTGGGAGGGTGATGGTCACAAGGGTACTGAGTGTCGTTAAATAACAGTGAGACTCGGGGCCATAAGGTGTGTAGGAATCTTAGGTGCTGGGGGATCGAAGCCTCTCCAGGGACACTAGCGAGCAAGCCCGTGACTGATAGAGTTCAAAATGCCATAGCAAACGAGCTAGCTGAGGACTGGAGGAGTAATTGGTTCACAAAAGCCGAGCCTAATTCCTCACCTGAAGGGTTCTAGCTTCTGCATGATGGAGTATGTTGGTGACTTACAAACTTTTGCTTCCTGTGCAAGTAATTGTGAGTATTACGGAAATAGTCCCGGAACATTAGAGCCAGGGTACTGTTGGTGGTCAGTGATTCTGCTGGGCACTGAAGCTAGAGGTGAAGGAACGTGGCCTACAAGGGTCAAATTTCTTGGCTGAAAGGGTACTAGAGAAATACGATTGCCGATCAGGCTCAAAATTTCTTTGCTCAAAGGGCCCACTGTATCTTGGTCAGAGATCTATACCTCAGTCTAATATGGTTCAGTTTCAGCAGTAGGCCGGTGGTCAAATTGGACCAATAGCTTGTGCTTCCAATATGGACTGTGGGCAGAAAGTACCTCACGAAAACATTTAAAGGTGGAATGGCCTTCACGTGTAGTACTGGGGCTAAAGTGCCCACAGGCAGTTTCTGGTAAGGCCATATATTCCACAGCAAAGTATCTTAATTCAGTTCATAGGAATGCAGTGCACTGACAGGCTAGTTGCCAAAAGGGTCACCGGGACAACAAAGTCAGGGAATGGTGTCTGGAAGTACCCCACCAGGTCATCATTAAGGTGTCAGGCATGTAGCACAGTGGGGTTCTGTGTTGTGAGAAGGAGCGATGGCTTGCTGGGCCTCAGGCGTAAAGGCTGCCCCCTGCTGAAGTGCTGGTAGGAGGACTCCATGCATCCATTGAGGGGTATGAGAATGCATGGAATTGTATGGAGGAGGCCGGTTGCTGGCCAGAATACCAGTGTGGGGCCACCATCTGGACCGCTGGACCAAAAGAGATCTTACTTCATCAGTTTGCTTAGGATGGTTGAGGCATACACCTCCTCAGCCAGTGGCTAGTGCCATGACCATGTACTTTCCTTTCCACCACAAGCGGACCATCTGGTCACTAAAGAACCTTAATACTAGCTAGCACACATACAGATTGGTGGCCAGTAGGTATTCTGGATTGCTTGTTGACAGGAAGTCTGGTGGTTGGAAAGTTTTCTGGGAGCATTGCCCAGAAGGCAGTGCAGTGTTAAAAAGGAGCCCCTTGCACCAGTGTTTTCCATAGGTGGTTGTCAATAAAGCCAGGCTTTTTTCAGCAATAGAGCAGACTATTTCCCATAAGGGCTCTCCTGGAACCCAGTACAGGGGCAGCACAGTCTTTTAAAGGATAAGCAGGGCACTGCACCAGGGCAGAAGGTATCTGGAAGCTGTTCAGAATTCCTGTGCCCTAGACCATATGTGTCGAAAGAACTCCTGGAATCCTAGATGCACAAAGTTGCTGGGTTCTATAGCCTACTGTAAGGGAGATGGTCTCAAAGGTATACACTTTGTTGATGACCTTGCCAGAGGGAGCTCTTCAATTGTGGTGAGGGGTAGTTGGTTATTGGCAGGTACTGGGATGCATGCAGAGCCGGTAGGGATGGTGGCCAGAATGACTCAAGTGATTAAATCAAAAGGAATTCTGAGCAGTGGGTCAATCTTACAGTCAAAACCTCTGGGTCCACAGCATCCAATGAGGGAAAAGCTATCCCTGAAATGCTTCAGCGTGAAAGGGCCTTCATAACTCCAATAAGACTGTAGAATGCTGCCAAAGGGGTCTAGGGAGCTGGAACATCCCTTACGGGCCATGTTGCCCAGCAAGCATTTGTGGTAAGGCCCCAGGTACAGCCGGGTGGTAATTCTCATTGCCAAAGGGGCCCAAGTACAGAACTGGATGGGTACATGGTATCCAGAAGTCCCGCCCCAGCCTTGTACCCCTCATGACCTGCTTCCAGACTAACAAGAGTGTGGAACTCTCCTGGGTTTCAGCACCCTGGACAGCACATTTCGGGGTCCATAGGGATGGAGTTGTGATAGCTTATGGTGAAGGATATTCCTTATCTCTGAAGAAGAAGGTTTAGCTTAGGGACCAGGGAGTAGGCTTGATCACTCAAGAGCTTTTGTGTAGCAGAGTTTTATTAAAGTGAAAAAGGGACAAAGAAAGTTCTGACATAGACATCAGAAGGGGGTTAGAAAGTGCTCCCCTTGCTAGTCTAAGCAAGGGAGTTAGTTATATACTTTTTAATTGATTATTACAATAAATCAAAAGAATGTCTCAAGGTTGTAAAGATCTTACCAGACCCACTCCCACATTTTACATTTTAAGATAACAGAATTAGAACTGAACAATAGAAAGATCTTACCAGACCCAATCCCATAATATACATTTTAAGATAACAGGATTAGTCAGAAGGTTTTGAGAAGGAGAAATTTTCCTCACACAGGATACATTGCTGTTATATAATCCTTACTAAGGAATGTAGGAAAAAGAAGTTTGTTCTTTCCTCCTTCTTGAGAATTCCAGACCCTCATCTCCTCCTTGAGAGCCCCAGAGCCCTTTCTCCTCCTCAGGGGCCCTGGACTTCTTATCAACCTGCCTAGGAAATGACTCTCTCAGTTGGACATATTGTACAAGAGCTGTAGGTTCTACATCTTACAAGAAGAGATACCGTCAGAAGGTACATGGTTGCCCAGTTTGCAGACCACGTTTTAGACATTAGGACACCTTGAATTCTGGGGTCTAGGGTAGATGGTGATTATAATGTGCTGTGTATACTAACTTCTGCAAAGGTTCTTGACAGAAAGGATTTTCAGTAGTTTTTCAAGTGGGATAAGTGAAGTGAAGCCGCTCAGTCATGTCCGACTCTTTGTGACCCCATGGACTGTGGCCTACTGGACTCCCCAGTCCATGGGATTTTCCGGGAAAGGGTACTGGAGTGGGTTGCCATTTCCTTCTCCAGATGGATATCTGAGGCCTATAAGGGCCTCCTTTTGAAGGAGGTGACCATTATCTTCATTACCTCCACCATAGTCTGGCCCCAGGAAAATAACAGGGAAGGCTTCCCTGAGGGTAGGCTTCCCTGGTGGCTTAATCTGCCTGAAATGTGGGTGACCTGGGTTTGATCCCTGGTTTGGGAAGATCCACTGGAGAGGGAAATGGCAACCCACTCCAGAATTCTTGCCTGGAGAATTCCATGGACAGAGGAACCTAGTGGGCTACAATCCATGGGGCCACAAAGAGTTGGACTGAGTGACTAACTTTCACTTTTCCATTTTTCAAATAACAGGGAAGGAACACAGCCCCATCCATCAACAGATAATTGGATTAAAGATTTACTGAGTTAGGCCTCACCCATCAGTACAAGACTCAGTTTCCCCCTCAGTCAATCTCTCCCATCAAGAAGCTTCCATAAGCCTCTTATCCTTCTCCATCAGAGGGCAGACAGACTGAGAACCACAATCACAGAAAACTAACCAATCTGATCACATGGACCACAGCCTTGTTTAACTCAAGAAAACTATGAGCCATGCCTTGTTAGGGCCACCCAAGACAGATGGGTCATGGTGGAGAGTTTTGACAAAACGTGGTCCACTGGAGAAGAGAATGGCAAACCACTTCAGTATTCTTGCCTTGAGAACCCCGTGAACAGTATGAAAAGGCAAAAAGATAGGACACTGAAAGATGAATTCCACAGGCTGGTAGGTGCCCAATATGCTACTGGAGATGAGTGGAGAAATAACTCCAGAAAGATTGAAGAGATGGAGCCAAAACAACACCACCACCCATTTGTGGATGTGACTGGTGATGAAAGTAAAGTCCGATGCTGTCAAGAGCAATCTTGCATAGAAACCTGGAATGTTAGGTCCATCAATCAAGGCAAATTGAAAGTGGTCAAACAGGAGATGGCAAGAGTGAGAGTCAAAATTCTAGGAATCAGTGAACTAAAATGGACTGGAATGGGTGAATTTAACTCAGATGACCATTATATCTACTATTGTGGGCAAGAATCCCTTAGAAGAAATGGAGTAGCCATCATAGTCAACAAAAGAGTCCAAAATGCAGTACTTGGATGCAATCTCAAAAACGAATGATCTCTGTTTGCTTCCAAGGCAACCATTCAATATCACAGTAATCCAAGTCTATGCCCTGACCAGTAATGCTGAAGAAGCTGAAGTTGAACGGTTCTATGACGACCTTCAAGACTGTCTAGAACTAACACCCGAAAATGATGTTCTTTTCATTATAGGGGACTGGAATGCAAAAGTATGAAGTCAAGAAACACCTGGAGGAACAGGCAAATTTGGCCTTGGAGTACAGAATGAAGCAGGGCAAAGGCTAATAGAGTTCTGCCAAGAGAACTCACTGGTCATGGCAAACACCCTCTTCCAACAACACAAGAGACAACTCGACACATGGACATCACCAGACGGTCGACACTGAAATCAGATTGATTATATTCTTTACAGCCAAAGATGGAGAAGCTCTATACAGTCAGCAAAAACAAGACTGGGAGCTGACTGTGGCTCAGATCATGAGCTCCTTATTGCCAAATTCAGACTTAAATTGAAGAAAGTAGGGAAAACCACTAGACCATTCAGATATGACCTCAATCAAATCCCTTACAATTATACAGTGAAAGTGAGAAATAGATTTAAGGGACTAGATCTGATAGACAGAGAGCCTGATGAACTATGGACAGAGGTTTGTGACATTCTACAGGAGACAGGGATCAAGATCATCCCCAAGAAAAAGAAATGCAAAAAAGCAAGATGGCTGTGAAAAGAAGAGAAGCGAAAAGCAAAGTAGAAAAGGAAAGATATTCCCATTTGAATGCAGAGTTCCAAAGAATAGCAAAGAGAGATAAGAAAGCCTTCCTCAGTGATCAGTGCAAAGAAATAGAGGAAAACAATAGAATGGGAAAGACTAGAAATCTCTTCAAGGAAATTAGAGATACCAAGGGAACATTTCATTGCAAAGATGGGCACAAGAAAGGACAGAAATGGTATGGACCTAATAGAAGCAGAAGATGATAAGAAGAGGTGGCAACAATACACAGAAGTATAAAAAAAGAAAAGAAAAACTATTTAGCAACCTAATTAAAATGTGTTTTAAATATGATTGCATGTAAGGCTTCATGACTTCAGTTGTGCAAAGACTTACATACCTGGAAGTGAGGGGCTTTCTCCCCTCATTTGCCTCTATTTTAAGAAATGAGTATCAGGGCCTCTGTAATAAAGTGGGATAGAATCAAAACTTGATTTTCTAGCATCACTGATTTTAAAATGAAAATGCAAATGAAAAGCATTTTTACTTTTTAAAAACCATTTGTGTATCTCTCATTTTGAACCTGAATATCTTTAAGAGTTTAACTAATGATTTTTTCCCTCTACATAAATATGAGTGATAGAAAGAGAAATAAAAATATAAAGAGTTTTTCAGTTCATGTCTTGCAAAAATAATAGCAGTAAAGATCTGATAGTATTGCAGAAGTTATACATTTTTTTGCATGTAAAAGCAATCATATTTTAGTTGGCACTCATGGATGTGAATTGAAAGAATGAATTGAAATGGATATAATACTTTCATCTATTATTCAGCAAGCTATCAAATGAGGTGTTATGACTTACCATAAGCAACTTCAACCTATCATTTTTGCCAATCTAAAAATCTGATTAAATGTCAAGCAAGTGCAATGTGACTGTGCCTTCCAGAAATGTTCTAAATAAGTAGAAATGGCTGTTTCTTCAGCTTTTATGATTTAAGCAGTGTTTTTTTTTTTTTGTTGTTGTTGTTGTTGTTTGTTTTTTGTTTTTGAGACACCAAGTTATTAGAACTGAGATGGGCACTGTTACCTCAAAGTGACAATAACTGAATTGCAGCTCATCACCCTAGCTCACAATCTAGTGCCTCTTCCCACTCACTCCCTTTTCATTAGGCTGAAGTCATACTGACTCTCTTTTGGCCTTTTGAACACACTTTACATCCAAGATAAGTTGCTGTTTTGAGACTTTACATTTGTTCTTCCTCCCACTGGCTATTTCTTCCCAGATCTTTGATATCTCAGTCACCTGAAAGATTAACAGAGCCGAAAGGTTGGCTTCCTATGGGCTCCCTCATATGGCCACCAATTTGGTGCTAGCTACCAGCAGGGGAAGGGTTTCCAAGGTGTCTCAGTGGTGAAGAATCCACCTGCCAGTGTAGGAGACACGGGTTCAATTCCTGGGTGGGGAAGATCCCCTGGAGGAGGAAATGCAACCCACTCCAGTCTTCTTGCCTGGAGGACCCCATGAACAGAGGAGCCTGGTGGGCTACAGTCCATAGAGTCGCAGAGTCAGACACAGCTGAGAGACCGAGCGTGTGCACATGCGCATGCACACACACACACACACACACACACACTTATTGCTCTTCACAGAGGCCTTTCCACAGTGCTGTGTGAGTATTCTCAAAACATGGAGACTGGCTTCTCTCAGAGTGAGCCAGCCAAGAAAAGGAAAGCCACACAGAAGCTATGTGGCTTTTCATGACCTAGCCTTGAACATCACATGATATCACTTCCACTACATTCTATAATTTTAATATGATCCTTTATACCATTTCACATTAAAAGGGATTGAAGTTAGATTCCACCGTTTGATGGGAAGACTGTCAGAGAATTTGCATCACATTTTAAAACCACACTAAAGCTCATGAGTTTTGTTAATCTAAACAGTTACACCTCAGTTAACATAACAGGTATGAGTATACTACTCATAAAATTAATATAGTAACAGTAATAGTAGTGTGAAATGAAGTAACTCTGGCCATATCCACAAACGAGGATATAATAGCCAACAGTGATTTCAAACCTCCAAATGTGAATGAGGGCTCCCCAAAAGGGGACCCAATGCCTGTGATCCAGCAGATGGCCGACCTCCATGGTGGTTGCTGAAGGGCTGGGGGGAGGAGGGGGATGCGAGAAATCCAAAAAAAGGATTTGGCCCCAGATAACTGAGGTACATGTGAAAAGAATGAATTTAGTGAGCCCAGAGGCTTACATCTTCCCATACATAGAAGAACCCTAAGTTCCTTACTTGATATCTGGGTTTCCTTACTTAACAATAATGTTTGATATTCAGACTGCCTGCTCACATTCTTTGCAAACTTGTATACAGTCTGACTCCCTCTCCCAACTCCTTGGAGTGATTTTGTCTGAGCTGCTGCCTTCTGTGCTAGAGTCCTTAACATTCCCATAAAATAAAATAATTCTACTTTCAGGTTGTGACAAATTTTTAGTTGACAGTAGCAATAAGTAATAAATAATAATATTTATTTGAATGTTATCAACTTTCTGTTAAATATGTGACTTTTCTATATTCCCCTGAATTTAAAATTTAGATTAATTGTATCTACTGTTTTAAGTCTTTTCAAAAGAAGGTTTTTTCTAATTTTATAAAGGAAGTATATGGAAAGCCATAATTCACTTACAAACTGATTTATAGATAACAGTGATGGGACACAAATATTCTATTAAGTCCAATAATAATAGCTATAAAATATATATGATTTTTGATTAGTAGTAAGATATTAAACTGTGTTACATATGATTCGTGCAACTACACTTCATTTTATCCAATTAATTATAGTAGAAATTTTATTCAAATTCTAGGACCTGTTTTAATTATCCAAAGATTTGTATAAAACAGTAAAAAGAAGAGAGATGCTCTAACATATAAAAGTGTATATTCTTTGTGTATTTAAATGAGTTAATAATGGTGATTCAGATTAATGTCTTAATTGATTGAATGTTTTTGCACTTACTCTAAACTTAGTCTTTCTTAAGTTTTAGTTTTATTCAGTCAACTTAGTATTATAACCTGAGAAATAGCCTCTCAGATATTCCTGAGGAACTGCTCTGAAGAGGTAGGAGAGGAGCCCGTATGTATGTGAATTTTTTGGCTAGGAAATACAGGTAGTGAAGGATACATCTAGGTAAAAGATTACTGCTAATTAAAAAGAGCTGATATCTCATGTTAATGATTTTAGTGCCTTTGTATGTATGGGAAGATGCAAGAATCTGGAGTCATTTATATTCATCCTAAGATATGCATCTTAACTATCTAGGGGCCAGTTTAAAGGAAGCACAGCATTTCCTTCAGGGCACACAGGCAGTTGGTGGCTGTGGGTGATTGCTGTGAGTTGCAATTTAACCCTTGTATAGCTGAATGACCTGTCAACAAAGGTCCCTCTAGTCAAAGCTATGGTTTTTCCAGTAGTCATGTATGGATGGGAGAGTTGGACTATAAAGAAAGCTGAGTGCCGAAAAATTGATGCTTTTGAACTGTGGTGTTGGAGAAGACTCTTGAGAGTCCCTTGGACTGCAAGGAGATCAAACCAGCCCATTCTAAAAGGAAATCATTCCTGAATGTTCATTGGAAGGACTGATGCTGAAGCTGAAGCTCTGATACTTTGGCCACCTGATGTGAAGAGCTGACTCATTTGAAAAGACCCTGCTGCTGGGAAAGATTGAAGGCAGGAGAAGAAGGGGACGACAGAGGATGAGATGGTTGGATGGCATCACTGACTCTACGGACATAAGTTTGAGCAAGCTCTGGGAGTTGGTGATGGTCAGGGAAACCTGGCAGGCTGCAGTCCATGGGGTTGCAAAGAGTTGAACACTACTGAGCGACTGAGCTGATTGAAACTGATAGCTGAATAATGAGTGACGCTCTGTTCTTTTTTAATTCACAATGGACACAAAATATCTAACTGCATGGCAACAACTTTCAGAAGGTTCAGTTGCTTTAGAGGTTTTACAGGAACTGTTTAGTGAAGTAACTGAACACAATTCTAGATAAACTCAGATAAACTAATTTGATACGTAATTTTTTAGTAGAAAGTAAAACTCATCATAGGCTTCTTATATTCAGGTGATACCAATGTTTACCAGTGCCCCTTAATTCCTTATAATTAATCAGGTCTTAAAATAGCAGAGGCCATTTTTCAAGCAAATGTACAGAACCATAGAGAGATTAAAGGCATTATCATCATCCACTATATTTTAAATATTCATACTATGGATAGATATATTTCCTGGAGATGTATTCAGTTGTAGGCAAGAGTGAAATATTTCCTAAAGTTATTTTTGTTCTTAAGCTGGAAAAAATTCAGTAATACCACCATCTGGAATTTTAATACAATGCATGGCCTAATATTGAGAGGAAATAGCCTCTTTAAAATGTCTTTTGATAATAGCCAGTAATTGTGACCACTTTATTAGCCAATTTTTAAAGTGTTGTTTTATAATAGTTGTCTTCTTGTAATTTTATTTCAAAATTCTGGAAGATGTCTTCATTATGAATTTGCTTTGTACTTTGGGCAGTAGCATGATATGTTTGCAAAAAGACAGGTTTTAGAGTCAGTTGACAACACTATGTTTGAATTCCACACTTATGCCATTCATTTGCTGATGCCTTTGAGAAGTCACTGATCTTTTCTTGGTTTCAGTGTTCTTAACTATAAAAAGGGATTAACACCCAGTAATGGTGTTAGTGGTGTAGTGGTGTTCTGATGATTCAACTAGACACCATATATGCTTGGCATATAACAGAATATCAATAAATGTTAGTCCTTTATGCTTTCCCAGAAGATTCTGACTTCTGGGGCCATTTCTGTTAAACAAAAAAATAAGAACAAAATCCTTGTAAATCTTTCTTGAAAATGAATTCAGTGTGGTTATAACCTGTGATCTGATTTTGCCAAAATGAGTGAAACAACAGAAACAAACCTGTTTTGTTCTGAATCTACTTTAGGATTGTTGTTTAGTTGTTAAGTCATGTCCAGTTCTTTTGCAATCCCATGGACTGTAGCCTGCTAGGCTCCTCTGTCAATGGGATTCTCCAGGCAATAATACTGGAGTGGGTTGCCATTTCCTTCTCCAGGGGATCTTCCCGACCCAGGGATCTAATCCGAGTCTCCTGCATTGGTCGGTGGGTTCTTTATCACTGAACCACTTGGGAAGCCCCTACTTTAGGATACCCTCTTCCTTTTTTGCCATTACCTGGTAGGTGCCACCACTTACCTGCTGTGACCTTGAACAAGTTACTTAATACCCCTGTGCCCGCTCCTCATCTGTAAATTACAGATAATAATAGTGTTTACATCATATGGTTGTTATGAAGATCAATTGAATTAATTCAAATAAACATTTTCTAGTAGTGCCTAGTGAAGTCAGTGAAGTCACTCAGTCGTGTCCGACTCTTTGCGACCCCATGGACTGTAGCCCGCCAGGCTGCTCTGTCCAAGGGATTTTCCAGGCAAGAGTACTGGAGTGGGTTGCCATTTCATTCTCCAGGGGATCTTCCTAACCCAGGGATTGAACCCAGGTCTCCCGCATTGCAAGCAGACACTTTACCCTCTGAGCCACCAGGGAAGCCCATAGTAGTGCCTATAAAATAATAAATAGTCTATATGCATTAGCCATCAATATTATTTGGAAAGGTTTTGTAATTCTTTTTCCTAATGCTCAAGGACCACCTCCCAACCCCTGTAGCCAGGCTTGAATTTAGTTTTCAAATTTTCATATATTCCCACCACTAACAACATCCAATATAATTGTGCTAAACTCAAGTGCAGATGGTGCAGTTAATTTCAGGAGGTTCCCACAACCCTTGAAGTCCATTCTTAGGTCTCTTAACATACTTTAAGAAATTTAATTTGGGAACTATGCAAGGAATGTATAATATTTTTGAGTGCAGAAGTATAACAGAGCTCCAAATTCATAGCCTAACATTTGGAGTTTATATAAAATGATTTATATTGTATTTAAACATCTTTAATATGCATTTATTTCTACATCTTCCATGCCAAGTCTCTCAAACTTCCATGGATGCCTTTTTCTGGCTTTTCCATCCAAGTTCATAGCACATATTTTACTACAAAACTATTTTAATGTATGTGTCCACATTTTGCTGTTTCTAGCTCAGATGGAAAGTTTCCATTATGTCGAACGTGGTGATTATCCTACTAGCTTTTTTAAAAAGCACTCGTTTTCCTCCTTTCAAAATATGCAAAACAGAAATCTTTCATAATTCTATTTACATAATAGGGTCCTGTTGTGTGAGTCAGCATAAGCAAGACATAGCCCTGTGTGAATCACTATTTTCCTTCTTTAAGAAAGGTATTAAGTCCTTGACTTTTATTGATAGGTCCAAATTTCATCTCCCAGGTAATTGATTAAGGATGAATCATTGGAATTTGTAATAATTCAAATAGACAAAGAATGTAAATAATAGGTAGCTCTGTGTGATGAACTCTGATAAGAAAAGAAGGAGAATGGAAACAGCATCAGAGCTGTACACCTTCTCATTGTTAAATACTTTGTTCAGTTTACTTCAGATCTGTGCTCACTGTCAGGGATGACAAGGAAGCAAAAAATCACTAAATGGGAGAGATCAGCCCTGATAATTTGTTTTACAAAAGCTTTTTTTTAAATATATAATGTTAGTCTCCCATTTTGTAAATGATGATCAGGATAGTGCTTAAACAGCGATTTCATGTAGCAGTAATAGAGGCCCCACCCCACCCCCCAAATACACCAATCTAGCCTTTTCCTCATTGCGGTAGAAATGGGAAGGGAAAGAGGACTGTTGAAAAAGTAAGGAAATGGGTTTTGGTGAGATAGAAAAAGAGTTCCATTTTCTATAATTAAAAATTAGTGGAATCTGAGGAAAAGAATGGGTTACTCCAGGGGCATGCAATTCCAAATCAGGAAATGTAGCTGTCATAATGCCCAAGATCTGAAATTCTTGAAGAAAAATGCTTGAATAAAGCAAAACAAAAATGTTTCTTTTATTGTTTGAGTATTTTCAAGAACTGATAAGGTGTTTGGCATCATATTTCATTCCTTATGCCAACTCTGACCTCAGTAGTGGTAGAAGATATATCTTATTTGAATATTTTTTGTTGTTCAGTCGCTCAGTTGTGTCTGGCTCTTTGTGACCCCATGGACTGCAGCATACCAGGCTTCCCTGTCTATCACTAACTCCCAGAGCTTGCTCAAACTCATGTCCATTGAGTCGGTGATGCCATCCAACCATCTCATCCTCTGTCATCCCCTTCTCCTCTTGCCCCCAATCCTTCCCAGCATTAAGATCTTTTCCAATGAGTCGGCCCTTCACATCAGGTAGCCAAAGTATTGGAGCTTTAGCATCAGTCCTTCCAATGAATATTCAGGACTGATTTCCTTTAGGATTGACTGGTTTAATCTCCTTGCAGTCCAGGGGACTCTAAAGAGTCTTCTCTAGCACCACAGATCGAAAACATCAATTCTTCAGCGTTCAGCCTTCTTTATGTCCAACTCTCATATCCACACACGACTACTGGAAAAACCATGGCTTTGACTAGATGGACCTTGTTGGCAAAGTGATGTCTTTGCTTTTTAATACACTGTCTAGGTTGGTCATAGCTTTTAATTTCATGGCTGCAGTCACTGTCCACAGTGATTTTGGAGCCCAAGAAAATAAATAGTTGCCTGGCATATAGCAGACACTTGTTCATATTTTAAATAAATGAGGAAGCCAGTAAATGAAATATGCTAAATAGTATGCTAAACTTGAAACTTCATCGACACTAAGTTTAATTTGAATCTATATGTTGGGGGGTGTGGGTATGAGTGAATGAATTTGAGTTTGTATATGAATGTTTATTTATAAATATATACAGCTACATATAAGGGCATCTATATTATTTATATAAGTGAAGAGAGAAAGTTGATGTGTTTTGTTATTACATTGTTATATCCACGAAGACAGGGCTTCTACTTTCTACTTCCTACAGAGGTCTATCTACATTTTCTAAAGTAATACTCTACACAGGTGAAAGCATACTTTATATCGATTGAAGAGAGTAAATTACTTTTAAGATATTAACTTAAAAATTTTTCTCCTTTATAAATAGCAGCAAAATAAAAATAGAATTAGTAATATTTCCCACCATTGTATATATAATTTTCACTTCTTTAAAAAAATCATTGCATTCTTCCCATTCCTAACATTATGTGCCATATCTTTTTTTTTTTCATTTTGAAGTAAATTATATTAATTTAAATGTATTTCCACATTAACAGTTTTAGCTTCCCTTTACCTTGTATCTCCCAAGTTAACTAATTATTTTAGTTATTATAAAATGGCTTTTATCCTTTTAATATAGTCAGGAAGAAAGTAGAATAACTATATTCTTACATAGGATAATAGATAACTAGTAGTGAAGTTCAGTATTTGGTGATAAAGCAAAATACACACACACACTATCAATACACATACAGGATTTATGAACCATTTCCCCTTGGTTTCACACTCAATTGTTACATTTTTGATTGGAAAAGAAAACTTTTGACTTTAATAAAATATGCATATATGTCCAGTATGTCCCAGGTGGTTCAGTGGGTAAAGAATCTGCCTGTAATGCAGGAGATGCAGGTTCAATCCCTGGGTCGGGAAGATCCTCTGGAGAAGGAAATGGCAACCCACTCCAGGATTCTTGCCAGGAGAATCTCATGGACAGAGGAGCCTGGCAGGCTACAGTACATGGGGTTGCAAAGAGTCCGACACGCCTGAAGTGACTGAGCATGCACACATGCACATGTCATTCATAGCTATGAAAATATTTGGTGCTTTTGGTGGTTAAAAAACAAATAATGTGTAAGCATTTTGATTGTTGTTTGAAGTTAAGAAACAGAAGTGATTGCTCTTAAGGCCTAAGATGGCTGCCAGCCTGATGCAGAAAGGGAGGTGGTAAGCATTGTTGCGTCCTGCAGGTCAACAAATTTCATGCAAGTCTCTCTGTTACTGTAATCAGGGCTGCTGTCAGTTGTCATGGCCAACTGCCAACTGTTGGAGTCAGTGGTTGTATTTTATCTTCCTGAGGAAAACTCATTCAGCAAGCTACAGAACATAACTGCTGGCCTGTGACTTGTTTATTTTTTAAATAAACATGTAGTCTAAGGAGGGAATCATCATTCTGTGCCTATTATTTACTTTTGAGTCAGAGAGACATAATCTTTCAGTTGCAGTGTATTTGGAAAGAGAATATTGGGAAAGCATAATAGCAGCAGTATCTAGCTTGTATAATATTTACGGTTTTTCTTCTCTGAGATGAGACTAAGTTCTGTATGTTTTTGAGTTTTGAATTTCAAACATCAAAAGGTAGAGAATCATTGGTACTGAATTTTAAGGAGAAATTGTGCCTAAATGCGAGAAAATGCAGAAAGGACCTTCAAGCATTCTACTTTCTGATCTTCAGCATTATCAGTTACCTGTAGAGTTATGTTTCCAAGTATACATAAATTGCTGACTGGTTAAGACTACTGGACATCTCTGAAAATATGAAAGCCATACATTATTGTACATGTGATGATAACTTGAGTGTACTTTGAAGGATGTTAAACAGTGTTTTATTCCAACTCTTAACCAGGTTAAACTTGAACATATAAACTAACGATTCGCCAAGTTAAAAGTGAATATATAAGAGAAACACAGCATGTTAATTGATTGCTCTCTGGAAGAAAAAGCCATCTGATTAAGATTCCCTTCTTAAATGGCAACCTTAAGAGCAGAGGTTTAGTCTTTCTGGCTTGGTGGCCAAACTTTAAGAGATGATAAACCTTTATCCTCAGAATCTCTGTAAATCTGTGTGACAGTTTCATGATACTGTACTGCCATGGTTGAAGCTGGTCCATTACTCAAATGAAGACTCCTAAATGAATTTAATATTCTTTCTTTTATCCATGTTTTCTTCATTGAATCTGGCTTATAATTCTGGACAGAAGATTTGAGGTGGTAAATGTCAAAATACTGCATCATGTTGGCATGCAAGAAAGGACAGAAGGAAAACAGAAATAGCCTGTGACCTTTAGCCAGTAAGTGTTGTAGGTGAGGAATAACCAGACTCAAGAAACAATAATCCTCAGTGGGTTAAGTCAGACTCTCTATGACTTCATCTAAATTACATTCATTAATTTGGGTTGTTTAGGTATTTGAGTGCAAGATATGTGCCATATGTAAGTGGTTCACCATCTTGTGCAGTGTGTTCTTGTTAAACTTTGCAGGAGCAGCAACAGATTTACCTAACTCAGCTGTGCTCTCTTGCAGACTTATAGTCAAAGGTCTATATTGTGAGATAGTTCATCAGTAGAGGCAGTGGAATATGTCAGCAAAAGGCTGCAAAAATATTTCTAGAACATGACTTTAGATTTACCAATACTTCTTTAATGCTCTGATATCTCACTTTCTCTGTTTAACTATCTGTTTCTCTATGCTTAACTATCATCTTCTCTATATAGTCTTATAACTTTTACTGGGTCCTTCCTATTGGCTAGTAGAAACGGTTTTTGTTTTGCTTCTCTGTGCTTGCTGAATTTAATTCCTTACCTACCATTCATATTTCAATAACTTTCCTGCCCCCTACAATTTCAGTGAAATTTTCCTGATAAAGTCAATGAAAATCTTCATTTGGATAAATCCAGTGGAAATGTTTCAGTTCCCATCTCAGATTTTCTCTCAGGAGTATTAAACAATAAAACTTGCAGGATCATGGAAAATAGCCATTGGAACTATGAATGAAGGACGTGAGGACCATCAAATGTGTATAGTGAAGGAAAGTGAGAGAGATGACACAAAGATTTTAGCTTTGGTTACTCAGGGTATGGTAATGCCTTAAATAAAGCTAGAACATACATGGAGAAGAGCAGGAATTTTTTAAAAGAATAATTAACTTGTTTTTAGGTATGTTGAATGAATTGGAAACAGACTTTTCTATCAAATACAAATATCTACTTGGGAATGGAGTGTAAGGAATAAATGAAAGAGAGAACTGAGGCCAAGATATACAGTGAAAAGAAGAATAAATGATGGGACCATGGGAGGATAGTGAGGTGGTGATCAGAGGAGTAAGCGGTGAAAATAATTGTAGTGGTGACATCAATAGAAAAATGAAGAAATGTAAGTGCCCTAAGTCAAAGAAACAGAACTTTGAATAATGAGAAAATGTGCAGACAAATGTCAAATAATTTGAAGGCTGTCTGGGGACTTTTGGGTACAGTGATTAGACCTTAACTGTAGACTTTGTGAGAGCAGTTTCTTTAGAAATTAGAGTAAGTAAGAAAAGTAAGAAAAGATATGGATGGTCCTTTTAATAATATTTAAAAGCAAAGTGCATGGGAATTGGGTGGAGCCATGGGCTTAGGGGAAGTCAGAATGAAGAGAAGTTTGGTTTGTTAATGCTTTTTATCTGAGTAATAAAATCATACAGTAAAAATTAATCAAATAATAATTCCCTACTTTTAATCTTTTAAGTCTCACTCACTTGAAAAGTTAAGCTGATTTTAGTATTTTTGCTCTTCTGATGAAAATCTACATATTCTGATAATATACTTCTGTATCTGTTGTTTAATTGTGACCATAACATAAAAAAGATGTGTTTTTTTAGTTCATAAATTATTTATTCTACAACATTTTCTTCATTTCAGCCAAATTACTAATGATGTTCTTTTAAAAAAATAAATATTTTATATTGGAGTATAGTTGATTAACAATGTTGTATTAGTTTCAGGTACACAGCACAGTGATTCAGTTATATATGTGTCTTTTCTTTTTCAGATTCTTTTCTCATTTAGATTATTAGAGAATACTGAGCAAAGTTCTTTGTGCTATATAGTAGGTCCTTGTTGGTTACCTATTTTAAATATTAGAGTGTGTATATGTCAATCCCAACCTCTCAATCTATCCCTCCCCCAATTCATCCCCCCTGGTAGCCGTTAAATTGTACTCTAAGTCTGTGAGTCTGTTTTAAAATACATTAATTTTTATCATTTTTATAGATTCTGCATATAAACGATATCATGTGATATTTATCTTTCTCTTGCTTACTTCACTTATTGTGGTAATCTCCAGGTGCATTCATGTTACTGCAAATGGCATTATTTCATTCTTTTTTTAAATTTATTTTTTTAATGAAGGATAATTGCTTTATAGAATTTTGTTGTTTTCTGTCAAACTATTTCATTCTTTTTTATGGCTGAGTAATATTCTATTGTATATGTGTACCATATCTTCTTTATCCATTCATCTGTTGATGGACATTTAGGTTGCTTCCATGTCTTGCCTATTGTAAACAGTACTGCAGTGAATATTGTGGTGCATATATCTTTCTGAACCATATTTTTCTGCAGATATATGCACAGGAACGGGACTGCTGGAACATATGGTAGCTCCATTTTTAGTTTCTTAAGGTATCTCCATACTGTTCTGCATAGTGGCTGTACCAATTTATATTCCCACCAGCAGTATAGGAGGGTTCTGTTTTCTTGACACCCTCAGCATTCATCATTTATAGACTTTTCGATGGTGGCCATTCTGACTAGTGTGAGGTGATATCTCATTGTAGTTTTGATTTGCATTTCTTTAATAATTAGCAATGTTGAGCATCTTTTCATGTGCCTCTTGGCCTTCTGTATGTCTTATTTGGAGAAATATCTACTTTGTTCTTCCATACATTTTTTGATTGGGTTGTTTGTTTTTTTGATATTGAACTGCATAAGCTGTTTATAAATTGTGGAGATTAATCCCTTATTGGTCATTTCATTTGCAAATATTTTCTCCCATTCTGTTGTTTATCTTTTCTTTTGACTTATGGTTTCCTTTGTTATGCAGAAATTTTTTAAGCTTAATTAAATCCCATTTGTTTATTTTTGTTTTTATTTTGATTAGTCTAGGAGATGGATCATAAAAAGATATTGCTGCAATTTATGTCAAGGAGTGTTCTGCCTACATATTCCTCGAGTTTTATAGTATCCCATCTTACATTTAGGTCTTTAATTTATTTTTAGTTTATTTTTATATATGGTGTTAAGGAATGTTCTGACTTCATTTTTTTTTTAATATGTAGCTGTCCACTACAGCACCACTTATTCAAGAGACTGTCTTTTCTCCATTGTATATTCTTGCCTCCTTTGTCATAGATTAGGTGGGAACAGGTGCATGGGTTTGTCTCTGGGCATTCTTTCCTGTACCATTGATCTGTATTTCTGTTTTTGTGCCAGTCTTGATGACTGTAGCTTTGTAGTATAGTCTGAAGTCAGGAAGGTTGATTCCTCCAGCTCTATTTTTCTTTCTCAAGATTGCTTTGGCTATTCAGAGTCTTTGGTGTTTCCATACAAATTGTGAAATTTTTTATTCTGGTTCTGTGAAAAATGCCATTGGTAATTTGATAGGTATTGCATTGAATATGCAGATTGCCTTGGGAGTATAGTATCATGTCATCTGCAAACAGTGACAGTTTTACTTCTTTTCCAATCTGGATTCCCTGTATTTTTCTTCTGTGATTGTCATGGCTAGAACATCAAAACTAAGTTGAATTAAAATGGTGAGAGTGGACATCCTTTTGTTGTTCCTGATTTCAGAGGAAATTCTTTCAGCTTTTTACCATTGAGTATGATGTTAGTACCCTTGCCTGGAAAATCCCATGGACAGAAGAGCCTGGGAGGCTGCAGTCCATGGAGTCACGAAGAGTTGGACATGACTGAGCAACTTCACTTTCACTTTTCACTTTCATGCATTGGAGAAGGAAATGGCAACCCACTCCAGTGTTCTTGCCTGGAGAATCCCAGGGACAGGGGAGCCTGTTAGGCTGCCGTCTATGGGTTCACACAGAGTCAGACACGACTGAAGTGACTTAGCAGCAGCATGATGTTAGCTGTAGGTCTGTTGTATATGGTCATTACTATGTTGAGATATACATGTAATTTTATTATGTGATACATAGAGAACAATAATTTGGCAGGCAAAATGATTGACTTTTCAATAAATGCTATTAGGATAATTGACTCTCCTTATGGAAACAGATAAATTTAGATGAGTACCTCACACCATTCACAGACATTTAAGAATTTAATTTCTGATGAGTTAAACCCTAAGAAAGTCCTTGAGCTTAGACAGTAAAGAATCTGCCTGCAGTGCAGGGACCCGCGTTTCATCCCAGGCTCAGGAGAAGGGAATGGCAACCCACTTCAGTATTCTTGCTTGGGAAATCCCATGGACAGAGGTGCCTGGTGGGCTACAGTCCCATGGGGTTGCAAGAGTCAGACATGACTGAGTGACTAATGCTTTCACGTCGTATCTATTTTTAACAATATAGATAAATCTCAAAAGCATAAAGTTGAGTGAGAAAAGTAACTTTCAAAATATATGTACAATATGAAGCCATTTATATATACATAAAGTTGTATACATACATTATATATTACAATAAGTCCCCTACATACAAATGAGTTCTGTTCCGAGAGTGTGTTCATAAGTCCAGTTTGTTTATAAGTCCAAGAAAATTATCCTAGGTACCCAACCAAGACAATTGGCTATAGCACTGTACTGTAATGGGTTGTAATACTTTTCACACAAATAAGACATAAAAAAACAAGCACAAAAAGAAGACATTTTAAATTTTACAGTACAGTACCTTGAAAAGTACAGTAGTACAGTACAACAGCTGGCACACAGGGGCTGGCATCAAGTGAACAGGTGTGAAGAGTTACTGACTGGAGGAGGGAGAAGAGGTGGGAGATGGTAGAGCTGAAGGATGGTCAGCAACAGGAGACAGAGGACAAGCTGCAGTTTTACTGATGCCTGACATTGCTGGCACAGGTTCTTGTTCCTTGCTGAATTTGATTCTATTTACCCTCCTTGAATAAAAGACCCAGTGATGTCTGGGTGGTAGCTCTTATTTTCTTGTCACAGATGACACGGTAGCGCTGGACTGCATTCTGAACGGCTGCTGTACCTTCATGTACCATTCTACATTAGGGTCCTGTGCCTCAAAAACTAACAGTGCCTTCTCAAATAAAGAAAATCCCCTGGCCATTTCCTGTCTCGTGAATCTCTTTGGTTCTTCAGGTTTTTCTTCTTCCTCTTGTCTCTCTTCATCCTTTCTCTGGGCATTCAGTTCCATCAGGTATTCATTAGTCATGCATGTTCGCATCTTTGAAGGTTTGTAACTTAAAGACTCATATGTAGGGGACTTACTGTATATGTTTCAAGATTAGCATATGTAAACATTAATGCATTCATCAACTATTTACGAAGATAAAACATACTATTAAAGTTGTAATTTCCTTTGGGGGTCTTCACCTAACAACATCCCCTTCCATCCAAAGCAACCTTGGTCCTTCCAAAGCAACCACAAATATAAATTTCATATTTATAAAATTTCATAAATTTCATGTTTCAAATTTCATAAATTTCATATTTATTATTCTTTGCCTTTTTGTAGAGAGTTAGCATATATATTTGAATCCTCAAAATATATTATTTAATTTTACCTGTTTGGGATCTTTACATAGATGGAATCATAATTCTCTGTGATTCCTCCTAAAACTTTTACATTCAAAAATTTTTTTCTGAAATACAACTATGATTTGCTTTTATAGAAATCATTCTGTATATTGTTATATGATATTACATTGTATAAATATACCCAGTGTATGTATGCATTCTACTGTCTGGACAGCCAGACAGTCACTGATTGCTTTTGGTTTTGTGTTTGTTTTTGTTATTGTATTTTATAAACTCCTTTGTACACTTTTCTGGTGTACATTTGCAGTTCACTGGTATATATCCAGAAGAAGACTTCCTGGATCATAGAGTGTATATATCAACAATTTCTCTAAGTAATTTTAAAATGTTCTTCAAACTAATTGTACTAATGTATACTCCTATCATCAGTATTTGTTTCTGTCTCTACAAACCACTGAAAAAATAATTGACATTGTCATATTTTTAAAATATTTTATAGTCTGGGATAAAAATGTACTATTCCTCTGGCTTTATTTGCATCTCTCTGTTAACTATTAAGGTTGAAAATATTTTTACACATATATTGGCCTTTTATATGTCCTCCTCAGTGAAGAACCTGGTCTGTTGTATTCCCCTTTCATCCATAGTTTTATTTTTTTAGTTGAGATGTAATAGACATATAACATTATATTATCTTCAGAAGTCTGATAACCATCTGCAACCATACAAAGTATGGTTTGCAACTGTTTTCTTACATTCATTAGCTTGCCTTTTCATTTGCTTGATGGTCTCCTTTGCTGTGCAGATTTTTAGCTTACTTTCACTTTTGTTACCTTTGCTTTTGAAGTCGAAGCCAAAAAATGAAAACCAAGACCTGTGTTGAGTTTACTGCCTATGTTTTCTTCTCAGAGTTTTATGGTTTCACTTCTTATATTCAAGTCTTTAAAACATTTTGAATTAATGCATATGGTGTAAGATAGTGGTTTAGTTTCATTCTTTTGCATGTTGTGTTGATTTTTCCCAACATCTTTTATTGAACAGACTACCTTTCCCCATTGTATATGTTCTTGACTCCTTTGTGGTAAATTAGCCATATAAGCATGGGTTTATTTCTGAATTTTCTATTCTATTCTGTTGATTCGTATGTCTGTTTGTATGCCAATACTGTATTGTTCCAACTGTTACAGTTTGATAATATAGTTAAAGATCAGGGAGCATATTGCCTTCATCTTTGTCCTTCTTTCTCAAGATTGCTTTGGTTATTCTGGGTCTTTTGTGATTCCCTACAAGTTTTAGGATTGTTTGTTTTATTTCTGTGAAAAATGTCATTGGAATTTTAATAGGGATTGCAGTGAATCTGTAGATTACTTTGGGTAGTATGTGCATTTTAACAATATTAATTTTTGTAATTTGGAGCATGAAATATTTTTCTATATTGCTTCTATTTGTGTCTTCCTCAGATTTTTTTCATCATTGTCTTAAGTTTTCAGTGTACAGGTCTTTCACTTCCTTGGTTAAATTTATTCCTATATATCTTATTCTTTTTGATGCAATTGTAAATGGAATAGTTTCTTAATTTCTCTTTCTGATAGTTCATTGTTAGTGTTTGGAAGTGCAACAGATTTTTTTTAGATGGTTTTGTATTCTACAACTTTAATGAATTCATTTACCTTAACAGTTTTTTTTTTTAATGGAGTCTTTAGGGTTTTCTGGGTATAAAAATTCACTGGCAAATAGTGCTCATATAACTTCTCCCTTTACAATTTGAATGCCTTTTATATTTTCTTTTTCTTGCCTAATTTTATGGCTAGGCATTTCAATACTATGTTAAATAAAAGTGACAAGAGTGAGCAGCCTTGTCTTGTTCTTGATCTTAGAGGAAAAGCTTTCAGCTTTTCACCATTGAATGTGATGTTAGCTGTGAGCTTGTCATATATGGCCATTGTTATGTTAAGGTACATTCCTTCTGTACCCACTATGTTGAGAGTTTTAATCATAAATGGATGCTTAATTTTGTCAGATGCTTTTTCTGCATCTACTGAGATGATTATAAGATTTTTATCCTTTGTTTTATTAATGTGATGTGTTACATTGCTTGATTTTTAGGCTTTGAATCATCCTTGCATCCATGGACTAAATCCCACTTGATCATGGTGAATGATTCTTTTAATCTGGTTTGCTAGTATTTTGTTAAAGATTTTTACATCTGTGTTCATTAGGGATATGGAATTATAATTTTCTTCTCCAGTAGTGTCCTTATCTGGCTTTGGTATCAGGGTAAGGTAAGGCTAGTCACATAAAATAAGTTTGGGAGTATTTTCCCCCCTCTTCAACCTTTTTGGAAGAGTTTGAGGATTGGCGTTAATTCTTTTTTAAAAAAATAACTTTTATTTATTTTATTTTTGGCTGTGCTGGGTCATTGTTGCTATGTGTGGGCTTTCTCTAGTTGCGGTGAGCAGAGGCTACTCCCTAGTTGTGGAGCATGGGCTTCTCATTGAGGTGGCTTCTCTTGTTGCAGAGCACAGGCTCTAGACAGATGGGCTCAGTATCTGCAGCTTGCAGGCTCTGAAGCACTGGCTTAGAAGTTGTGGCACAGTGGCATAGTTTCCTAACGGGCATGTGGGATCTTTCCAGAGCAGGGATGGAACCTGTGTCACCTGCATTGGCCAGGCAGATTCTTAACCATTGGACCACCAGGGAAGCCTGCTGTTCTTTTTTTTTTTAAATTAATTGCTTATTTATTTTTGGCTGTGCTGGGTCTTTGTTGCTGTCTATGGGTTTTCTCTAGTTGTGTATGGGTTTTCTCTCCTTGTGGAGTATGGGCTTCTCATTCCAGTGGTTTCTCTTATTGTGGAGCAAAGGGTCTAGAACATGCAGGCTTCAGTATTTGTGGCACATGGGCTCAGTAATTGAGGTTCATGGGCTCTAGAGCACAGTCTCAGTAGTTGTGGTACCCAGGCTTAGTTGCTCCATAGCATGTGGAATCTTTCTGGACTAGGGATCCAACCTGTGTCCCCTGCATTGGAAGTTGGCTTATTATCCACTGGACCACTAGGGAAGTCTCCTTGTGTTAATTCTTAAACGCTTGGTAAAAGTCACTAATGAAACCATCTAGTCCTTGAATTTTCTTCTTGGGGAGGTTTGACTACTGAGTCAGCCTCTTTACTAGTAATTGGTCTATTCACATTTTCTGTTTTGGCCTGATTCATTCTTGGAAGGTTTTATGTTTCTAAGTAGTTTTCTATTGCTTCTAGACTGTCTAGTTTGTTAGTGTATAATTGTTTATAACAGCTACTTATGATCCTTTGTATTTCTGTGGTATAAAAGTCTCAGTGTTTCCTTTTTCATTTATACTTTTGATTTGGGTTCTCGCTCTCTTTCTCTCTTTTTTCCCATTGGCTAGTGTAGCTAAACGTTTTTCAGTTTTATCTTTTTAAAGAACCAATTCTTATTTAGTTTAATGTTTTCTGTTTTTTTCCATTTCACTCATTGCTATTCTAATTTTAATTATGGCACCCTTATGGCAGAAAGCAAAGAACTAAAAAGTCTCTTGATGAAAGTGAAAGAAGAGAGTGGAAAAAGCTGGCTTAAAACTCAACATTCAGAATACTAAGATCATGGCATTCGGTCCCATCACTTCATGGCATATAGATGGGGAAACAATGGAAACAGTGACAGGCTTTATTTTTTGGGGCTCTAAAATCACTGCATACAGAGACTGCAGCCACGAAATTAAAAGACACTTGCGATGAACATTGGGGTGCACGTGTCTCTTTCAGATCTGGTTTCCTCAGTGTGTATGCCCAGAAGTGGGATTGCTGGGTCATATGGCAGTTCTATTTCCAGTTTTTTAAGAAATCTCCACACTGTTTTCCATAGCGGCTGTACTAGTTTGCATTCCCACCAACAGTGTAAGAGGGTTCCCTTTTCTCCACACCCTCTCCAGCATTTATTGCTTGTAGACTTTTGGATAGCAGCCATCCTGACTGGCGTGTAATGGTACCTCATTGTGGTTTTGATTTGCATTTCTCTAATAATGAGTGATGTTGAGCATCTTTTCATGTGTTTGTTAGCCATCTGTATGTCTTCTTTGGAGAAATGTCTGTTTAGTTCTTTGGCCCATTTTTTGATTGGGTCATTTATTTTTCTGGAATTGAGCTGCAGGAGTTGCTTGTATATTTTTGAGATTAATCCTTTGTCTGTTTCATCGCAGCACTGTTTATAATAGCCAGGACATGGAAGCAACCTAGATGCCCCTCAGCAGATAAATGGATAAGGAAGCTGTGGTACATATACACCATGGAATATTACTCAGCCATGAAAAAGAATTCATTTGAACCAGTCCTAATGAGATGGATGAAGCTGGAGCCCATTATACAGAGTGAAGTAAGCCAGAAAGATAAAGAACATTACAGCATACTGACACATGTATATGGAATTTAGAAAGGTGATAACGATAACCCTATATGCAGAACAGAAAAAGAGACACAGAAATACAGAACAGACTTTTGAACTTTGTGGGAGAATGTGAGGGTGGGATATTTCAAAAGAACAGCATGTATACTATCTATGGTGAAACAGATCACCAGCCCAGGTGGGATGCACGAGACAAGTGCTCCGGCCTGGTGCACTGGGAAGACCCAGAGGAATCGGGTGGAGAGGGAGGTGGGAGGGGGGATCGGGATTGGGAATACATGTAAATCCATGGCTGATTCATATCAATGTATGACAAAACCCACTGGGAAAAAAAAATAATAATAATAAAAAAAAAATGAAAAAAAAATTTATTGGAAATGCTAATGAAAATTAAAGACACAAAAAATATACAAAAGACAATAGATGATGTGACTGCTAAAAAAAAAATAAAATAAAATAAAAAAATAAAAGACACTTGCTCCTGGGTAGAAAAGCTATGACCAACCTAGACAGCATACTGAAAAGCAGAGACATTACTTTGCCAACGAAGTTCCGTCTAGTCAAAGCTATGGTTTTTCCAGTAGTCATGTATGGATGTGAGAGTTGGACTATAAAGAAAGCTAAGCACTGAAGAATTGATGCTTTTGAACTGTGGTGTTGGAGAAGACTCTTAAGAGTCCCTTGGACTGCAAGGAGATCCAACCAGTCAATCCTAAAGGAAATCAGTCCTAAATATTCATTGGAAGGACTGATGCTGAAGCTGAAACTCCAATACTTTGGCCACCTGATGGGAAGAACTGACTCATTGGAAAAGACCCTGATGCTGGGGAGGATTAAAGGCAGGAAGAGAAGGGGACCACAGAGGATGAGATGGTTGGATGGCATCACCGACTCGATGGACACGAGTTTTGAGTAAGCTCCAGGAGTTGGTGATAGACAGGGAAGCCTGGCGTGCTACAGTCCATAGGGTCACAAAGAGTCGGACACGACTCAGCAACTGAACTGAATCTTTATCATTTCTTCCTTTCTACTAACTTGAGACTCAAGTTTATTTTCTTTTTCAAGTTACTTTAAGGATAGTTAAGTTGTTTATTTGAGTTCTCCCTTGCTTTATAACATAGGCATTTATTGATATAAAATTCCTTCTTAAAACTGTTTCTACTCCATCCTGTAAGTATGACTCTTTTATCTTTTAGGCAGCATGTCATTGAATCTTTTTTTTTTAATCTATTTAGTCATTTAGTCTTTTGAATGAAGAATTTAATCAGTTTACATTTAAAGAAATTATTGACAGGAACTTACTTTTGCCATTTTGTTAATTGTTTTCTGGTTGTTTTGCAGATCCATTGTTTCTTATTTCTTAGCCTGCTGTCTTTTTTGTGTTTTGGTGTCTTTCAGTATCAGCATCCTTTGTTTTCTTTATAATACTGTTTTTGTTATTGCTTCAGTTTTCCCTGTGGTTCCTTGAGACTTGCAAAAAATATCTTAACACCATATTTTAAGCTGGTAACAAGTTAACTTCAATAGAATTCCTAAACTTTGCCTTTCTCCTCCCTCTCACATTTTGGGTTATTGGTGTTAAAATTTACATATTTTTATGTTGTATAACTCATAACAGATTACTGTAGTTATGGTTATTTTTTTCTGTGTTCATTTTTTTAGCTTTAAAGTTAGAGTTGTTATGCCCCATTATTACCATATTACACAATTTAACTTTGACTGTATGTTTATCATTGTCAGTGAGTTTTACGCTACCTTTTTGTGTTTCAGTGATATTAAATAGCATATTTTTACTTCTACTCAAAGAACTCCCTTTAGAATTTCTTGTAAGCAGGTGTAGCAGCAATAAACTCACTCAGTTTTTGTTTGTTTGGGAAAGTTTTTATCCCTTCTTTATTTCTGAAGGGCAGCTTCACTGGGTTTATAATTCTTGGTTAACAGGTTTTTTTCTTTCCATATTTTGAATATGTCATGCCATTCTTTTTTGGCCTAAAAAATTTCTGTTGAGATCTACTGATAGTCTTTTGGGGCTATATAACTTCTCTCTATTCTCTTGCTGATGTTTAAACTCTTTATATTTACCTTTTGACAACCTAATTATAATATGTCTTGGTGTAAACCTATTCAACTTATTTGGGGTCATTTGAGCCTCATGATTCTGGGATGTCCATTTCTCTCCTTAAGGTCAGGAAGTTTTTATCATTATTGCTTTATGTATACTTTCTGTCCATTTCTTTCTCTTCTCTTTCTAGGATTCCAAAAATGTAAATGTTATTTCTTTTCATTACATTCCATTAGTCTTTTTAATTCTTTCTTTTTGCTCCTCTGAATGGAAATTTCTAATGTCCAATCCTCCAGGTAGGTGGCTGATTCTTTCTTCTTCATGATTGAATCTGCCTTTGAGCTGTTGAATTTTCCATTCATTCATTGTATTTTCCAACTCTAGTCTGTTTGTTTTTGGTGACTTCTAGTTCTTTTCAAACTTCCCATTTCATTCATGCATTGTTTTCCTAATTTCGTTCAGTTGCCTATCTGTGGTTTCTTTTAGTTCACTATCCTTTGGAGAATTATTCTGAACTCTTAGTGTGATAGTTTTTATATCTCTGTTTCTTTAGGATCATTATTGGAGCTTAATTAGATTTTTTTTGATGATGTCATATTTACCTGATACTTTGTTATTCCTGATTCCTTATATTGGTACCTAAGCATTTGAGTAATCATGCTCCTCTTTCAAACTTTACAGATTTGCTTTGACAGAGAAATCTTCACCAGTCAGCTCAGTATGGGTTTCTGGGTGTATCTGCTCGTAATATTCATGGGCTGGTAAGGCCTGCTCTTATGATCTGTTTTTGTCCAAGACTATTTCTTGAGCTCTGAGGGCCAGGATTGTGGCTGTACCACTGCCTGAGAACAGCTGAATAGGACTGCTGGCTTTGTTCCTTACCTAAATGAGGCTGTAGGATGGGCTCTGAAGTTGCTTGGATTCTCTGGTCAGGCTTACTAGATGATCAGAACTGGCTACTGTATTCAGTAATAAATGAGGCTATGAATGAGGTTCTCTACCCTAGAAGAACTACAGAGCTGGCCCCAGGGGCTGATCAGCTGGTTGTTTGGTGACTCAAATCAGGCAAGAGCATGCACTGAATTTCCTGGTCAGATGAGGCCACTGGCTTTGCTCTGCCAGTGGGGAAAGTCATAGGCAGTGCTCTCTACTCAAGTGACCCTGTAAACAAGGCTGTTGGATGGGGATGGGCTGCATAGCTGCCAGTGTACTCCGATTAGGTTCCCTGGTTGGGCAGGATAAAGGCTGTATTCAGGCTACAGATTAGTTTCCATGTCCAGGCACAGCAGGAGAAGTAGCTCTAAAGCTTTGTTTGTGACTCAAGCCAACCTGTGTCCCAGCTACCCTGACAGAGCAGAGCCACTAGCTATGCTGTAGAGACTATCGTCTCTCCCTCTTCACCTCTCAGCTCAGGGGCTGCTGCTCACAGCCGCCACTGCTCTTCAGCACTTCCTGTCAGATGGGGCTAGGAGACACTCTCCACAGAGGGTGGGCCTCTGACTCATTTCACTTGCATGGGCGAGTTGGTGAGGGGCCACTCTAGGCCTCTGCCAATTTTTCCCAGACAGGCTTTCTGGCCTGCAGGACCCTGGAGCTTCCTTCAGCCTAAGCTGTATCTCAACTTGCCTGGCTATAGCAGGGGAACCCTCCAAGCCTAGTACTGGCTTTGCTCTGGGGGGGATCAGTTCTACCTGCCTGTCTCAGCCCAAGCATTTCTGAGATACACAGCTGCAAGTGCTCTTGCCAGCCCTTCTGGCCAGATGGGGCTGGAAGATAATCTCCCTAGTGGATAAGGTAATGGCTTAGCTTCTTGCCTGCGCATGGATACACGTCTCTCTAGGGCTGACAAGACTCCTCATTCAAGGAAAATCTGCACCCCAACCAGTTCCCTGCTCAGAGTGCACCACTGATTTGGTCCTGCAGGTGAGTATAGCCACTGGTTGGAACTGCCACTTGGGCATTGCAGGTAGGAACTGCTCTGCCAGGAAGCATGGGCTGTTTCTTGTGAGCCCCTCCACACTTCTTCATCTCAGTCACATTCCCAGTGGTTGAACCTCATAGATTCCTCTGCAGTCCCCATGGTATAAGACCTCCTGTGAGGTGACCCACAATGTAGAGGCAGCTGGTTGCCACTCTGTTTCTCTTTTTTTTGCTGGAAGAACCAGAGGTTCAGGGGAAACCTCTCTGCATGCTGCTGCACTGGCCTGGGGGGGGGTGGGTGCAGTTGTGCTCCATGTGTAGCCACTTCCCTTACCCTCTAAGACCGAGACCTGTCTTGGTCTCTGTGAGACAAGGGGTGCTTCAACATCACCCCTTTGCTCTAGGGTTCTCTTGGTATTGTCTTGTTCCTGGATAGTTGTTGATCTTCCTGTGGGGAGCAGCTAAGTCAGGAACGACCTATGTCACCCTCTTGGCCATGTCACTCCCCTGATGTCTCTCTTTTTAATGGCACACATCCTCCTGTGGGATGCTAAGAAAAGGAATTTTTTGCAAAGACTCTTCCAACTCAGTACCTGGGACACTGTTTCTGGCCCATTTTGTGTGACTAACACCTGCTCATCCTTTACAGCTCAGCTTAAATACATACTTTGTCTCTCTAGGCTAAGTAAGCTTACCCTTGCTTTGTGCTTTTATAGGACTCATTACTTTTCCTGGATATTATTAGATTATATGCATATCTGTTGTTTTTTCAGTATCTTTCTTCCCCCTGGATCATAAGCTTCATGATGGCAGGGATTGTTTTAGCTTTATTATTATCTACTGTGTGTAGCACATGGGCTAGTACATAGTACTCAGTAGATATTGGCCACTTGAATTAATGAGTAATTTCTTTGGCACAGTAATGGTTCTAGAGTCTTACAAATAACAATTTTCAGATTTTAAATATCTAGTATTCTAATAGTATTTTAAATTCATTTTAGACATGTTATTATGCTCCCATAAAACTATAATTATATCTTTAGATGTTGTCATTATTAATGAGGTTTATGAATATTTTATATAATAATACAATTCCCTGAATTGACAATAGGTTTATAAAGGACATTCGTATATAAATATAAAGTGATGAATTGGTATGACGTGGTCCTACTTACAGTTTCTAAATGAAGCAGATGCTGAGGCAGAGTTTGTGGGAGACAAAATATTAATTTGGAATCAATACCTGTAAAAGGAAGAGGAAGACAGGCAGAACTGGAGAGAAGGAGAAGCTTATCTGTGATGCAGACTTGACAAAGCTTTGGCCAGGCGGGGGTGGGGGGTGACTCTCAAGTGAGTACAGCCCAGCCCATCAGAGTAGCCCACTCTGAGCTGAAACGTCAGAGCTGTTACATCTCATAGGACCTTTACACCCCTGCCATATGCAGTCAGTGGGCACACGCTGTCCCTGGGAAGAGAATGGGCTCGGACAGGGCAGCTCACAGCAGCTGAGGCTGACCCTGAGTGGGCTGTCACCGGGAGGCTGCCTGCTGACCACACTTCTCACAGCACGTCTTTCCTATACTTGATTGTTAAGTTGGGCATTTTGAGTGCTTAAAAGTTTCGATATTTTTGGTCCACAAAGCAACCATAAGAACTAACAACTACTCATAAGTATTAACAGAAGAGCTGGATTAAAATCCAGTCATTTTGGCTTCAAAGTTCATGCTCTTAACCACTATGCTACCCTGTCTGCCTATGCTGTTCAGTTCAGAAATGCATGCACTGTAGGAATAAAGTGACTCCCTGTCTCCCTACTAATAACATACATAAAGAACACGCAGGTTGAGCTTAAATTATTATATGGTTAACTGTGAAACTGTGTTAATCCTTAAGAGAATATCAAGAAGGCTCTCCATCAAGGAACATAAAAGTATCATTTTTGGCCAGATCTTTTTTTTTTTTTCTATGCTAGATATTGTTCTCTGACTCAAGTGGTCTCCTCTGTTCCTCAGAATTTCCTGCAGTCCCAAGGAGGTGCCTTATGTGCTGTGCTGTGCTTAGTCGCTCAGTCTTGTCTGACTCTTTACAATCCCATGGACTGTAGCCCGCCAGGCTCCTCTGTGCATGGGGTTTCTCCAGGCAAGACTACTGGAATGGGTTGCCACACCCTCCTCCAGGGGATCTTCCCAACTCAGGGATGGAACCCAGGTCTCCCGCATTGCAGGCGGATTCTTTACCATCTGAGCCACCAGGGAAGCCCATGAATACTGGAGTAGGTAGCTTATCCCGTCTCTGGGGAATCTTCCTGACCCAGGAATTGAACCGGGGTCTCCTCCTTTGTAGGTGGATTCTTTACCAGCTGAGATATCAGGGAAGCCCGGAAGAGCCTTATACCTTCCCATAAAAGTACTAGGTTTTCTGCAGTGCAGTGCCCACGGTGTATTTCTGCCCCACACCCCCCCCCCCCAATCTTGACTTGTCTTCCTTTACAGTGCATGGGCTTACCCACAAGATATGGTTATGTCTCATGCTGCTTCATCTCCATCAGGTTACTGCTCTCATGTTTCCCACTTCTGATGAAAGGGGATGACGTCTGTGATACCACAGAGTACTTAGAATTGCTCCTCTCCCCTGACACCAGTAAAGCTTTTTACTGGATCAAGCTGCTTCTTGATCACCTCTTCCCTTATGCTGAGTTCTCTCTTGGAACCTCAGATCCACATCCACAAAGATGTCTGTTGATCCATGGCCACAAGTTCATAAGGGCATTCCTTAATGTTAACATTGGTAGCTATAGGCCAGTTTCAAGCTTTATGCTTTAGGTTTTATTCCTGGAAATTGGGCTTCCCTGGTGGCTCAGCTGGTAAAGAATCTGCCTGCAATGCGGGAGACCTGGGGTTGATCCCTGGATTGGGAAGATCCCCGGAAGCAGGGAATGGCAACCCTGGACTGGAGAATTCCACAGACTATGTCCTGGAAATTTTTTCTAAGATGGAGTTTTGCTGACAAGACATTGAGAAATGCCCCTATAACCAGTACCTGAAGTGGAGAGAGGGTACCCTCAAGGGGCAGAGGGAGAAGGTAATCTGCATCACAGTCACTGGAGAAAACTCCTCACAGTTTGGGAGCTCTGGAGCTGGGATGGCCCTTTAGCATTGTCCTAATGGTCACTGAATGGTCCAGCTATAACCTTAGGTGAAGTATTTCCCTTTGAGGAAAGGGAGGGTCTCCTCTATAAACTGCCATCAGCTAACTCCCACGAGCAGAAAGAATGAGTGCTTCAGTCTTAAAGTGGGGGAGCTGAGTGGCACCTCACACCATCCAAGATCACCATCCCAATTATTTAATGCCACTAACCAAAATTTGTTCTTTGAAATTGTAAGACTGTCTCAGAAATACTCCCTTTTTCTTTGGTTGTGGATAGATCATTTTTTTCTGTTTGCTTTCCTAATACACATTCACACACACACACACACACACACACACCACACACACACACACACACACACACAGCAGTTAACTATTATATTAGGGCTCTAATGCTCATGGCCCTTTTATTCTGCCTGCTCTTCGTGTTTTTCATCTGTTTTCAAAGGGTTACAGAATATCTTGGCTTCGGGCAAGTGAAAATACTATCTTCTGAGATGAGTGTTTTCTGGAAGATTATCTCTGTAACTCACACATGCTTCCCTACATGCTTGGTTCCTTTCTTACAAAAGAGCTGTTTCCCTGGGATCAGACACATATAACAAGATGCTCTCTCATTGAGGCCCCTGAACGTAAATAGCAGAACTCCCAGCAGAATGAGTTCTAAATAAGCTTTCAGGGTGATTATTTCTAATAATTCAAAAGAATTGTTGCCCAGATAAAAAGCAATGCACAGTGATACTACAGGTGTTGTAGGCACACTAAGTGTCTCTAGTGTATTTACTGTATTAGACAAAGTCCATCTGTTTAATTTGCTGATAAGTGTGCCAGGATCTCTTCCTGCAGGTGTCTTAGAAATCTATAAATGGACAGTTATTTGCTTACAAGGATGTCTCCAGGGTGACACTGTAGTATACCATTTCTTTTTCTTTTTTTTTATATTGCAGTGGGTTTTGTCATACATTGACATGAATCAGCCATGGAGTTACATGTATTCCCCATCCCGATCCCCCCTCCCACCTCCCTCTCCACCCAATTCCTCTGGGTCTTCCCATTTCTTTTTAACACTTGCCCATTCTCCTTTTCCCATGACCTCTACCAGCATGCCAAAACCTGCTCCACTTGTCCAATTTCTGTCCCTTCACTCCCTTTCCTTTCTTTGAGCTGTAGAGCTCAGCTCTAGTGATGAGATCAAACCCCTTGACTTGAAGGGGGAACAGTTTTCTAATCTTTCTAAATATTTGCATATGAAAACATGAAACTCTTGGTGAAATTCAGGGCTGTGAGGCAACAATGAGAGAAGTATCTCTAAAAGTTTGGTTGTAAGGAGGGTACACTAACGATTAATCATTGATCAATCCTTTCATTTGGTTAGGTATGTAAAATTTGAGTTTTAAACTATAAATCAAATTATAATGGCATATACTTCTTTTGTGAGCTAAGAGCTGATACTCAAGTACTTTAAAAGGAATTAAGTCTCATTCATTTGTATGTTTTAATAGTTGTAGGAAGCCATGAGGAAGAAGACCAAATAAATTTTTAGTTGATGACACAATGAAAGGAAAAGGTACATTAGCCCTGTTTTGGTTGACTAATGATGGAGCTGTTCATCACCATGCAACTATTTTTCATATCACTTTTAAATTATTTAGTAATTATTATTATTTACTAATTCCCTTTAGTGTAAATATATATGTTAAATGTGATTACAGAAACCCTGAGAATCCTTTTTAACTTTGTGCAAATTGGAACCAACTGTAAGTTAATGCTTAATGTATTGAAGTCATACTTGTGAT
Source organism: Dama dama (assembly GCF_033118175.1). Lineage (NCBI taxonomy): Eukaryota > Metazoa > Chordata > Mammalia > Artiodactyla > Cervidae > Dama > Dama dama. The sequence goes on along the minus strand of NC_083714.1, from coordinate 125,801,396 downwards.
TACCTTAAAACTATAGGTTATGCCAGCGAACTTAACCCTATAGTGTTCAGGTTTACTTTAAAAATTATTTTCTAAATAATAATAATAGTTTTTCCACTGAGTAAAATGATGAGAAGCACTAAAGTCATCACAAATAATGACAGTGACTCAGTGCAAGGTAGGCTTTCCTTGTGAATCTAGGTCAAAGTGAAATAGTGGCTCTACTTTCCAGAATATGCTGCCATGACTGGGTAACATTTGTAGAAACATTTTTTTAGCTTTTCAGTTGAAAGTTACACAGGTAAAATGACTGACTATTTGTGTGTGTGTATACACACACATATATATGGCAGGCTTCCCGGGTGGCGGTAGTAGTAAAGAGATGCGGATTTGACCCCTGGGTGGGGAAGATTCTCTGGAGGAGGGCACGGGCAACCCACTCCAGTATTCTTGCCTGGAGAATCCCATGGACAGAGGAGCCTGGTGGCTATGGTCCATAGGGTCGCAAAGAGTCGGACATGACTGAAGTGACTGAGCACAGCATTCACACATATATATGGCCCAACAATGACAATATTATGAGAGACATAGATGGTTCAGACAGTGTTCCTGGAGGTCAACTAGCTTTGTAACTTTGGGCAGTTAACATTACGTACTATTTATATGTATGTGTATGTGTGTATACATATATTTACAATTTGTATATATTATACATATATAAAATATATTATATTTAGATATATAAATATTCTTATTGTGTATTTGCATAAATATATAGTTTATATATTTGTATACATATTGCTTAAATATATATGACCACATGTTTATGCATATCCACCTATGTTTTATTTAGGTTTTAGCTAATATAACCTAAATTATACATGTAATAAAATAAAAAAAATAATATTTGAGTTACTTAGAATATTTTATTTGGTTATATCTTAACCAATGAATGAAGTATATGAATTGCATTTGCTAATGTTGTGATGTACTTCTTATGGAACAGCTTTTAGTGCTTTGATAAATGATATTATATACTTTCAACTACTTTTAATTATCCCTAATAACCCCAAAAAGTTTAAAAATGTTTTCGCCCTATTCAAAGTGGCTTGCTGGTTATTAAAAGCTGAGTGCCTCTGGCTGAGCGGCCTCTTGGCTGCTAACATGGGTAATTATGGACATTCCTAAGGCTATTAAATTCATAAGACTATTAAAACATCTAGTGTTTCTTAGCTTTGATTATAAGACATCCGAGATTGCCTGGCTGGATTAGGAGTGTTTTGTTTTAAGCTTTTAGATCATAAGATCTCTAGACCGAGTCTTATCTATATTCTGTGATGTAAAACTACATTTCTGCTATTGCATAAACATTAGCTAATATATACTTTTTGAAGACAATGTATCTTCCCATGCTGTACTTGAACTCCGTATTTATGCAACATTCCTATAGACAATGAAGAATTAAATCTTGTACTTAGGTTGCATTATTTGTGAAATTCTTTATTGAGGGTAAAATTGAATACACACATACACAGGGCATTGCTGTTTGTATATCACACTGACATATGCAAATATAAATACATAAAGTTCTAGATAATTTTTTAAACTCTAAGTGATCTTAGAGATAATATTGATCAGTCTAATTTTTTAGTTGATAAGCTGAGGCAGAGTTCAAATGATTTATACTGTCACACATCAGGTTATTGGCAATATTGAAGGTATATAGAACATAGCTGCCAATTCACAATAGAGAATAATAGCCCATTATGTTAATATAATCCACCCTTAAAACAGCAAGCTCTCTCAGCTTTATTTTCTCCTAAGTAAATTTATTACAGTGGATGATTCAGTTGTTTGCATGCAGAAACCTGATGGTTGTTATTCAGATAGAATACAAATAAAATTAATAATAATTAGTTTCTGACAGTTCCATCCTGTCCTCATTTCTCCCTAAAATAATCGATACATAGAAGTTTCAGGAAGAAAATAATTGGGTATAAAATAGGGAGGCATCCTCCATTACCTTAATTTGGTAAGGCCTTGAAGACGACCAGGTCCTTAGCCTAAATCACAGATATAATTGACAAGAAGTCAATCAAATTTTCTGTACTGGAAAATTCTAACATCAGAGCTTTTCCAAATCTTGGCTTTGTTCATTTCATCACTTGAGGATAACTACCTCACTGAATCTCAGTTTCTTCCCCAGTGAAATGGGGATAATGCTACATCAAGTTTCTATTTTATGAGTATTAAATGAAATACTAGTTGTAAAGTATGTGTCACAGAAAATACCTGATACCCGAAGATGGTATGGCATTTATTTATTTACCACAGGCCTCCATAAGTAGTTCTCAGATCCTGTAAGAAATCATCCTTGACTTTTAAAGACCCAGAGTTAAATGGACACCAGATACCAAGGAACCCCTGAAATGTAGATCAGTCAAAAGTTTCTGGTAATAAAGAGTAGTTTATTTAAATTTATTATTAATTTTTGGTCACTCAAGAGATAAGAAGTGACACTGTATATTATAATGATCAGGAACTCAGAAGAAACAGAGAAAGGAAAATTAAAAACCAGGGTGCTATCCCTGTAAGAGAAAATTACTCATTGAGCTTTAATCTAAAGAGGATTTGATTCAAAGCAAGGGCTCTAATTGCTCAAATCCGTGTCTTTTGTGACTGCATAGTGAAAGTGAAAGTCACTCAGTTGTGTCTGACTCTTTGCGACTGTATAGTCCATGGAATTCTCCAGGCCAAAATACTGGAGTAGGTAGCCTTTTCCTTCTCCAGGTGATATTCTCAACCCAGAGATCGAACCCAGGTCTCCCACATTGCAGGCGGATACTTTACCAGCTGAGCCACAAGGATTATTTCTGAAAAAACTTTAGTTGGGAAGGAAGTGGTTACATTTTATACTGGGTTTTGTCACCTCTTGCCCTAAATACCTCCTATTGACTGGTTTTGGCATCATGCTTCTCCAGTGCTTCCTAGGTTTTTTTTTAATCCTAAATCATGATTGATTCTTTACTTCATTTTTCAAGAAATTTCAAACAAGGCTGGTATTCGATTATTGGTGTTAAAAAAACTGTGTTGAAGAATGATGCTAGGGAATAATAAATGTTGTAGAGATAATAGGAAAAAAAACTAACAAAACTTCTTTTTCCAGCTAAAACTGAGTAACTGGTAGTTAGATAAATTATGCTCATACACACAGTGATGATACCAAAGAACAATAATAATGGCCAATAATTGAAGGACAGTGATCTTGATAAGAAAAATGTTTTTAAGTGAGTCCTGCATTCCCCACTCCATTATTCCTGGAGAAGTTAGACTCACAATGTAAACTTTGAGACAAAAGAAGTAGGAGCTTAGAGCTTGTGGCAGTCCTAGTGAAAATATTTGGAGCTCAGGACTTCCAGAAACTCAGAACCTGAGAGTATAAGATGCTGGAAAGAGGAAACTGCTGAGAACAGCTCTCTGTATATTGTGTGCACTTTAGGCACTTGCCAAATTCCAAGCTGCCCAATACCCAGGTAAGACATAGAGAAAAGGACGTTACATATAATATTCTTGGATTGGATAATACTCTATTGCTAAGATACCAATGCTCCACCCCCCCAAAAAAAACCCTATAAATTCAATGCAATTCCAATACCAGTTAGATTTTGTTTGTAGAAATTGAGAAGCTGGTTTTAAAAATGTGTATAAAAATATAAAGAGCCAAGAAGAGTCAAGCTTGAAGAAGAGCAGTGTTAAATGTCTTACATTTCCAGATGAAGATAAAGCTTCAGTGATTAGAAGTGTAATATTGGTTCAGAAACAATCAAAGCTACTGAATGGGTGCAGATATTTGTGATCCAATACAGGAGTCATATTCAGACACATAAAGAACTTTTACAAGTCAGCACGGAAAGGATTGCCAATGCAAATGAAATTTTGATAAAATATGTAAACAAGGACTTCATAAAAAGAGATTATAGTGGATTGAATGTTTGTGTCCCCCTCAAAATTCTTATGTTGAAACCCAAACCCTCAATGTGACTGTATTTGGAGGTAGGGCCTATAAGGGGATAACTGGTAACTACGGTGAATTAAAGTCATGAAGGTAGGACCCTAATCCAATAGGATTAGTGTCCTCATAAGAAGAAACACCATAGAGCTCTCTCTCTCCACCATGTGAAGACACAGTAAGAAGGCATCCATGTGCAAGCCATGAAGAGGGCCCTAACCAGAAACTGACCATGCAGGCACCCTGATCTCAGACTTCCATCTTCTAGAATTTTTTTTTTTTTATTAGTTGGAGGCTAATTACTTCACAACATTTCAGTGGGTTTTGTCATACATTGATATGAATCAGCCATGGATTTACACGTATTCCCCATCCCGATCCCCGCTCCCACCTCCCTCTCCACCCGATTCCTCTGGGTCTTCCCAGTGCACCAGGCCCAAGCACTTGTCTCATGCATCCCACCTGGGCTGGTGATCTGTTTCACCATAGATAATATACATGCTGTTCTTTTGAAATATCCCACCCTCACATTCTCCCACAGGGTTCAAAAGTCTGTTCTGTATTTCTGTGTCTCTTTTTCTGTTTTGCATATAGGGTTATCGTTACCATCTTTCTAAATTCCATATACATGTGTTAGTATGCTGTAATGTTCTTTATCTTTCTGGCTTACTTCACTCTGTATAAGGGGCTCCAGCTTCATCCATCTCATTAGGACTGGTTCAAATGAATTCTTTTTAATGGCTGAGTAATATTCCATGGTGTATATGTACCACAGCTTCTTTATCCATTCATCTGCTGATGGGCCTCTAGGTTGCTTCCATGACCTGGCTATTATAAACAGTGCTGCAATGAACATTGGGGTGCACGTGTCAGAAAACTGGTCATCTTCTAGAATTTTAAGAAAACAAATTTCCATTGTTTAAGCCAGCCAGTCTATATTTTGTTATAGCAGAACAAGCAGATAAATACAGAGGAGATCCAAATGGCCAATAAGCATACATAGAAAGATACGAGACATCATTAATTGTGAGTGAAATGTAAGTTAAAAACACGAGATTCCACTACATACCTAACTATAGTGTGAGAAAAAATCACATACAGAGTATTAGAAAGCATGTGAAGAAATTCACCCAACCACTTTAGAAAAGTGTTTTCCAGTGTCTGTTAAAGCTGAAAATATGTACCCAAGATAAATGAATATATATGACCATTAACATATATGAAGCTTGAATGCAACATTTAAGAAAAAAAAGTGATTTCCTTTTAAGGTCCCCAGTGGCTCAGCGGTAAAGAATCCACCTGCAATGCAGGAGACGTGGGTTTGATCCCTGGGTTGGGAAGATCACCTGGAGTGGGGCATGGCAACCCACTCCAGTATTCTGGCCTGGAGAATCCTGTGCACAGAGGAGCCTGGCAGGCTGCGGTCCATGGGGTTGCAAAGAGTTAGACATGACTGAAGTGACTTAGCACACATGAAAGGAGTACATCTAGGAAGAGGCAATTTTAATTCAGCTATCGCATTCCTGGGTTTTCTTCATTTAATGCCTTAGTGTTATGGTTATCAAATGATTAGCATAAATTGCATTTTACTAACTTTTAGTTCATTCATCAATTTTTATTTCTAGACCTTCACAGCTGCAATCCTGATTTCTTCATCTTAAAGAACCTTCTTAAACATTGATGAATATGAGCAACACAAATAAATGGACACGGAAGAGTTAAATATTGACACCCAGCAAAGCAAGCGGATGAAGCTGCAGGTGAGTCACTGAGAGAATTTCTAGTCTTTATAAAATGAGAAGATGCATAAAGGCACTCAGAGTTCCGTGTCACCTGGTGAAAGAAGCCAGGCGATGTTACAAGAGGCTGCGTCTCCTTGCTAGCTTTATGACCATTACGAGCCTGGTCATAGGTTAAGAAATCTAAGGTTTTTTTTTTTTTTTTTTTTAAATTTGTTTGCTGATTTTTGGCTGTTCTTGGTTTTTGTTGCTGCTTGTGGGCTTTCTCTAGTTGCAGCAAGCAGGGGCTACTCTCTAGTTGTGGTACACGAGCTTCTTATTGCAGTGGTTTCTCTTGTTGCAGAGCATGGGCTCTAGGCATGCTGGTTCACTTGCCCTGTGGCATGTGGGATCTTAGTTCCTGGACCAGGGATCGAACCCATGTCCCCTGGATTGGCAGGTGGACTCTTAACCACTGGACCACCAGGGAAGTCCAAGGAGAAATCTAAGTTTTTAAGCATAGTAGGAGAAGCTCCATAATCTGTGGTGCACATTCATATTTACAGTAATTAATAATATTGATGTATAAAATCATAATTCTAATACATTGGCTTAAAATAAATTATTATCAGAGAAATGAAGTGCTCAAACATGCCAAGGGAAGCCAAATTATTGCCTAGGTTGATTGAAACTGAACAAAGGAACTTTGTACTTAACAAAGTATACTTTATACTATATATCATACAACAGCAGGTATATATTTAATGGCTAAGATACCCAGATGCACACAACCTACAACTGTAAAAACTTGTCAATGGATAGAATTCTTCATTTCAATTGGTAATTCTTTCCCCTCAGTGATGCCTGAATGTGTACTACTGACAAATTCTTCAGTATCTTTCTCACTGTTTCTTATTCTCATTGTATACTTTCATGTCTTAGCTAAATCCCCTTTGGATTGACTTTAAAAACATTAACATATCAAATCATGTTAAAGTCAAGGTTAGTTTTGTTTTATTTTGGCTGTGCTGGATCTTCATGGCAGCACACAGCCTCCTCTTTTTGCAAGCTGGTTGTCTGTCTCTTTGAGTTGACTGGCCTGACCCATTTTATATTGATATTGACAATCATTCTTGTCTGTTTTTCAAAATTTTAAGGAAAACCTACCTTTGTGTACTGAGTGCATTAAGTAAACATATAAACAAGGACCGCTAAAATTTGAGGGTTTTTTCCCCCTCTGAACAACAGATGGGTCTGTAAAATTCGTCCTATAGAAGGGATTGGAGGAGGTATTTTGAAGCAGGTAGGCATTTCTTGAAGAATTAAATTCATATATGAATGAATGTATTCAAAATTTCATCAATAAATCGTAGGCACTAGGAACATGGAAATGCATAGTTTGGGGCATGCTCCTTTCTCAGTGCTTACAATCTATAAGAGGAACAGGAAGGTAACACATTCCAAATTTACTAAGAGATAAATTCAATTTTATGTAATAAATACTATGATAGATAAATGAATAGATTTCTATTCAGGAGCATAAAGAAGTTAGATTCTTTACTCTAGTCCATGGTTTGAGGATGGGAAAAGTGTTCAAACCCATAAAAATGGAAAAATTAAAGATACAGGAAAGAGGAATGGGAAGGATATTTGATGGAGTAATTTCTCTGAGCAGATCAAGGTAAAAGTTTATTTAATAAATGACTGAGGTGGAGGTGGGGATATAGACAATAATGGATGTCTACACAGAATTTGTAGGTTGGTGGTGAAGATCTTAAGGGGTGGGGAAATTTGTCTGCCTGATGGCTTGTATTATTTTTGTAAAATGGGAGGTAACTTGCTGTATATGAAAGCAAGCTGTAATTAGGGAATAGCAGGGAGCCCATGAGAATTTGAGGACAGAGGTATGACATAATCAACATAAATAATAGAATGTGCTTCTCCAGCCACCTTCAGAGGTCCAGGTATAGAGAAGGGAAATGTCAAGTTGTCCAGGGTTGGAATTGTACAAGCTATGTATGATGGAAGAACAAGGTGAAGGAGAGTGATTGCAATGGTGGACTATATGATAGATGATAGGAAAAAAAGAATTTAATTAAAAAGAAGTTAATAGATTGGAGGAAATTGTGTGTCTGTGTGTGTCAAGGTGGGTAAGATGAAGAGACTAGAGGCCATAATGAGCTGGAAGAATGGTGTCTATATTTAAAGGAATCTCAGCAGTTATAAATAGGAATAAAATAACTAGATTACTAGAAAATACTGACAGCATTTTGCAGGTAAAAGGTAACTTTGTAAAATTGCAGACATAGAGACTGAAGACAGTAAAAGTAGGTCATTTCTGATACACTGAAGGTGGGGTCCAACATGGCCCACTAATAAGCAGCATGAGACTCAAAATTAGATAAATGGATGATGCTTGATTGGAAATATTTAAAGCAATCTCAAGAATTTAGACAATCATCTAGAGAGAAAGGTTATGAATTATGGTGGAGGGCTACAACTAGGCTACCCTGGGATTGAAAGTCACATTGTCTATAAAACATGTAGGCCAGGAGCCCTTCTCCCTGTCTCCAGTTTCTGTTTGTAATATACTTTGTCCGTGAAGATTTCAGTTTCTGGAAGAAAGGGGGAAAAGATGGACAATCTTTACACTTCTGGAAGAATATAAAAGAATAATGTGACTCCAATGATCACACTTAATACTTTGAAGATTTTGTAATTTTTATGAGAGGAGACAGACCTGGGAAGGAGGAGATGGACCACTCAGTAGAACCTTAGGAAGAAACAGATAACCTTAGCAAGTCAAGAGTGCCAGTAGCTGTGTCAGTTGGCCCTGACTTAATTTTACCAGATGAGTGATATCCACTGGAGACAAATCAAAGGCTTGTTGGAGGGTGAACTTTTTAAGAGGGTGGTTGTCCAGCTAAACACAAATTGGGGGGTCACTGTTTTGTATTTAATTTTTAGCAGTTCCCCTGTCATGGTCAATATATGTCCTTGATGTACTCCTTTCCCTATTTGGAACCAGTCTATTGTTCCATGTCCAGTTCTAACTGTTGCTTCTTGACCTGAATACAGATTTCTCAGGAGGTAGGTCAGGTGGTCTGGTATTCCCGTCTCTTGAAGAATTTTCCACAGTTTGTTGTGATCCACACAGTCAAAGGCTTTGGCATAATCAATAAATCAGAAATAGATGTTTTTCTGGAACTCTCTTGCTTTCTCGATGATCCAATGGATGTTGGCAACTTGATATCTGGTTCCTCTGCCTTTTCTAAATCCAGCTTGAATATCTGGAAGTTCACAGTTTACGTACTATTGAAGCCTGGCTTGGAGAATTTTGAGCATTACTTTGCTAGCATGTGAGACGAGTGCAATTGTGCAGTAGTTTGAACATTCTTTGGCATTGACTTTCTTTGGAATTGGAATGAAAACTCACTTTTTCCAGTCCTGTGGCCACTGCTGAGTTTTCCAAAATTGCTGGCATATTGAGTGCAGCACTTTCACAGTATCATCTTTTAGGACTTGAAATAGCTCAACTGGAATTCCATCACCTCCACTAGCTTTGTTTGTAGTGATGCTTCCTAAGACCCACTTGACTTCGCATTCCAGGATGTCTGGCTCTAATCCAGTGATCACACCATCGTGGTTATTTGGGTCATGAAGATCCTTTTTGTATAGTTCTTCTGTGTATTCTTGCCACCTCATCTTAATGTCTTCTGCTCTGCTTCTGTTAGGTCCACACCATTTTTGTCCTTTATTGTGCCCATCTTTGCAATGAAATGTTCCTTGGTATCTCTAATTTTCTTGAAGAGATCTCTAGTCTTTCCCATTCTATTATTTTCCTCTATTTCTTTGCATTGATCACTGAGGAAGGCTCTCTTATATCTCCTTTCTATTCTTTGGAACTCTGCATTCAGATGGTTATATCTTTCCTTTTCTCCTTTGCCTTTAGCTTCTCTTCTTTTCTCAGCTATTTGTAAGGCCATCTCAAGATTGTCAGGAGATATATCAATAACCTCAGATATGCAGATGACACCACCCTTATGGCAGAAAGCAAAGAACAACTAGAGTCTCTTGATGAAAGTGAAAGAGGAGAGTGGAAGAAGTTGGCTTAAACTCAACATTCAGGAAAACTAAGATCATGGCATCCAGTCCCATTGATTCATGGAAAATAGATGGGGAAACAATGGAAACAGTGACAGACTTTATTTTTGGGGGCTCCAAAATCACTGTAGATGGTGACTGTGGCCATGAAATTAAAAGACTTTGCTTCTTGGAAGAAAAGCTATGACCAACCTAGACAGCATATTAAAAAGCAGAGACATTACTTTGCCAACAAAGGTCTGTCTAGTCAAAGCTATGCTTTTTCTAGTAGTCACGTATGGATGTGAGAGTTGGACTATAAAGAAAGCTGAGTGCTGAAGAATTGATGCTTTTGAACTGTGGTGTTGAAGAAGACTCTTGAGAGTCCCTTGGACTGCAAGGAGATCAAACCAGTTCATCCTAAAGGAAATCAGTCCTGAATATTCATTGGAAGGACTGATGCTGAAGCTGCAACTCCAATACTTCGGCCACATGATGCGAAGAACTGACTCATTGGAAAAGACCCTGATGCTGGGAAAGACTGAGGCAGGAGAAAAAGGGGACGACAGAGGATGAAATGGTTTCATGGCATCACCGATTTGATGGACATGAGTTTGAGCAAACTCTGGGTGTTGGTGATGGACAGGGAAGCCTGGCATGCTGCAGTCCATAGGGTCACAAAGAGTTGGACACGACTGAACTGAACTGAACACCGTCATGGTCATTCTCTCAGCAAGCTGAGTGTGACCAACTAATATGGTGGTACTCTCAGTTACCACTGTTGATGTAGGTGTGTTGAAGTCACATATTCAGTGCTGCCACTAGTTGAGTGGTCAGGATGGAGGGCCATGTGATTGCCGTTACCAACAGTTGCATCCTTACCAGGGACATAAGTGGTCAAATTATTGAGTTCTTAAGTTGTCTTCTCTTGATGGCTATCATTTGATGTATGAGTAGCTGTCAAAAGGCAATTTAAAATGTTTGAAAGGACACAACACATCAAAAAGGTTAATATGATTATAAGGAAAATAATAGCTAAGGATTGAAAAATTCCCCAGAGCATATATTTGCAGGAGCCAACATTTAAGCAACTAAGTGAGTCAGATTACCAGTAACATTATTCCAGACCATAAAGATTTTTATGAATTTTGTATATAATTTCTTAATTACCCATTTTAATGATATATACACATATAAATATGCTTGTAGAATATCAAACATTACTTTTTATTTGGCAATGTTTCCCTTCCACCTTAACATCAAATAAACCTAAATAAATAACATTTATCTTTTTATAATAAAAAGACCACCTCTTTTGAAATCTCCCAGAGACCCTCTGGAAAATTCCCAAAGTTAATTAGTTTGAGGTCAGAAAGACTTGTTTAGAATTTGATTTGGAGAAGTTTATTCTAAAATGTCACAAGTTTTAAAACATTTGATCAAGTATTAACAGGATCACAGGTCACTGGGAGACAATACTTAGTTATCAAGTAAACTATTTGTGCTTAGTCGCTCAGTTGTGTCTGCTCTTTGTGACCCCATGGACTGTAGCCTGCCAGTCTCTTCTGTCCTTGAGGATTCTCCAGGCAAGAATCTTGGAATGGGTTGCCATGCCCTCCTCATCCAGTTAACCATAGTGACAATTAAAGGATTTCAAAAGCAAATACAGAAAGTTAGATAGTTCTTAAGAAAACCTTTGCTCTTTTAATATTGAAAAGACTCAGTTTTCCAAAGTAATCAGATATCTGATAAAGATAACATGGATCCCAAGAAATGTTTTCTAAGACACAGAATCTTTGTTTCTTGAGCAGTTTACATAAAAGGTAAAGAAAAACTTTTTATTTAAGAAATTTTGTGATTCTAACAAAGAGGAAAATAAACTCTAATTTTATATTAGTACATTATTAAGCTCATTTTAAAAACCTTTATAAATTTATTCAATTTAGTTAGCTATGATCTCATAACATTGTTTTTCCTCAGACCTGCAAATTTCAACATCCATTTGGGTTTTGTCTTATTCTTTTTCCTTTCTTATTCTGGAATAACCAGTCAACATTATTCTCCTTTTCCTTAACAAAACACATCCTATATTCATTACATGCTCTTCATGTAAAAATATGTTCCATTTTATTCTCATACTCTGTATATACAGAGTTGTTTTCCTTCACTCTTATAATTTCTAGTAGTTCTGTTTTTATGTATTGATTATAAATTTTAACTATCAGTAACCTTTTCTTTCCAGTAAAAATTAGGAAGCAGGCAGTTGTAAACTGTCTGTCATATATTAGAATCTGTAGTAGTTGGTAACAAGTTTATAAATACATAATTATAAAATTTATAACTTTTAGCGACTTATGTTTTTCATAACATGATTTTTAATGTGGCAAAAGACATATTTATTAACATACCAAAGTATATGTTGTCCCTGTAAAAATAAAAAAGCCAAACTTAGATAAATTTAAACTTATGTTTAGCAATCAATGTCTCAGTATATTATTTAGAAAGGATCTAAATATGCCATAAATATCCATTATTTACTTTAACTTAGAATAAACTTTTATCTTATTTACATTTATTTAAATTACTTGTTTTTTATATTATGCTTAGTTTAGACCTAAAATAGCTAACCATCATTTAAAGTTATTTTTCTTGTTGACTAATTCTGTAACATGAAGACAGCATGAGCTTATTTGACTAATAAACCCAAGTAGAAAATGTTGTCTGCATTATATTTAATTTAGAGAGTTATTTAGAGAAGGAAATGGCATCCCACTCCAGTATTCTTGCCTGGAGAATTCCATGGACAGAGGAGCCTGGCAGGCTACAGTCCGTGGGGTCACAAAGAGTTGGACACAACTGAGCGACTAAGCACAGTAGTATTTAGTAATTCAATGAAACTAGGAGACCCTCCAACACTAGCAGGTAGGTTTGGCCCAGCTTTTCTTCCTGGGTTCTGGTGCACAGGAGAACTTGTGTGTGCCCTCTAAGAGTGGAGTTTCTTTCCCCCATCCTGTAGAATTCCTGAGATCAAGCTTCAATGGCCTTCAAAGCCAGATTCTCTAGGGGCTTCTCCTCCTATTGCCAGACCTTAGGCTGGGGAGCCTGACATGGGACTCAGAACTTTCACTCCTGTGGGAGAACTTCTATGGTATAATTATTTTCCAGTTTGTGGGTCAGCATGTATGGGATTTGATTTTCTTGCACTTGTGCCCCTCCTACCATCTGATTGTAGCTTCTTCTTTGTCTTTGGATTTCAACAGAAAAAATACATATATGCACAGGGAAGTCAGAGACCTCAAAAGGCAAAGAGAGCAGAGGTTGAATTCAAGAGACTTTACCTTCAAACTCTGGAGTTGGCACAAAGCGGTGAGCTCAGTGGGCTTTGCATACCAGCACCTTTTGCTCACTGACCTCAGAGTTGTTGAGGGTTTTTGGGTCCCATTTCTAATGCCAAAAATTGTCAAAAACCTAGAAATAGCAAAATTTCAACCAATAAATCTATGAGTAGTATTTAAGTATGTGTGTCTTTTTTGGTAAGTTCTAGTAGAGGTTTTTGTTTGTTTTTTTGTCAATGATGGTTCAGCAGTTAGTTGTGGCTTTGATGCTTTCATGAGAGGGGGTAAGTTCATGTCCTTCTACTCTGCCATCTTGTATCCATCTCTAAGTAGAACTCTTAAAAATATCACATATACATAATATACATGCATACATACATACACCTATAGACAGCACATACAGAAATCTTATAGCTTTCACTTATAAATTTCACCCATGTCTTGGGTATAATAATACAAAATTAAAAAGAATAAATGGATCAAAATTGTGTTTCTGGCAGATAGACTAAGTTAAGGTTACCTGCTCAGACGGCTAAAGCTATAGCTAAAGATTTGTATTTGCTTGCTGTAAACATTCTTTTAGAGAAGCTATTTTTGAAGTCATTTCGTCTTTGCAGAGCTTCTGCATACCAATCAAAGAATGCGTTTCATTTTCTCTGAAATTTTGAGATCCTCTCTTTTGAAAGGTGCTCCTTAAGATGGCATTAAAGTTTCCCCAAAGAGGTCCCTATTATTCCAAATTATCCAAAAGTTCAATCATTTTCCAAAAAAGTACAAGATTCGGCTTATAGTGATTATAGATGTAGGAAGCAGAAATTTTTGAGAGAAGTAGACAGTTTTAGACCAGATGGAACCCATTTTTGCCTTCAGATTTCCTAAACCCCAAATAGTCAATGGGAGCCTGGTAATCCTATCACTCCCTAAAACCCAGGGGATCACAGGTTTCTCCCTTTATAGAAGCTTACCAAGAAGCTTAACCAAACAAAATACATATATGCACAGGAAAGTCAGAGACCTCAAAAGGCAAAGAGAGCAGTGGTCGAATTCAAGAGAGAATTTAACTTCAAACTCTGGAGTTGGCACAAAGCGGCAAGCTCAGTGCGCTCTGCACACCAGCACCTTTTGCTCACTGACCTCGGAGTTGTTGAGGGTTTTGGGGTCCTATTTCTATTGCCAGTTCAGTTCAGTTCAGTCCCTCAGTCGTGTCCGAATCTTTGCGACCCCGTGAACCACAGCACGCCAGGCCTCCCTGTCCATCACCAGCTCCCGGAGTCCACCCAAACCCATGTCCATCGAGTTGGTGATGCCAGAAACTGTCACAGATCCAGAAATAGAAAATTTTCAGCCAATAAATCAATGAGTAGTTTTTAAGTTTGTGTATGTTGTGCATATAAAAACAGTTCACAAACTGGGAGCTTCCAAATGCGAAGACTGATATGAAGCTCAGGGGCATTAAATTACAGGAGGACTTATAAAGTAGAAATGAGGAAGTTGTTAACCTTTTCAGTGATTGGTTATTACAGTAGATGTTTCCAGATGGCAGTGGATTGGTTAAAAGTTACTTTCTCAGACCATTTTTAGGAAGATGATTTAAGGTTCTTTTATGATTATCAGAGACACTTACAAGACATAACCTAAGTTAACATGGCTTCAATGGTTTTCTTTGCTCAGGGAATTCTTAAGTCTGGTCTCAATTTTCTATTTAATTTTAACACTATCCTGTAAACTTTTGGTAAAAATATACCACTTATACCCACATAAAATGAAAGAGCTACACCACATTTATATCTGTATGTAATCTACATTTAACTATTCATCTGAGTTTATGATTTAGCTAACTACTTAAGGCTTTATAGATATTTGATTTCTTGAATGTATTTTTAATATCAAGTTTTTGTTATTATTAAAGCTTATTATTATTATAAAGTCCTGATTAAGAGAGTTTTTTAAAATATTTTACCTAAGAATCCCAAATTGACCTCATCACCTTTATAACCAAGACCACAATGCCCACCCACCATGAGAAGGATGGTGGGCAGATATGTCTTTTTTTTTTTTTAATATAGTTGCTTTACAATATTATACTAGTTTCTGCTATACAAAATTGTGAATCAGTCACATGTATACATATATCCCCATCTTCTTAAGCCTCCCTCCCATCCTCCATTCCACCCCTCTAGGTCATCACTGAGCACCAAGCTGAGCTTCCTGTGCTATACAGTAGCTTCCTGCCAGCTATATATTTTAAACATGGTAGTGTATATATGTCAATGCTACTCTTAATTTTTACCCCACTTCTTTCCCTGTGTCCACAAGTCTGTCCTCTATGCCTGTGCCTATATTCTTGTCCTGCGAATAGGCTCATCAATACCTTTTCTAGATTCCACATATACGTGTTAATATACGATATTTTTCTTATCTGACTTTACTCTGTATGACAGGCTCTAGGTTCGTCCACATTGTTTTAAATGACTCAATTTCATTCTTTTCTATGACTGAGTAATATTCCATCATATCTATGCACCACATTTTCTTTATCCATTCATCCATCAGTGGATATCTAGGTTGCTCCCATGTCCTGGCTATTGTAAATAGTGCTGCAGTGAACACTAGGGTACATGTGATTTTTCAATTACGGTTTTCTCACGGTATATACCCAGCAGTGGGATTGCTGGGTCATATGATAATTCTATGTTTCGTTTTTTAAGGAACCTCTATATTGTTCTCCACAGTGGCTGTACCAGTTTACATTGTCACCAACAGTGTAAGAAGGTTCCTTTTTCTCCACACCCTCTCCAGCATTTATTGTTTGTAGATTTTTTGATGATGGCCATTCTGGCCAATGTGAGGATACCTCATTGTAGTTTTGATTTGCATTTCTCTAATAATTAGTGATGCTGAACATCTTTTCATGTTCCTCTTGGTCATCTGTATGTCTTCTTTCGAAGATGTCTATTTAGGTCTTCTGTCCATTTTTTAATTGGATTGTTTGTTTTTTTGATATTGAGCTCCATAATCTGTTTGTGTATTTTGAGATCAATCCTTTGTTGCTTTGTGTGCAAGTATTTTCTCTCATTCTGAGGGTTGTCTTCTTGTCTTGACTGTGATTTTCTTTGCTGTGCAAAAGCTTTTAAGTTTAATTAGTCCCAGTTGTTTATTTTTGTTTTTATTTTTACTAGGAGGTGGGTCAAAAAAGATTTTGCTGTGACTTATGTCAAAGTGTTCTGCGTATATTTTTCTCTAAGAGTTTTATAGTGTCCAGTCTTACATTTAGGTCTTTAATTCATTTTGAGTTTATTTTTGTGTATGATGTTAGTGTTCTAATTTCATTCTTTTTACATGCAGCTGTCCAGATTTCCCAGTACTACTTACTGAAGAGGCTATCTTTTCTCCATTGTATATTCTTGGCTCATTTGTCATAGATTAGGTGACCATAGATGCATGGGTTTGTCTCTAGTCTTTCTATCCTGCACCATTGGTCTATATGTTTGTTTCTGTGCCAGTACCATACTGTTTTGATTACTATAGTTTTGTAATATGGTTTGAAGTCAAGGAGCCTGATTCCTCCAACTCCATTTTTTCTGTCTCAAGATTACTTGGCTATTTAGGATGTTTCCATACAAATTGTGAGATTTTTTTCCTTCTAATTCTGTGAAAAATGACTTTGGTAATTTGATGGGAATGCATTGAATCTGTAGATTGCTCTGAGTAGTACATTCATTTTCATTATATTGATTCTTTCAAACCAAGAACAGGGTATATTTTTCCATCTGTTTGTGTCCTCTTTGATTTCTTTCATCAGTGTTTTATAGTTTTTTGAGTACAGGTCTTTTGCTTCCTTAGGTAGATTTATTCCTATTTATTTTATTCTTTTTGTTGTGCTGGTAATTGGGACTGTTTCCTTCATTTCTTTCTGCTCTTTCATTGTTGTGGTATAGGAATGCAGATTTCTGTGCATTAATTTTGTATCCTGCAACTTTACCAGATTTGTTGTTTACATCCAGTAGTTTTCTGGTGGAATCTTTAGGATTTTCTATGTATAGCAACATGTGTTTGCAAACAGTGACAATTTTACTTCTTTTCCAATTTGTTACTTGTTTTATTTCTTCTCTGATTGCCATGGTGAGGACTTCCAGAACTATGTTGAATAAGAGTGGTGATAGTGAATGTCCTTGTCTTGTTCCTGATTTTAGGGGAAATGCTTTCAGCTTTTCACCATTGAGAATGATATTTGCTGTGGGTTTGTCTTATATGGCCATTGTTAGGTTGAGGTAGGTTCTCTCTAGACCCATTTCCTGGAGAGTTTTGTTTTATTATTATTATCATAAATGGGTGTTGGACTTTGTCAAAAGCTTTTTCTGCATCTATTGAGATACTCATATGATTTTTATTCTTTAATTTGTTAATATGGCATATCACACTGATTTGCATATATTGAAGAATCCTTGAATTACTGGGATAAATCCCTGTTGATCATGATATATGATCCTTTTAATGTGTTGTTAGAATCCGTTTGCTAGTATTGTGTTGAGGATTTTTGCATCTATGTTCGTCAGTGATACTGGTCTTATAACACAGTAGAATGCTATCTAAAAAGTATCTTCTGTTTGGGAGTATTTTGATTTCTTCTTGCTGCTGTAATAAGTTACCACAAATTTACCAGCATAACATAATATAAATTGATTATCTCACAGTTCTGGTGGTAAAAATTCCTAAAATCAAGATGTTCCTTTTGGAGCCTCTAGGGAGGAATACATTTTCTTGCTTTCTCAAGCTTCTAGAAGCCACTGGCATTCCTTGAGTTATGGCCCCTTCCTCTATCTTTAAATTATTTTCACATCTCTCCCTCCTTCTCCTTCTCTTTCTACTGCTCTCTTGCCCCCTCTCTAACATCTGCTTCTATCCTAACATCTCCTTCTCTTGCCACTCTCTTTTTAAGGCCCTTGTGGTTATATTAAGCCTACCTGGATCATCCAAAAAAATCTCATGTCAAGGTCCTTAATTTAATCTCACCTGCAAATTCCCTTTTGCCATGTAAATTAACATGTGCATAGATTCTAGGAACTGGGACATGTACTTCTTTGGGGTGGGACATTATTCTGGCTACCATAGGGGAAGTATCTCCCAGTACCCTTATCAACAGTGAAAAATTCTTTCATTTTTTTCTTTCACATATATTTCCTGATCACCTACTAGGTACCTGGCTGCTAGTGGAAGACACTAGGCAGATACTGAAGGTACTGTCCCTGTAGTAAGGAAGCCAAATGTCTTTTAGTAAAATAAAGTGAACTTTGGACTTCTGAAGATTTTTTTAAACCATTTTTGGGTTGTACGATATAAACGTTAATGCCCTCAGCCAAAGACCACCAGGATCATAGTTAGTTAAGTCGCTCAGTCGTGTCCAACTCTTTGCAACTCTGTGGACTGTAGCACACCAGGCTCATTCATCCATGGGATTCTCCAGGCAAGAATACTGGAGTGGGTTGCCATTTCCTTCTCCAGGGGATCTTCCTGACCCAGGAATCGAACCCAGGTCTCCTGCATTGCAGGCAGACGCTTTAACTTCTGAGCCACCAGGGTGGAACAAATTGAGTTTATTATTCATGGCAGTGAGGGAGAATACACACCATGGGAAATATGTGGTGTCTCAGTAAGAGGTCATTAGAAGAGATTTATAGGATTTGGGTCTTGGCTAGGAAATTTGGGGCAAAATCTTAGGTAGTAGAGACTCACTGTAGACTGTAGAGACTCACAGTAAGCCAGGCTAATTTTATGATTCGGTGTTTCAAACATCTCGTTTGTAGGGATAGCAGGTCAGAGTAGAACACACTACAATAGGCAAAGAAGCAACAAATCACTTATATTAGCCAAAACAGGGGGATGTTTGGTATTCTGTGAATGACACAGTGACCTTGTTTATATCTCACTTAACTGCTGGCCTCAGAGTAACCTAGTCTGATGTTGGTATTTGAGATTATGCCCAACAAGGAACAATATGGCCTAGCAGTGGGCCTTGGACCTGCTTATAATACCTTGGAGGTCTTAGTCATTCTAGTTCCCACAAGCTTGACTCATGGTGTTTCCCATCTGAGCTACTTGTTAAACGTGCAGAATTCCAGATCCACCCCACAATCACTCAGAATATCTGAATATTGATTTGACAAGGTGATTCTTAGACACACTAAAGTTTCAAAATACTATAATGAGCAAAAAGAAATAAAATATTTGTCAGTGTTAAATGTTTGTGATTACTGTCTTTAGTAATGATTTTCTCATGTTTTATTCTTTTATTTTCATTATTTGCTCTTGTGTTGACTGAGTATCACCTGAAATCAGCTCTACAAGCTGCAGCAGAACAGAACAACTGTTCTTGTTTGGGTTCTGAATGCACACTTCACCATCATCTCTCTGCATCTCTTCCTGTTGGCAAGCTTTCCCATAGGCTTTACACCTGATACCTCATAAACCTCACAACTTCACTCTAATGAGCATACTTTTTAAAAGCTAAGCTAATGGTGTTTTCCTAGTTTCCACATGACAATGTGAAGAATGCAGGGCCTTTGGGAAGGGAGTCTGTGCCTTCAGAATAACATTCATGACACATGCCTTGATTTCTGGGCCTTTTTATTTTCAACAGTATAAACGTGTAACAGAAAGACAAAAGCAAATGTACAATCTGACATTTGATAATTATTAAATACTAACACTCTATAATATGGCTCCAGGTTTTCAAAACACATTTTTCTGAAACAGTAATAATTTCAGTATCATGCTTTAAGTATGTTTGTATATTTATGGGTAATTTTACAAAAGTGAATGTTCACAGAGAATATGCTGAAGCTCAACATAAACTAAGAGATGGAAGATAGATATAGAAGGTGTGCATTTACCCATAATTTGTTGTAATTTGTAATTTCAGAATTGAATAGGCACTCTGGAAGAATGCAGTGAAAGACTGCCATATTCTGAGTGTCAATAAAATATCCTATACTGGTGCTTTTTTAAATGTTCTAAGCAGAGGACCAGTAGTTTTTACTTATTTGTTTGTCCACCTTTTAAATATCATTACCAGTTCTTCACAGATGGATAATTTTTAATAGGGTAGTACTTAATTTATAAAAATAATCAAAAATAAACATAAAAACTACAAATCTATTCTTAAATTATTATTAGATTCAACAAGCATAAAATTGCCCTGTCAGATTTCTATAAAAATTTCTAAAGATTTAGTCTCAATTTCTGTGTTTACTTCATTGTAGACTAGTGTAAAAAAAATTACAGATTACTACACTTTGAGTGGTACTGCTGCTGATGCCAAGTCGCTTCAGTCGTGTCCAACTCTGTGCGACCCCATAGACGGCAGCCCACCAGGCTCCCCCATCCCTGGGATTCTCCAGGCAAGAACACTGGAGTGGGTTGCCATTTCCTTCTCCAATGCATGAAAGTGAAAAGTGAAAGTGAAGTCGCTCAGTCGTGTCCGACTCTTAGCGACCCCATGGACTGCAGCCCACCAGGCTCCTCCGTCCATGAAATTTTCTAGGCCAGAGTACTGGAGTGGGTTGCCATTGAGTGGCACTATCTGATATCATATTTAAGCACTGGGTTTTTAATGTTTATAGCATCATAATTTGTTAGAGCTATGCTGTAAGGAAACCAAGAAATTTAATATTGAGAAATAATTGACATACATCACTATATAAGTTTAAAGCATACAGCATGATGGTTTTATTTACATATATTATGAAATGAGTAAGAGTAACGAGAGTGGGTGCCCTTGTCTTGTTCCTGATCTTAAAGGAAAAGCTTTCAACTTTTTACCATTACAGTGTTAGCTGAGGACTTATCATATATGACCATTATTATGCTGAGATATTTTCCTTCTGTGCCTACATTAGGAATTTTTATCATGAATGGATGTTAAATTTTGTCAAATGCTTTTTCAGCTATTGAGATGATCATCTGATCCTTTTATTAATGTGAAACATTACATTGATTGATGTGCGTATGTTGAACTGTCCTTGCTTCTCATGAATGAACCCCACTTGATCATGGTGAATGATCCTTTAATGTGCTGCTGAATTTGGTTTGCTAGTATTTTATTGATAATTTTTGCATCTATATTCATCAGGGATATTGGCCTGTAGTTTTCTTTTCTAATAGTGCCTTATTCTGGTTTTGGTGTCAGAATAATGTTGGCCCCACAAAATGACTTTGTGCATATTCCCTCTTTTGTTCTTCTTTTTGTAAAAAGAATGTGAAAAGGATTGTTGTAAATTCTTCTTCTTTAAATGTTTGGTAAAGTTCACTAGTGAAGCCTTTTGATTACTGATTCTGTCTTAATAAGACCATAGAAAAAGGTGAGAATGACATTCTTGGTGGGGAACTTGGCAGTTCTGAAGCAAAGATGGCCAGTTAATGAATGGAGCAACAGAGGCTAACAAACAGGAAAGAATGAATATTATTTGTTTTATTTTGCATATTTATAAAAAATAAAGATGAAAGCATGGTACTATTTATAATTTTTAAATTTTAGTAGGAATAAGTTAATCACAGAAAGATTAATTTGAGTTTTTTGATATACCAAATTTAGAGGTTAGCAACACAGCTAACTAGAACTGTGATCCATTTTTACTTCTTCCCAGAAAACTACTCTTGCTACTGTGGCTGAACTCATCCTTCAATTGTCTTTTCCCTCCCCTCTTATTTCCATTGGGTCATTAAGTCCCACTGAGATGGCTGACTAATGATAAATGCTTCACATCTGTAATAGTCTCTGCTTTGTCCTTGGGGACCTCTAATAGTGCTTGACACATAGTAAGTTTGAGTAAATATTTTTCAGAAGATCAAATTAGTGTATGTTTACCAGTACATGCCACAATACTGTGTTTTTCCTTGTCTTTTTGATTTTTAACATCTCTCAATTTGTATATAATGTTCTTTTCTAAAATCCTTGAAGATTGACTCTATCCAAATTGCAGTTTCTCTTAATATCTTCCCTGTGTGTGCATGCTCAGTTGTTAAGTCATGTCCAACTCTTTGCAACTACATGAACTATAGCCCACTAGGCTCCTTTGTTCATGGGATTTTCCAGGCAAGAATACTGGGGTGGGTTGCCATTTTCTCCTCCAGGGAATCTTCCCAACCCAGGGATCAAACCCACATCTCCTGCATTGGCAGGCAGATTCTTTACCACTGAGCCATCAGGGAAGCACAGTATTTTCCCCAATTCCCCATAAAATGGTCTTCTTAACTCTATTCTGATTCTAGATATATTATCTCATTGCAATTATTTGCTTATACATGTCTTCCACAGTAGGCTAAATGATCCTGAGTACAGAAGTTTTGTCATTCTTCTAACCATCTTCCTCTGTGCCCTACCATGGTGCCCTCAGATCCAAGGCAATCAATAAAAGTTTATTCTACAGATGAATACGTGACTTAGTGAAATCAAGAGAAACTGTAAAATAGCTTTAGTTCTATTTATCATACATAGCATTTTGTATTTTGCTTCTCTACTTTATGTAAAGCTTCTAACTCCTAAAGTCTAATAGTTATATTTTTCATTTTGATTGATAATAAGTTTGATAATAACTTTTCTACCCCAATCTGTTTGTCATGTTATTAATTTTTTTTTTTTTTGCTGTTCTGAAACAAAAATGTAATCAGTTCGTGAGACTGCTCCCTTAATATTCTAAAATATATAGTCCTCTCTCCTAGAAATAATTATGGAAAATGTATTGTCTATTTTATATTTTCTGTGGTCTGGGATGCTCTTCAAAATACCAACAATTTCTTGCATCTGTACTGACCCCAATTTTATCAGGAGAAGTTTATAATTGGGGGCACACGCAACTGATCCGTAAGCTGTGTCAGGGTTACTTCCCTTAGGTTAATTACCCAGTACTTAACTCTTGCATTTGGCCCTCATACAAGAACATATTTAAAAGGATTCCGACCTTACTAAAGTAATGGATTGCATTTTACATAATTCTCTACTAGTTGGATAGTAAAGTACCTTGCAACAAAATTTATTCTCTTCATAACTTTATCTCCTTCTTTGCAACAACATGAGATAAATCGTCTTTGAAGATCACTTATATAATGTTGCATATTTTGTAGCAATCAGTTTCACTAATTTATAGTCCTAACTCCTATTCTCACATTTTATCTTCTGCTGAGTAAATAGCAGATTAATAAAATCACAGTTCTCTCATTTACACTAGATATTTCACGGTGAAATGTAGGGGAAATTTTTCCTTTATTTTATAACACATTGCTAGGTCACCTGTATCATCAAGTCACACATTTGGAGTTGTCAGTTTAGTTTTTTCTTCGAGCACTCTTCCAAATTAATGTTGAAGGAACTCAACCTATTTTGATCTATGGCGAACACACAGAATGCAAAGTGTCAATTTAACTGTAGTTCTTATACTCATTTATTAATGTGCCTATTTAGCAAATACTTTTTGAGGTCTTGATACAGAACAGGCTCTAGTTTTAGTCTGGGGATTCAAAGTTGAGAAAAAAAAACAAGTAACCCACATTGGACCTTATATTCCAATAGTTAAAGGTAAATAATGAAAAAGGTGAAAACCTGCAGAAACAAGATATCTTGCCCTTATGTATTGTGTAGCATATACTGGGGGATGTGATAACTTACCTCCCTGGCGGCTCAGATGATAAAGAATCTGACAGGAGTCTACAGGGTTGCAAAGAGTTGGACACAACTGAATGACTAACACTTTCTCATACTGGGGAATGTGATAATGACTGAACCATTTTCTTTATCCAGGGTGTTTAAGGAAGGCATTTCTGAAGAAGTGGTCTTTGATCTGAGGCTTGAGGGCTGAGAAAAGGCAGTTACAGAAAAAGGAAATTTTTCTCAAGTAGAGGAAACTAGAAAAAACAAAGGCTTTAAGGAAGGAATACCCTAGGTATATTCAAGGAACATTAAGAACGCCAGGGTGTCTAGGAGGTAGTAAACAGGGTTTTCAGGGAAAGGAGTCTATGAACTGGATTTCTAGGGTTAGAGAAAAACCAGCTCACATAAGGTCTTAGAGTATAAAGGGAAGTCATGAGAGGATGTTAAGCAAGAAGATGACACAACTGAATTTATGTTTTAAAAAAATTTTCCCATATTGCTATAAGAAGAATGGATTTTAGGGCATGGAAGCAGGAATCCCGATAAGAGGTTGTGGCAGTAGTTCAGGAATAAGATGATGGTCACCTCGACTAGGAGAGAATTGGACTAATTTGAGATAAATCCTGGAAGTAGAATAGACAGCATTCGCAGATCTATTGACTCTCTGGATAAATAAAACATAAGATTAAAAAATGATGGCTATTTTTTTTTTTACTTGAGCAATTACTTAAAGAACCATGCCTCTTATGTATGTACTTTAGGGGAATATAGAGGGTAACTAATACTTTTTTTTCCTGTTGAACTTCAACTTGGGAAAAAAAAAAAAACTCTCCAACTCCCACTTTTAAATATAGCATGCTGATATTTCACTGGTCATTCTCCCTCCTCCTACTCAGTCATGTTGTGTGGGCCTTCCTCCATTGCCTAGCTCAGATATGGGTGATGAGGAGCACACTTGGCTAGTCAGTGTTTTCAAAATTCCCATCAAAGTCATTGACTTAGTGACCACACTTGGCCCAGTCAGATGCAATCCTGAGACATTGGGTTAAACTAAAAGAGAGAAGGTGCTCTTTTTCCAAAATGAATGGTAAATTAGGAATTCATTTTGGAACAACTAGAGGTTATCACTCTGGGAGAGCATGCCAGAGAATGAGGCCAGTGCAGAGGCAAACCAGGCCAAGTGGTGAGAAACCAAGTGCTTATGATATTTTTAAGCCCCTAAAGCCCCGTGCCTGAAGTGAAATTGACTCCATGAACTTTGAGCTATCTGTTCCAAAAATAAGCTTTTGTATTCTTGAGACAATTTGATTGAGTTGTGTGGGTTTCTTTTCCATGTAACCCAGAGCTCGTATTAATACATGTGAGAAATTTGATTTAGGTATATTCCCCCATGGCTCAGCAGTAAAGAACGCGCCTTCAGTGTAGGAGGGCAGTAGGAGCGGTGGGTTTAATACCTGGGTCTGGAAGATCCCTTGGAGAAGAAAATGGCAACCCACTCCAGTATTCTTGCCTGGGAAATTCCATGGACACAGGAGCCTGGCGGGCTACAGTTCATAGGGTTGCAAAAGACTTGGACATGACTTAGCGACTAAACAACAACAAAGCTTGAAAAGCCTGTGTTGGTTTGCAAGATCAAAATACAAGATGACCAGTTTAATTGGAATTCCATATAAATGATGAATAATTTTTTTAGTGTGCCCCATATATTGCTCATTCTCGTGAGCCCATGCCAATTAGATATCCAAGTGGAGATGACAGGTGCATCTATAGACCTGGTGCTCAGGAGAGAGGTCAAGGATTTTGATGTATATTTGGAATTTGTCACATTAGTGACAACATTCAAAGCCATAGGTCTAAAAATCTAAATCTTAGGAAACAAGGCAGATAGAGTTGAGAGAGTATCCCAGGCTAAACCTGAGGACAGCCCTTTCTTCTCAGGAAGAAATTGTAAGGTTGAGAAGAAACTGCCAGTGAAGGTGGAAATAGGGTCAAGGAACATTTTTACTTTTTGGAAACAAGTTTCAAGGTTGGAGTCCTCCACATCTCCAGCAAAGATTAGCAAACTTGCCTGTCAAAACAGTGGACACATTTTCCTTTGTATCACTTATCTGCTGAGCCCTTTCAACATTTCCATTGTTTGCTATAACTACTCGCATGTTCAGGCACCTTGGCCATTGTTGGAGACATCTAAAATATCCCCCCCCCCATTCACTGGCCCCTTTTTTTAGTGGTACAGAGATGTGCCTTCTC
The DNA here is from genome assembly GCF_033118175.1 of Dama dama. Lineage (NCBI taxonomy): Eukaryota > Metazoa > Chordata > Mammalia > Artiodactyla > Cervidae > Dama > Dama dama. The sequence continues at coordinate 125,775,380 of NC_083714.1, read as the reverse complement.
TGCTTTCTTTGATATTTTTGGATTTAAAAAATCCTTTTCTGTTTCTGTCAAATAGCTTGAGACTTTAAAGATAAAGAAGAATTCAAGTCAATATGTGCTATGACTAATCAATAGTTCAGAGTACTCCCCTCAGGCCTGAGAATAGGGCAACAAACAGCTCTAGTGAATAACTGTTCACGGCCACAGTGTCACCAACATTGCAGACCTTACTGACTTCTTTTTTCGTCCACCTTGTGGTCTGACCTTTCTCTCATCTTCACTCTATCCAGGTGTCCTTATAGGGCCAGCAGTCACCCTCTTTATTTCTCCTTAGTTACCTTCCTTTTTTTCTTTTAACATCTCTCTTAATTAACCGTGAAATAAAAGTGTATTGTGGGAGGAGTTTTTCTTTCTTTGCTTTGTGATTCTCTTTTTATTTTTAACCAGATTGTTTATAAAGTACTAAAACTTGCACAAAAAGAAAAGAGTTAAAACAGTCCTTTAAAGGACAAAAATTAAGAACTAAAAATTCCCCTTTCAGCACACAGCCCATCTTCTTGAGATAATTGTTACCAGTTTTTGTCTAATTACTTATATTTAGTAAGTACATTACATATTGCTTACTATGCTCTAGAATCTATTATAATGCTTCAAATCCAGTCATTTATTTAATCTTCACAAAGGCCCTTTGGCAAATAAGGAAAGCGACCTACAGAAAAGATAACTTCTCCAAAGTCACAAAGTAAGTATGTAATATACATACATCTTTAATATGCCTTAATGTAAATATTCTTTGACAAAAGTAAAATACCCAGACGTCTTCAGTGAAACCCATTTAGAAATGTGCTGCTATCGACATACTGTTTATTGATACAGATAGTAATACAACTTCTGGGTCTGCAGAACTTTTTTAGTGGCATTGAACTCCACATTTGTTATAGTTCTTGTTGGTGAGCTCCACTCCTGCTAAAGTTATATTCTACAGAACTTTTCTCCTTAGTGTGATCTGAGTGGAAATCTTTTTTATGAGAGTAGTTTGAAACACCCAGAAATTCAATTTTTTATATTCAGGCCTGCATTTCCACATAAGGTGAACAGCACTTGTTGGGCCACAGCTCCAGCATTATCACAAACTTAAAATTCCCATCATCTAAAGAGAACTTTTTTCACACATGATACGATACAGGGCAGGTAGCTTTTGATTGGCAAAGAAGCCAGTCAGTTAATTGGCAGAAATTTGCAGGTTGCCTCTCAGGAACAAGCGTAGACTGGGCTTCCAGCTTTGTGCAGGGAGTTCTGTTCTGACTTCCAGCAGCACTGGGCTTGTGGCCTCTGTTTCTGTGAAGCAGGCATTAATGTCACAGCTTCCAATGTCTGTTATCCGTTACTTTGTTCATTTCCAACTTTGTTTATTTCTGATCTTTGCTTGTGTATTTGGAATTGGAGCAAGAAATGAATGCATGTGCTCACCTGTCCACCTTGACTCAGAAGTTCTAGTACGGTTTTTATGTTAGAGATGCCTAAATCTTATCAATGTGTGGTCACTCACTTTCTTAATTACACTTTGATTTTTAGTATTTAATAAGTTTCAAAAATTGTTTCACAAGTCCCTTCCCTTTTTGCCATCTTCCTCCATTCACAATCTCCAAACTAAATATTTTAACTGAGGCAAAATACAGAAAGACTGACACAAAAAGGCTGATGTGTTTCACTGTGTTTTGTTTATAAGTTTAATTACAGTTTCAGTAATGTAAAAACTTTTTATCTTAGTGTAAGACTGCATATATTCTCTGATTTCTTTAACTAGGAAGAGTACTAAAACTAAACAAAGTCTCCTCACATTGAGAGAATGTAGGAAGTAACACATACTTCAAAATGAAATGGCACATAGAAAGATTCTTTTTTGCCTCAATGTGAAATAAATTCCTAATATAATTTAAACATTCTTATCCACAAGGAATAGGAAATCTAATAGTTTTATTGTGTTTGAGCAACAAGCCCCTTCTCAAGTGGAGTTTGGAAAACTTTGTAAAGGCAGATATTTGATTATAAGTTGGGCAGTTTGATTGCATGACACCCTTGTCAAGTGGTATTAATATATCTGGTTTTAAAATAGCTTTCCCAACTATTACATTTCTCTTAATTCTGTGAAAAACTTAACTTGTTTGAGATGCTATGAGGGCAAGGTCTGAATTTGGGTCACTATCTTAATACTTTAATGAAAAAGAAGATATATTTGAGCCTAATGCCTTCAACTTTCCAAAATATTGGTTGAGCACCTACTACAGGAAAAGCACACTATGAATTAATTCCAATTTCTTTCTTATGAGCCTTTCCCATTCTAAATTTGTCTTTGATCCAGGACTTTTTGCTTCTTAAAGATTGTGACTTTCAGTGAGTGCCTGCTTGGCCACTTCCTAGATTTTGGCAAATGATTCTATTAATATAAACACTAATTTTTTATAGGTACAAACCAGGTCCCTATATGCTGTGATAGCAGAAAACAATAAAAGGGAGAAAAGTCAGTGGACTAAAAAGGAATTCAAGAGAAGCCATTGGAAGGTCAACACTAATTTAAAATTATAAAAAATGTCAACCTTGCCAACAGATTCTCTAGAAGTAGCCTCCTTAGTTTTTCAGGGGAAAAAAAAGTGCCATACCTGTTTTGAGACCTAAAGTCTTAGCATTTATTGTGAGAGACATGGAAACTTCCCCTAAAGACATAGAGGTAGTCCGAAAGTCTTTTATTGACTGAAAAATTTACTCATTATGTATATTTTTGTTTAAAAACATTTAGCATCTTTTTATGCTAAAGCAAATACTGAACAACTCATATCTGTTCCAATTTTATTCTTCCATCTAAAGTTGGTAAGTCGATTACATTTTTAACTTTTGTGCATATAGTTTCAATATTTACAGTTTTTATTACATCTCAGGATTTCTGGAATGGTTATCAGGTGGTAGTTTTATAATGTGTTCCAGGGATTTTGACTGCTTCTACAGTTAGCAAACAAATGTCTATTTTTGTTCGCATTGATGAACACTGCAATATGATTTCACCTGAGATAATGGATAGTTTTTTCTATATTTGCTAGCTTCCCCTATCCTTTTCTTAGAATTGTAACTTTTAGATGAATCCTTACTTATATTGTCCTCCATCCTAACGTAACACCAACTAAAGTGAAAAATAGCATACTGCATTCCAAAGTCAAAAGTGTCAGTTCTCCAAGATGACTCGATGATCCCTATTCCTAAATATTTGCATTCATTTCAGGACTCAGGAAAATTGCCATAAATAATGGCTGTAATTATTACAGTACATTTGTTCCCTAAATCGACTTTAGGGAGAAAATGTTATGCTGTTATTTTTAGCAATGATATAAACTAAGCTGTTGAATTGAAGGATCACTTCCAAACTGACCTGGAAAGGAGACACAGCTATAGCAGCTTCGATTACATTAATATGGAGTACCTGACTATTTTAAGACCTATTTAGTCTTATATTTAGGGGCCAGGAATCACACAGTTACCACCCCTTCAGCAATTTAAGTGCCCCAATAAAGAAGGAAATGTGATTTATTTATCTATTTTATATATTTATTTTTATTATTGTTATTTTAATATAACCATTTAATTGTTTATTAATAAGCATTTAAACTTTATTTGGACTTTGGAAAGTGTAAAGCTAAGTGAATTCAGGATTTAAGTCCATGGGATTTTGAGGCAATACCAGAGTGGTTGCATTTTCTTTTCCAAGGGGTCTTCCTGATCCAGGGATAGAACCCGTCTCCTGTGTCTCTTGCATTGCAAGCAGACTCTACCCGCTGAGCCCCTGGGGAAGTCCTGTTTTAACATAGTCCATTTTAATTGCTTATTAACAAACATTAACATTTTATTTGGACTTTTGTAGATGTAAAGCTAAGTGAATTCATGATTTAAGTCAGAAAATTAAGATTCTTTTATAGACTAGTTTTAGTGGTAAAATCAAATGCTTCTAAATAAACTGAAGCTACATATATCTTTCAGTGATGTCCCAAACTGGTAGCTTTATTTTCTGTGTCAATCCTGGAAGAGTCAGTTCAACAAAAAGGGTGATAATAATTTGATTTTTAAATTGACTTAAGTTTTTCTTTAGTATAATCTTAAATTCCTGTTTCCCATTGTACTAGTATATCTGAGTTAAAACAAGACATAAAAAGAATGGTGTTTGCATATAAAGCATCCTTAAAATCATCTTTCAATTTTGCTCTTGTCTTCCTTCAATTGTTACTACTTTTCTTTGGTGATAATTGTTTTGTTTGTTTGCTAAGCTGATCATGTTTCCCCCCCACACCCCATTCCAAATTATTTGTATGAAACTGAATTATGTATCTTACTTGCTACAAATAGTTTTTTTCATTTTTGAAAGTAGAATATATTTTCAGAAATGTTATATAATCCAAAAAAAAATGTAAGAGGAATATAACACCAAAAGAGAAGAGGAATAGTAATTTGTATAGTTACTCTATTAAGTAACACTAGCAGCAACAATAATAGTATTAATTAAGTAGCATTCATATAGCATTTATCATGCGCTCTATACTGTTCTAAGTGTTTTCTGTACATTAACTCACGTAATCCTCACAACAGTGGGCAAAATGAAGTCAAAAAGTTGCTAAGTCATTTGCTAAACATCACAGTGGAAAAGTCACAAAGGAAAAATGCAAAAGTCAAGATTAAGATTTTTTTTTTAATAAGTCAAAAATGTTGTTAAGTGCAGCTACTTGAGGAATGCAGGAATGGAAATTCTAAAAATATTGAGATAACAGGGAAAAAAAACTTACCTATTATGTAGGGACCTGAATTCAAAAGAAAGATGATATCATAGATTCCTAGAAATAAAATAGCCTGTCAACGAATTTTATGTTGAAAGACCAGACTTTTGAGGCTCAGTTACAATCTCATGTTTGCTAGTTTCATTGGGCAACTTAATGTTAAGTCTAGGCCTGGGTATTTTTCACTCTAGTAAAAGGAATTTGATGAATCAAAGACACTTCCCCCAGATCAAATAGATTACCTTTATTTATTAATAATACTGTTCACCAGTCATGAATTTTTTGGCTAAAAGTAGTTTTAAAATGTGGGGTCACCTAAGTGTAATGCATTGGAAAGATATTAAAGAATTCAGAGTCATGAAGGAAAAGGCAAGGCAAAGGATGAGGTGTGGTCCAGACTGGAACCTCGTAGCTTTAGAAGACCTTGGTAATGTTTGTGTGGCAATCCCACCATCCTTCACCACTAGAGCCAATAAATCCTAAAGATTTCTTAAAACTTTGTATCAAAAACACTCTAAGAGAGTCAAATTGGCCAATGTTTTGTCCTGTGTCCAAATATTGGTGACACCAAAGCAATGAGAGAAAAAATATGGAAGGAGCCTTACAAAGAGTAAAGGCAGGTTTACCCAATGGAATTTTTGTCTACTATGGTGTAGTAACTGTGAGTAGTGTAGGACTCCTGTAATAGATTTTTTTTTTTTTAGTGTGAGGCTTTTATATATGAGATATATTCTTTTCCCTTGAGATAATACCTAAATTGGGACAAATATATTAATAATGAAAAAGTAAGATGTTAGAAATATTCTATATTTCTTACCTCTACAGATTTATATAGGAGGATTGTAAAACAGATGAGCAATGTCTCCTAATAATCTTCCCCTTCCGGTTTGAAGTCCAAATATATAATTATTGATGTAAACACTCAAAAATTTTTTTTAATCTTAAAACTGACAAGTTGAACACAATTACCAATTTCTTCCCAGAATTTCTACCCTTGATAAACTTTCAAAGCTTTTCTTCCCTCAATAGATAGATACTCAATTTAAAAATTACAAAATGATAATATATTTTTAAAAACTGAAGAAAATATCTGAGTGGAAAAATGGCAAGCCTTAATTGAGAATTTTTATATTATTACAAATTAAGTGAATGATGAACAATGCCAGGAAACAGAAGATTGTTTCATATGGCTGTGTTCAATGTGGATTGCCAGTGTGGGAGAAAATCCTTGTAAATCTTAGCACTGCTCCCACACAAACACCTACACAGATGATTGCTTGACTTTCATGCTAACAATAGATGTGTTAGGAGAGCTCTCACCATCTGCAAAATGAAGTGCACCTAAAAAAAAAAAAAAGCAACTGCAGCAGACAGTAGTAACTGCTTATATATTGTGATTAGCATTTTATATTTACATTTAAAAGGTATGAATTTAAGCGGTGATGACTCTCAGTTTAAATAAGGTCAGTCAGTCCCTGTGATAGCTCCCATATTAAATACGGCAGTCCTAGATAACTTATGCTAAAAAACTTGATTTTGAATTAATTTTCATTTAAAATTTATCTATATACAAGAATGAATGATAAAATGTGAATTAGAAGAATTCTGATATACTCACTTTTCCTCCAGTAATAATACTTAGAATCATGTACATTAGTTATAAATGTCTCTACAAAGTCTGTCACAACTGTCCTAATTTTTCTATAGAATCCCTTCATAAGAATATTTATTGGAGTTTCCCTGTTCTGACATCTATTTTATTATCGGTGCAGGATGAGTATTGTGGAAAGTGAGCTTTATATCATTGGAAAATACAGTCTTTGGCCTCTTTCCCCGTGTTGATGTTTTTGGTCAAGGATGGAAAGGTCCATGATTCCATTCCTGCAGCTTCGTGGAGGATTCTAAGGCAAAGTGTTAAAGAAATGAATTACCTGGATTCTCCATAGGGAATAGAGTGTTTATGGGCTCATGTGCAGACCCTGGTCATGCTTGGAAGACTGGATGTGTCAGAGAGGAGAACAGGCATATGGCTGATGGAAGATGAGATGAGGCCCATTTTTCTCCAACCAACATAAATAGGTACAGTACCACTCTATACTGGCAAGGCTTCTGTGTGTTTCTGATCCATGTCTCTAACATTTGGCCTGAATAATCTTGTTCTTTCTTGCAGATGATGGACACAGTCTACATGAGATATGAGAGCTCCTTTAACCCCCAAATACCATCTTAAAATAGCATTGCCTAAAATACCATGATGAAATGTTTATTTCTTCATTATAAAAAAGGCCTTTCCAAGCCTATTTTAATGGAGATTATTTTAGAAGAGTGGTATAAAACAATAATAACTTAATATGATGTCGTTTTATCTATTTTTCCTCTTAAATAAATTACAGATCTAGAAAATATTAGGTGGGAATATAGGATTAGAAGGAAAATACAACATCATCTGGTCCAAACACTGCATTTTACAGATGATAAAATTGAGGCTCAGTCAAGGCTCACACACCTAGTTAACCACAAATCCAGAACTAATCCCTAAGACTCCTGATTCCAGCCCAGTGCTTTTTTCCATTATACTATCATAAAACATTAAGAGAACAGTGGTCCCTTGGGGCAAGGATGAAGCCGTGCTAGAAAGGAATAGAAAGCAGAAGAGTAGAGAAAACGAAATATACTGATCACATACAATTATTTTTCTAGGGTTGATCTACATAACAGAGTCATTAGCAGGATTGAATTTAATTAATTAAATATTAGATATAAGGTCAATTAGCCCCACAAGTTAGTGGTACCTTTTGACTAAAGTTTAGCAATAGGAAAAATCTTAAAGGTCAGGGCTGAGGAAACCTGCACTCACATCATTCTCATTCAAAAAGCTATGAACCTAGAATAAGATAGGAGCAGTTATTCAAGTACCTTTTTTATTAGCCAGTTCTGTTACAAAAGCAAGTTGCTTAGGATTGGAAAATAGATAAAAGGAAAATTGTCTTTTCTAAGGTTGGAGGGATATTATTTCTCCTCTAAGTCAGAAAAGAAAGAGAGTTAGGTATACAATATAACCCCGAAAATCCAGTTCTTGTAAGTACATACTTTATTCATTTCAAAAATACCTATATAGTAAGTTCAATGAATAAGACTAGCCAGAAAACTGGAAACATGCAATAACTAATCTGTATCATATATTTAGCAAGTCTTAATACATTTGAAATGATAAAATATCTCTTCTTCTTTACTCATGTTCTGTCATGCATGTTGTGTTATTCTGTTAATTATTTTTTTTCTAACACATGAGGTGGACCCATGTGACATTAGGAAATTAATTTCATCTTCTTTGTATATGATGAAAAATAAACTCATAAATTGAGTAAAACCAATTAATGAAAACTTCATTGCATATAGTGGGTAATTAGTAAAGATTTGTTAGGTAAAATGCTTCTCGAAAGTTGAAAAGTAAATTTACTTCTTTTAGTTTTTTCATTTCCTAATTGGAAATTGTATCTCTTGGTTTTCTCTGCTTAGGAAATTAACATCAAATGAGATAATGCAATCAAAATCAGAGTAGCCTAGAATACTACAACAACTTCAAAGTATCAGTAGCCCAATTTTAGCCAGGAAGGAGTCATTAGGGTTCAAGGGGTAAGTTGAACTTCTACTACACCCATTTCACATGAGGCATTGTGAATAAGTGCCCCATTTTTGTCAGGGTGGTGTCAGTGGGGTCCAGTGAGAAATTGAACATATGCATTCACATAGCCTTTATGCTTGGAGAAGGAAATGGCACCCCACTCCAGTGTTCTTGCCTAGAGAATCCCAGGGACGGGGGAGCCTGGTGGGCTGCTGCCTATGGGGTCACACAGAGTCAGACATGACTGAAGCGAATTAGCAGCAGCAGCAGCAGCCCTTATGCTACACATCAGTGGGAGACTGTTGATCTGGTAGTTGAGCTGCTCCCATAGTTCAGTTCAGTTTAGTTCAGTAGCTCAGTCGTGTCCAACTCTTTGAAACCCCATGGACTGCAGAATGCCAGGCTTTCCTGTCCATCACCAACTCCCAGAGCTTGCTCAAACTCATATCCATTGAGTCGGTGATGCCATCCAACCATCTCATCCTCTGTCATCCTCTTCTCCTCCCGCCTTCAGTCCTTCCCAGCATCAAGGTCTCTTCCAATGAGTCAGTTCTTCCCATCAAGTGGCCAAAGTATTGGAGCTTCAGTTTCAGCATCAGTCCTTCCAATGAATATTCAACACTGATTTCCTTTAGGATTGACTAGTTTGATCTCCTTGCAGTCCAAGGGACTCTCAAGAGACTTCAACACCACAGTTAAAAAGCATCAATTTTTCGGCACTCAGCTTTCTTTATAGTCCAACTCTCACATCCATACATGACTACTGGAAAAACCATAGCTTTGATGAGATGGACCTTTGTTGGCAAATTAATGTCTCTGCTTTTTAAAATGCTGTCTAGGTTGGTCATAGCTTTCCTTCCAAGGAACAAGCAACTTTTAATTTCATGGCTGCAGTCACCATCTGCAGTGATTTTGGAGTCCAAAAAGATAAAGTCTGTCACTGTTTCCATTGTTTCCTCATCTATTTTCCATGAAGTGATGGGACCGGATGCCACAATCTTAGTTTTTTGAATGTTGAGTTTTAAGCCAACTTTTTCACTCTTCTCTTTCCCTTCATCAGGAGGCTCTTCAGTTTCTCTTCTCTTTCTGCCATGAGGGTGGTGTCATCTACATATCTGAGGTTATTGATATTTCTCCTGGCAATTTTGATTCCAGCTTGTGCTTCATCCAGCCCAACATTTTTCATGATGCACTCTGCATATAAGTTAAATAAGCAGGATGACAATATACAGCCTTGACGTACTCCTTTCCCTATTTGGAACCAGTCTGTTGTTCCATGTCCAGTTCTAACTGTTGCTTCTTGACCTGTATACAGACTTCTCAGGAGGTAGGTCAGGAGGTCTGGTATGCCCATCTCTTTCAGAAATTTCCACAGTTTGTTGTGATCCACACAGTCAAAGGCTTGGCATAGTCAATAAAGCAGAAATAGATGTTTTCTGGGAACTCTCCTGCTTTTTCTATGATCCAATGGATGTTGGCAACTTGATCTCTGGTTCCTCTGCCTTTTCTAAATCCAGCTTGAATATCTGGAATTTCTTGGTTCATGTACTGTTGAAGCCTGGCTTGGAGAACTTTGAGCATTACTTTGCTAGCATGTGAGACGAGTGCAATTGTGCGGTAGTTTGAGCATTCTTTGGTATTGCCTTTCTTTGCGATTGGAATGAAAACTGACTTTTTCCAGTCCTGGGGCCACTGTTGAGTTTTCCAAAATTGCTGGCATATTGAGTGCAGCACTTTAATAGCATCATCTTTTAGAACCTGAAATAGCTCAGCTGGAATTCCATCACCTCCACTAGCTTTGTTCGTCATGATGCTTCCTAAAGCCCACCTGACTTCGCATTCCAGAATGTCTGGCTCTAGGTGAGTGATCACACCATTGTGGTTATCTAGGTCATGAAGATCTTTTTTGTATAGTTCTTCTGTGTTTTCTTGCCACCTCTTATTGATATCTTCTGTTTCTGTTAGGTCCATACCATTTCTGTCCTTATCGTGCCAGTCTTTGCATGAAATGTTCCCTCGGTATCTCTAATTTTCTTGAAGAGATCTCTAGTCTTTCCCATTCTATTGTTTTCCTCTATTTCTTTGCATTGATCACTGAGGAAGGCTTTCTTATCTCTCTTTGCTATTCTTTGGAACTCTGCATTCAGATGGTTATATCTTTCCTTTTCTCCTTTGCCTTATGCTTCTCTTCTTTTCTCGGGTATGTGTAAGGGCTCCTCAGAGAACCATTTTGCCATTTTGCATTTCTTTTTCTTGAGGATGGTCTTGATCACTGCCTCCTGTACAATGTCAGAAACCTCCATCCATAGTTCTTCAGGCACTCTGTCTATCAAATCTAATTCCTTGAATCTATTTGTCACTTCCACATATAATCGTAAGGCTTTGATTTATGTCATACCTGAATGGTCTAGTGGTTTCCCCTACTTTCTTCAATTTATGTCTGGATTTGGCAATAAGGAGTTCATGATCTGAGCCACAGTCAGCTCCCAGTCTTGATTTTGTTGACTATATAGAGCTTCTCCATCTTTGGCTGCAAAGAATATAATCAATCTGATTTCAGCATTGACCATCTGGTGACGTCTATGTGTAGAGTTGTCTCTTGTGTTGTTGGAAGAGGGTGTTTGCTATGACTAGTGCGTTCTCCTGTGAAAACTCTATTAGCCTTTGCCCTGCTTCATTTTGTACTCCAAAGGCCAAATTAGCCTGTTACTCCAGGTATCTCTTGACTTCCTGCTTTTGCATTCCAGGCCCCTACAATGAGAAGGACATCTTTTTTGGTGTTAGTTCTACAATGCTTCTATAATTAGCTATTGTAAATAATGTTGCTATGAACATTGGGTCCATGTATCTTTTTGAAGTAGTGTTTTTGTTTGTTTGTTTGGATATGTACCCAGCAGTGGAATTGCTACATCATATGGCAGTTCTATTTTTAGTTTTTTGAGGAAATTGCATACTGTTTTCTGTAGCGGTTGAACCAGTTTACAACCCTTCCAATACTGTGCTAGAATTTCACTTTCTCCACATCCTAGCCAGCCTTTGTTTTTAAGTTTGATTAGATCCTGTTTATTTTGCTTTTATTCCTTTTGCCTTATAAGCCCGATCCAAAAAAATATGCACAATTTGTGTCAAAGAGTGTTCTGCCTATATTCTCTTCTAGGAGTTTTATGGTTTCAGGTCTTACATTTAGATCTTTAATCCATATTGAGTTTATTTTTGTTTATGGCTTGAAGAAATGTTTCTAAGCTCATTCTTTTTCCTGTACCTGTCTAGTTTTCTCAGCACCACTTATTGAAGAGAATATCTTTTCTCCCTTGTAATTTCTTGCCTCCTTTGTTGGAGATTAATTGATGATAATCATGTGGGCTTATTTCCGGACTCTCTATACTGTTCCATTGATCTGTGTGTCTATTTTTGTATCAGTATCATGCTATTTTGATTCTTGTGGGTCTGTCGTATAATCTGAAGTCAGGGAGCATGATATCTCTGGCTTTTTTCTTTTTTTCTTTAATTTGCTTTTGCAATTTGGGGTCTTTCATGGTTCTATATAAATTTTAGGATTGTTTGTTATAATTCTGTGAAAAAGGTCATGCATATTTTGATAGGAATTGCATTAAATCTATAAATTGCTTTGGAAAGTATGGATATTTTAATAATGATTCTTCCAATCCAAGAACACGAGATAGCTTCCTTTTTATGTATTATTTTCAAATTCCTTCATTAATATTTTATAGTTTTCATAGTATAGGTCTTTCACCTCCTTGTTTAAATTTATCCGTAGGTATTTTATTCCTTTTGATGTGATTGTAAATGGGATTATTTTCTTAATTTCTCTTTCTGATAGTTCATTATTAGTATATAGAAAAGCAACAGACTTATGTATCTTAATCTTCTATACTGCAACTTTTCTGAATTCATTTATTCTATCATGTTATCTGTAAATAGTGATAGTTTTATGTCTTCCCTTCCAATTTGATACCTTTTATTGCTTTTTATTGTTAGATTGCTGTAGCTATGACTTCCAGTACTATGTTAAATTGAAGAGAAGAGAATGGGCATCCTTGTCTTGTTCCTGAATTAGAGGAAAAGCTTTTAGCTTTTCACTGTTGAGTATTATGTTAGCTGTAGATTTGCCATATATGACCCTATTTTGAAGAGATAGTTCCCTCTATGCCCACTTCCTGGAAATTTTGTTTTACTATTAATGTGTGTTGAATATTGTTGAAAGCTTTTTCTGCATCTACCTGCATATGGTTTCTAGTCTTCAATTTGCTGATATGGAGTATCACATTGATTGATTTGTATATATTGAAGAATTCCTGCATCCCTGGGATAAGTCCCACTTGATCATGGTGTTTGATCCTTTTAATGTGTTGTTGGATTCAGTTTGCTACTATTTTTGTTGAGGATTTTGTGTCTATGTTCACCAGTGAAAATAGCTTTTAATTTTCTTTTTTTTTTTTTGTAATATCTTTGTTTGAGCTTGGTATCAGAGTAATAATGGGCTTGTAGAATGAATTGGGAAGTATTCCATCCTCTTCATTTTTTTTTTTTGGAATAGTTTGGGAAAGATAGGTATTAGCTATGTTTGGTATAATTCCCCACTGAAGCCATACAGTTCTGGACTTTCGTTTGATGAGAGTTTTTTAAATTACAAATTAAATTTCACTGTTAGTGACTGGTCTGTTCAGATTGTGTATTTCGTCCAGATTCAGTCTTGGAAGTTTGTATTTTTCTATAAGTTTGTCCCTTTCTTCTAGGTTATCCATTTTGTTGGCATGTAACTGTTCAGTTGATTAATTGCATGTCTGTGGTATCAGTTGTTATTTTTCCTCTGTCATTTCTTATTTTGTTTATTTGAGTCCACGCTTCTTGATGAGTGTGGTTAAAGGTTTCTCAATTTAGTTTATCTTTTCAAAGCAGCAGCTCTTGTTTTCATTGAATTTTTTTTCTATTGCTTTTGTTTTCCTTTGATCTCTTTTATTTCCTCTATTATCTTTATTCTTTTCTTCCTTCTGCTGAATTGGGGTTTCCTTTAGTCTTCTTTTTTTTAATTCTTTTAGATGGAAGTCTAGGTCATTTATTTGAAATTTTTTGTGTCCTTTGTTTTCTTCTTTCTATCCTCACTTTCTTGTCATCTTTCATCTGTCCAAAATGACTTTTTTTCCCCTCTATAACAATAAATCTCTCACAGATTTTTTTAGATAATTGTATAAATCTAGAGTTCCCTTCATTTATTTTTCACTTCTATGTACAGTACTTTGGGGCATCCCTGGTGGCTCAGTGGTAAAGAATCCGCCTGCAATGCATGAGACACATTTTGATCCCTGAGTCTGGAAGATCCTCTGGAGAAGGAAAAGGCAACCCATTCCAATATTCTTGTCTGGGAAATCCCATGGGCAGAGGAGCCTGGAGGGTTACAGTCTATGGTGTCACAAAAGATTCAGTCACAACTTAGTGAGCAAACAACAGTACTTTTACATAATGGTAACTAATGTGCACATTTTACTTTGTGTCCAGCTTTTTTTTAAAATTGAAATGTAGTTGATTTCCAATATTGTGTTAGTTTTAGATGTACAGCAAAGTGATTCAGTTATATATATATATATTTTTTTTTTTCTTTTCAGATTGTTTCCCATTATAGGTTATCATAAGGTATTAAATATAGTTCCCTGTGCTATGCAGTAAATCCTTGTTGTTTATCTGTTTTATATATAGGAGTGTATATATGTTAATCTGCTTCTAATTTATCCCTCCTCCCCCTCCCATGCCTGTGAGTCTGTTTCTGTTTTGTGCATTGATTCATGTGTTATTTTTTAGATTCCATATATAAGTGATATCATATAATAATTATCTTTCTCTGTCTGACTTCTTTTACTTAGTATAATAATCTCTAGGTCCATCCATGTTGCTGCAGTTGGCAATATTTCATTCTTCTTTATGGCTGAGTAATATTCCATTGTGTATATATGTACCACATCTTCTTTAACCATTCCTCTGTCAATGGACACTTAATTTGCTTCTGTGCCTTGGCTATTGGAAATAATGTTGCTCTGAACATTGGGGTGCATGTATCTTCTCTAATTAGACTTTTCCTGTTTTCCAGATATATCCTTAGAAGTGGGATCCTTGGATGATATGGTAGCTCTATTTTTAGTTTTATAAAGAATCTCCATACTGTTTCCCATGGTGGATGTATCAGTTTACACTCCCACCAACAGTGTAGGAGGGTTCCTTTTTCTCCACACCCTCTCAGCAATTGTTTGTAGATTTTTTGACAGTAGCCATTTTGATCAATGTGAGGTGATACCTCATTGTAGTTGTGATTTGCATCTCTCTAATAATTAATGATGTTGAGCATCTTTTCATTTGCCTTTTGGGCATCTGTATATCTTTGGAGAAATATCTATTTATTAATAGGTCTCCTGGCCATTTTTTGATTGTGTTGTTTGATTTTTTGATATTCAGTTGTGTGTATTGTTTGTATATTTTGGTAATTAGCTCCTAGTCAGTTGCATCATTTGCAAATACTTTCTCCTAGTCTATAGGTTGGACTTTCATATTGTTTATGGTTTAAGGAACCTCCATACTGTTTTCCATAGTGGCTGCACCAATTTACATTCTCACTAACAGTGTAGGTGGGTTCCCTTTTCTGCACACCTTCTCTAACATTTATTATTTGTAGATTTTTTTGATGATTTGGACACTTTTTGTGTCCAACTTTAAAAATTTTTGCCTTAATATTATTTCATTTGCATGCAAGCATTATCAGTATCCCCACATATGACTAGGTATTCTCTTTCATTTAATCTTATAAAATGCTTCAGAAAGAGATTACATTATCAGAGTTAAGTACTGTCTTTCTGTAATACAAATATATATTCTAGACTAAGAGGTAATTTGCAGCCACTGGAAATGCTAATCAAAGTAAATCATTAGGGAGATAACTGATCAGGAATGTGGTCTGCACAGATGTGGAACCCACAGATATGGAGGACTGACTGTATTTACTGAAAAAAAACCTGCATGTAATGGACCTGCACAGTTTAAATCCACGCTGTTCAAGGGTCAACTATATATGCTTAAACAGAACAGGTCCATGAAATCAAATGACTTGACTACTTTGGAGCACTATACTGTGACTTTTAAGTGTTATTTGAATTAACAATTTTTTTAAATTGTTAAAAATTTTGTTTTTGTTTTTGTTAAAAATTAACAATTTTTAACCTAGATGTTTTTTATTGCATAGATGCTACCTAATTTGTGTACAGAGGCAAGCCACAATCTTTTACAAATTGAGAAATTACATATATAGAGAGAACGGTTCTTTTTCTGCTTTCAGTTGTAGTCAATAATCTTCTTTATTCTCCAGATGGTACAATCTAGCCTTTAGCAGTACAATATTGTTTTGAGTTATTTGCTTGCTGGTTACCCTGGGGATTAAAATTAGATCATAATTTAAAACAACCTAATTCAGATTAACACTAACTTAATTTCAATTGTATACTTTGCTCCATTATAGCTCCTTTCCCTCTTCCTCCTTCATGCTGTTATTTTCATACAAATTACACCTTTATAAGGCATTATACTATGCATATATTGTACATTATATTTACTATACCTTATAAACTCATCAATACAATTTTATAATTATTGCTCTATGCTATTGTCTTTTAAACCATATAGGAGAAGAAAAAAAGTTATTAAGAAAAATACAATTATACTGTCTTTTATATTTACTTATATAGTTTCCTTTACTCTTGTGCTCTTTATTTTTGTATTGAGGTATGATTGACATAAACAAAGCTTGTACATATTTAATGTGTACATCTTGATGAGTTTGATAAGTATATACCTGTGAAGCCATCACATATATAATACCATAAATTGAACTATCACTTCTAAAATTTGTCTCCCTCTTTTTGTTTCTTTATGAGCATAAGTAAAACCCTGCACCCTTTAATCAATGTGTCACGTGGAATTGAGTTACTGTCCAGTGTACTTTCATTTCAACCTGAAGGACTCTCTTTAGTATTTCTTATCAGCTAGGTCTGCTAGTGATGAATTCTCTTAGTTGATGTTTATATGGGAATGTTGCGATTTCTAATTCATTTCTGAAGAATGTGTTAGTTGCTCAGTCGTGTCCGACTCTTTGCAACTGCATGGACTGTAGCCCGCCAGGCTCCCCTGCCCAAGAAATTCTCCAGGCAAGAATACTGGAGTGGATAGCCATTCCCTTCTCCAAGGGATCTTCCCGACCTAGGGATTAAACCCAGGTCTCCTGCATCACAGGCAGATTCTTTGCCATCTGAGCCCAAAGGGAAGCCCTTCTGAATAGTTTTGCCAAATATAGGACTCTTGGTTGACTGTCTTTCTTTTAGCACTTTGAATATGTAATCCCACTGGCTTCTGGCCTTGATGGTTTCCAGTATTTTGGGCAGTGTTTGACAATCACTCTTTTAAAGAGATAGAGCTGGCACAAAATCATTGGTTTACAGTGGCAAGCTGGTAGACTGCCGGGAAATTCATTCCAAGGGGTGATGTAGCAGTCTGCAGATGTGACTCATGTCAACTGAAGTCTAACATCAAGTAGAGGTTTGTTCCCTCAGGTGTTCAGCTCTACCTAAACGTGTCAGACAACATTCCCAAAGGATGAAATATTTTGAAATAAGTTGGTATTCACCAAGGAGACACTTTATAGGTGAAAGAAAGTCAAAGTGAGGAGGTCACATGTGCAAATCATACTTCAGAAAGGATGTGGTCTGATTGGGAAGTTCAGCTACAATGCAGGAGGAATGCAGGGCTGATGAAAATGGTAAAAGGTTGGTAGTGACCACATTTTAGTGGACCCTTTAGATAACCCCTTGGAAAGTGGACACAATACTGATGTGTATGGTGGAAGATAAAATCAGATTTGCTTTCCAGATGTTTGTGAAAGGAAGGGAATTAGGGACATCTTTGCAGGGTCAGTTACCAAACACTGTAGACCCAATCCCAAATCAGTCTTAAGGACAGCCTGAGGGAAAGAGTAACAGATGCATAGAGACTAAATACTCAGGCCAGCCAGGCACATATTTGTTCAAGAAATCGGACAGGATTAGGCCCCCTTACAGATCAGCAGCAGAGCAATGACCCTATACAATGAAGTAGACTTAAGTAGAGAAAAGACTTTGTTTTGTCTGATCATTGCCACTCTACAAGTTACCTGACCAGGGAAACAGAACCAAGTTAAAATTTTAAATGAGGGTCAGAAACCTACAGATTTGAGGAAGATGATCATAAAAGGAATATAGATGCTCAATAAATTATTATTATTATTATTCAATCATAGAATATCTCTTTGGAATAAGAAATGAAGTAAAAGTTTTGCTCAAACAAATTATTTTTCTCTAGCAATTATTTCTAGAACCTATGAGGGACATTGTGCTGTGTGATCAACAGAAACTCCTGCAGGAATCGAAGTTGGTGAGTCACCACACAATTAAATTCAGAATCATGGTGGGAAAGGAAGTCAAAGGAAAACATAATATAATTATCCAATATACAAATGAAACCCTGACAAAATGCAATAGTAAGTCCAATTTTGAAGATAAAATATAAAAGTCAATAACCCACAGGAAACTAGTGTACTATTTAAAGCTGTGTTATTAAAAATTTGAGATTAATTTTCTTAAAGCAAAAAAAAAATAGCTATTCAAAATAGCTTTCTTGACCTTCACTTCCTTCCATTACTATGTTTGATATCCTAGTTTAGGCTTTTATTACTCTTTTGACATGAACTGTGTCAATAATAACTCAATAGTTCTTTATTTCTTTAGACATCCACTCTACCACTGCATCTTTCTATCCATCCATTCAAAAATTTTTCCGTGTGCTGTGTTTCCAGGTGCCATGTTCATTACTGAGGATCTATTTAAAAAACAGATCTATTAACAGTAAAAACAAATGCCTCTAGGATTGTCTGTCCTCAATAAATACACAGTCTTGTGTTGTTCAGTAGCTCAGTCATCTCCAACTCTTTGCAACTCGACATACAAAAAACTAAGATGGCATATAGATGGGAAAACAATGGAAACAGTGACAGACTTTATTTTCTTGGGCTCCAAAATCACTACAGATGGTGACTGCAGCCATAAAATTAAAAAACACTTGCTCCTTTGAAGAAAAGCTATGACCAACCTAGACAGCATATTAAAAAGCAGAGATATTACTTTGCAGACAAAGGTCCATCTAGTCAAAGCTATGCTTTTTCCAGTAGTCATGTATGGATGTGAGAGTTGGACCATAAAGAAAGCTGAGTGCCAAAGAATTGATGCTTTTGAACTGTGGTGTTGGAGAAGACTCTTGAGAGTCCCTTGGACTGCAAGGAGATCAAACCAGTCCATCCTAAAGGAAGTCAGTCCTGAATATTCATTGGAAACACTGATGCTGAAGCTGCAACTCCAATACTTTGGCCACCTGATGTGAAGAACTGACTCATTGGAAAAGACCCTGATGCTGGCAAAGACTGAAGGCGGGAGGAGAAGGGGATGACAGAGGATGAGATGATTGGATGGAATCACCGACTCAATGGACTTGAGTTTGAGCAAGCTCTGGGAGTTGGAGATGGACAGGGAAGCCTGGTGTGTTGCAGTCCATAGGGTCACAAAGAGTCAGACACAACTGAGCAACTGAACTGAATTTCAAAGAAAATAGTGTTACAGGAACTATGAATTGTATTAAATGTAAGTGTTAGAACAGGTAACAGATGTTCAAAACAGAACATACTTTGTAAATTTGGTAAACATTTTTCTAGAGGCAAGAATACAATCACAAAAATGGAAGACTAGTTCATAAGACAGTGGCCTTTGGAAACTTAAGAGTCAGAAATGCTGGATCTGGCACTTTTAGGACCAAAATATATCCAGGCAAGCACAGAATTGAACCAGATTGCCTGCAAATTTTTCTAAATAATGATAATAGTATAATAGGATATAGTGATAATAGGAAGTGGGGAGGGTTGAGGTAATTGCCCTCCTTCATGGATCCAGGGAAGCCAAGCATGGACAGGAAATTTCAATGATATCACGTCTCCTTGAGGAACTTTTGCCTCAAGAAGGACCAGCTCCTTGGGTATATAGCCTATGCAGTTGCACAGGGCACTTCACTTAGAAGGGCCCCTGCTGCTGCTGCTGCTAAGTCACTTCAGCTGTGTCCAACTCTGTGCAACCCCAGAGACGGCAGCCGACCAGGCTCCTCTGTCCCTGGGATTCTCCAGGCAAGAACACTGGAGTGGGTTGCCATTTCCTTCTCCAATGCATGAACGTGAAAAGTGAAAGTGAAGTCGCTCAGTCGTGTCCAACTCTTTGAGACCCCATGGACTGCAGCCCACCAGGCTCCTCCATCCATGGGATTTTCCAGGCAAGAGTACTGCAGTGGGTTGCCAGTGCCTTCTCCTTAGAAGGGCCCCATACTTGGTTTAATTCTCTGTTATCACGGTCTTGGACCTTTTTAATTATTAATTTTATTTTTGGCTATGCTGGGTCTTCTTTGCTGCACAGGCTTTTCTCTAGTTGTGAGCGGAGGCGACTCTCTAGTTGCAGTGTGCAGGCTTCAGTAGGTATGGTGCACAGACTTAGTTGCTCCATGGCATGCGGGATCTTCCCAAATCAGGGACTGAACCCATGTCTCCTGCATTGGCAGGCGGATTCTTTACCACTGAGCCCCTAGGGATGCCCTTGAACCTTATTTTAAATAAAACTTTACATTAAATGCAACTTTTGTAAAATATTTTGCCAAGTTTTATGAAAAAATAATTAACATACATTCTAAGTTTAAGGTGTACAGCCTGATGGTTTGATTTATACATATTTTGGAATGATTACAACAGGTTCAGCTAATATCAATCTTCTCATATAGATAAAATGAAAAGAAAACAAACAAAAATAACTTTTCTCCTTGTGATAAAATTCTTAGGATTTATTCTCTGAACAACTTTGCCATATATCATATAGCAGTGCTAACTATAGTCATCCTGCTGTACATTACATCCCTAGTATTTCTTTATCATATAACTGGAATTTTGTACCTTTTAATCACCTTCCTCCTATTCCCCTCCTTCCCCCTCATCCCCTCACTCCATGTCTATTAACAAGTTTGATCTCTTTTTCTTTGAAGTTTGTTTTTTTTTTAAGATGCTATATGTAAGTTGAAATCATTTAGCATTTGTCTTTGACTTATTTCACTTAGTGTAATGCCTTCGAAGCCCATCTATGTTGATGGAAATCATAGAATTTCCTCATTTTTTATGGCTGTATAATATTCCTAGGGTGTATGTCTCTCTCTCTCTCTACACGCACACACACACACACACACACACTCCACAACTTCATATCTATTCTTCCATTAATGGACAGTTAGACTGCTTCTGTGTCTTGGCTATTGTAAATAATGCTGGCATGAACATGGGAACATAGGGGTACATATATGCTTTCAAGTTAATGTTTTTGTTTGCTTTGCATATAGTCCCATAAGTGGAATTGCTGTATCATACGGTATTTCTGTTTTTAATTTTTATCATAGTAGATAATTGAACCTGTGCATTAACCTTTTTGCTTAAGTTAATTCAAGTTGAATTTATGCATATAAAATCAAAGGAGTCTGATCAATGAATACTGTATCTTCAAAGTTTATAAAAATAAAATAATAAAAAGATTACTCATTAAGATGGGAGAATTTACATTTCTTCATATATTCACTATTTGGAGGAAAGGAAATAAGCTGTTTTCAGTAGAATCCATTATTAAAAAGAGTCCAGATTTATCTTAATTGATTCCAGATCTCAGAAACTGAAAACACATTGTTGTAATATGAAGGAATGAATATAAGCTGCAGGCAGATGACATAATTAGACCCTTTCTCTTCTGCTTGGGGATTTGTCTTTGTATTCATTTAGGTGGTAACTGTTGCACAAGTGATTATTTCTTTGAGAATGTATGCAGATCTTTATCAATCCTTTTTAAAAGCAAATTTCCTTTCCATGAATGGCTTTTCACCTATGAACTAATAGAAACATATGACTTTGATATAGTAGCAGTTTTTGTGTGCTTCATATTAATACAAGAGAGATTTTGGTGCCTTGGGTATTTGATATCCTTAAATTCCTCTCTGTAAACCTCACAGACATTTTCCCTGGCTTGAGTCTAAATCACTGTGTATATCAATAAAGAAAGTCATATTGGATTAGGGGGTGGGATGGGAAAACCTTGAAGAACTTGCAAAAATGTCTCCTTTAGACTGAACTTTTTATTTTGTCCCTTTGCTTTCAATTCCAGAGCTTTCAAATTCCTCAGGACTCTTTCCTTATTAACCACCTTCAGTCCAGTTCAAGCTCCAGTGTTAGTTGCTCAGTCATGTCGAACTATTTGCAACCTCATGGACTGTAGCCCGCCAGGCTCCTCTGTCCATCGAATTATCTAGGCAAGATTACTGGAGTGGGTTGTCATTCCCTTCTCCAGGGGATCTTCCCGACCCAGGGAGTTAAGCAAACATTTATAGAGAACCTATTCTTATTAGGGACTGTGATAAGTCTTATATGACTTTCAGCATCGCTCAGACTCCTCCTGCCGCCCCTCCCTGTTTATGTGGGTTTTTTAAAGCTTCTATATAGCTTTAAAAAAATGCCTAATGATGTATTTATCATACTCATACATGAATATCAGTTTGACTGGTTATATATATCTTGATGAAAGTATCTTTTCCTTCAGTACCTTAAAAACAAAAATGGGACCTAATTAAACTTGAAAGCTTTTGCACAACGAAGGAAACTATAGGCAAGGTGAAAAGGCAGCCTTTAGAATGGGAGAAAATAATAGCAAATGAAGCAACTGACAAAGAATTAATCTCAAAAATATACAAGCAACTCCTGTAGCTCAATTCCAGAAAAATAAATGACCCAATCAAAAAGTGGGCCAAAGAACTAAACAGACATTTCTCCAAAGAAGATATACAGATGGCTAACAAACACATGAAAAGATGCTCAACATCACTCATTATCAGAGAAATGCAAATCAAAACCACAATGAGGTACCATCTCACGCCGGTGAGAATGGCTGCTATCCAAAAGTCTACAAACAATAAATGCTGGAGAGGGTTTTGGAGAAAAGGGAACCCTCTTACACTGTTGGTGGGAATGCAAACTAGTACAGCCACTGTGGAGAACAGTGTGGGGATTCCTGAAAAAACTGGAAATAGAACTGCCATATGACCCAGCAATCCCACTGCTGGGCATACACACCGAGGAAACCAGAATTGAAAGAGACACATGTACCCCAATGTTCATCGCAGCACTGTTTACAATAGCCAGGACACGGAAGCAACCTAGATGTCCATCAGCAGACGAATGGATAAGAAAGCTGTGGTACATATATACCATGGAATATTACCCAGCCATTAAAAAGAATTCATTTGAATCAGTTCTAATGAGGTGGATGAAACTGGAGCCTATTATATAGAGTGAAGTAAGTCAGAAAGAGAAACACCAATACAGTATACTGACACATATATATGGAATTTAGAAAGATGGTAATGATAACCCTATATGCGAGACAGCAAAAGAGACACAGATGTATAGAACTGTCTTTTGGACTCTGTGGAAGAAGGCAAGGGTGGGATGATTTGAGAGAAGAGCATTGAAACATGTATATTATATGTGAAAGATCACCAGTCTGGGTTCGATGCATGAGACAGGGTGCTCAGGGCTGGTGCCCTGGGATGACCCAGAGGGATGGGATGGGGAGGGAGGTGGGAGGGGGGTTCAGGATGGGGACACATGTACACCCATGGCTGATTCATGTCAATGTATGGCAAAAACCACTACAATATTGTAAAGTAATTAGCCTCCAATTAAAAAAAAAAACAAAACATCATTTCTCTGTCTTCTTGCATCCGAAGATAACTAAGACATCAATATGGTTATTGGTTCTTTGAAGTTCACCTGCATTCTCTTACTAGAATTTCTGTCTTTTTCTTTGGCCTTTTATGTGTCTTTACAATCTAGGTGTAGTATTTGTAATCAGTGACTGATTTCACTTTTAATTTGGCAGTTTCATCTGTATTATTTCCTCAAACCTCTCTCCCTACCTACCTTCCTTCTTGCCACTTTCCTTCTCCTTCTTTGCACCTCCTTTCTTCTCTTTTATCTCTCTCTAATAAATTTCCTCTGCTTCTCCTAGTATGTGTGGGTACTATTCTGTATTCTGTATATTTTTAACTTTTCTTTTACATATGCTGTCTATTCTTTCTTTCTGTTTTCAAAAAAGCAGAAAGGTAATTCTATTTGTTGCTCTACTTCATAAATACTTATTGTATTCCTTATTTCAATGATCATAGATTTTATGTGCTGGTAATTTTAGTGAATTCATGATTGTTGTTCTTGTTTCATAGTGTCAAATATATTTACTTATTTACAATTGATTTACAAGTGGCCTCTTTATGTAAGCTTTTAGGAGTTTCTCTTTCTCCTGGAATGCTGATCACTCCCAATGATTCAACATGATGTAGGTCCCTTTCATTCATGTTCCAGGCTCTTGGTAAGCCATTTAAATCTGGAGATTTATCACTCAGTTTTTGAAATTTCATTCATTGATAATTTACTTCCATCTGTTTTCTCTATTATCCCTTTATGGTACTGTAATTAGTCAGATGTTAGAATTAGTCAGTGGTTTACCTATCTTTTTAGTATATAATTTTCCATCTCTGTCTTATTGTTCTACTTTTTGTGTGATTTTTTGCAACTTTATCTTCCAGCCCCTCTGTTTAATTTTTAATTCTCAATATCTTATTGTTATTATCAGTAACTCTTTGTTATTATCAAGTTCTCTAATTTTTTTCCTATTTTTAATAGAATTCTAGTTTTATATTTTGGATGAAATATCTTCTCATATGCTCTGTGGATATTACATATTCAATTTTCTTTTACTGTATATCTTGTCTTTATTTCTTCTCATTTTCTTTTCTTTTTTCCCCAATATTGACACTCATCAAATGCCTACTAATTTATGGCTGATCTTTTAAATTAAGAGTGAGACACTACAAAAGCCTGTCCTTTGGTTGCCTTAACTCTAGAGCTTTCAGATGTCAAGTCTAGCTTTTATTTATAGCTCTCCCAAATGTCAGTTTTAGAACCTTTTATAATATATATAAAAAAAATATATATATATATAATATATTAATGAAATTTCAATAAATAAATATATATATATATTTAATTTTATTTTATATTGGAGTATAGTTGATTAACAATGTTGTGTTAGTTTCAGGTGTATAACAGAGTGATTATATATATATATATATTATATATATATATATATACACATATACACACATGTATCTGTTCTTTTTCAAATTCTTTTCCCATTTAGGTTATTACAGAATGTTGAACAGAGTTTCCTGTGCTATACAGTGGAAAAATGAGCATTTTATAAAATTAGTGAAATACAGAATGCCCCAGTTATCACCAAGGGGCACTGTTGTGGTCAGAGCCTTCATAATAGTGTCCCTGCTTCCTTGTCAAGTGCCGTTTAACTTTCCAATGAAGTAACTCAAATTAAACTCAGTTGATATTCCTGTATGGAGTCATTTTTTATAAAACTACTTAAGCTGCTTTTGACCACTGTGATCTGAACTAAGAGAAATTGGAGTATAAATTTTATGTAATATAATATCAAACATCCACTAAACCATTTGGGATTTATTTCCAATCAGGATGTGGATGTAGTTATAGGTGCTACTTAAGAAATAAAGATAAAAAGTAAGATTAGTAGTGCTATATATTTGATACTGCCATTAAAGAAAGACCATTTGAAATGTGCCTAATGTTACATAGGAACTATTCATGACTTTGTTGCTCATTAGTGCATTTAGGCAATTCAGAATTAAAATAAAAACCAAGATGCCAAATTTGGAAAAAGCACTGCATGGTAAGAATACAGTGTTTGGTAGGCTGTAGTGTCATAGGTGCTTTTTAAATTATTTTTATTTACTTTCTTTGTGCGTGGAATCATTTTTTGTTTCTTGGTTTCAGTTCAGTCACTCAGTCGTGTCTGATTCTTGCCACCCAATGGACTGCAGCATGCCAAGATTCCCTGTCCATCACCAACTCCCTGAGCTTGCTCAAACTCATGTCCATTGAGTCAGTGATGCCATCCAACCACCTCATCCTTTGTTGTCCCCTTCTCCTCCCGCCTTCAATCTTTCCCAGCATCAGGGTCTTTTCCAATGAGTCAGTTCTTCCCATCAGTTGGCCAAAGTATTGGAGCTTCAGTTTCAGCATCAGTCCTTCCAATGAACATTCAACACTGATTTCCTTTAGGATTGACTGGTTTGATCTCCTTGCAGTCCAAGGGACTCTCAAGACTTTTCTCCAACACCACAGTTCAGAAGCATCAATTCTTCCATGCTCAGCTTTCTTTATGGTCCAACTCTCACATCCATACATGACTACTGGAAAAAGCATAGCTTCGACTAGATGGACGTTTGTCAGCAAAATAATGTCTCTGCTTTTTAATATGCTGTCTAGGTTGGTCACAGCTTTTCTTCCCAGGAGCAAGCGTCTTTTACTTTCATGGCTGCAGTCACCATCTGCAGTGATTTTGGAGCCCAAAAAAATAAAGTCTGCCACTGTGTCCATTTTTCCCCATCTGTTTTCCATGAAGTGATGGGACTGCATGTCATGATCTTAGCTTTTTGAATGTTGAGTTTTAAGCCAGCTTTTTCACTCTTTATATAAGTATTATAGTGTGATGATTTGATAGACATTGTTGAATGATTGAGGTGATGGATGTATTAATTATCTAGCTTTGCTTTTTTTAAAAAGTTTTCTAAAAGGTATATATTATACATATTTATATATAGTGATACAAAAACTTTTCAACAACACTTGATAAAGGCTTGAGAAGGAACATCAAGGAAAAAAAAGATAAGAGAACGAGAAATTGGAGAACATTAAAGTAAATGAATTGGGAGCACTGAATATGAAATAGAAAAATTTAAACAAACTTTATAAAAGTAAAAGATCATCATGTAATCCAGTTGTTTTTAAACATGACTGCTCATTAGAAACATATCTGGAGTTCTGGAGGAAAAAAGCAATACCTGAGCATTTGTATTTTTCAGAAATTTCAAGACAATTCTGATATGCTTCTGGATTTTAAAAAGTGATTTCAGGTTTTTCTATTAGATACCAGTTTTGCTGATATAGCATTCTATTATTATTCTGTTGACCAATCATGATACAATCATATTAAATGAGTAATAGTTACAATATCACAATAGTAAAAGATGTTTCTCAGTTTTCACAATCAATAGCCAGACAAAAAATATAATTAAAATTGCAAACCATAATAGGAACATGATTAACTTAACAATATAAAATAATTACATACAATTTGGGGGGCAATGGTCAAGCAGAGTGATGTGGTATTTGAAAGTGCATACATGCACATGTTTTCATCCACCTCCCCAGTCTACACCTTATGTCTTTCAGCTGGTGCATATAATCCATTTATAGTTAAGGTCATTATTGATGTGTATGATCCTATTACCATTTTCTTATCTGGGGTTCATTTTCTTATTTTGGGTTTATTTTCTGTAGATCTTTTTCTTCTCTTGTGTTTCCTGCCTAGAGAAGTTCCTTTAGCATTTGTTGTAAAGCTGGTTTGGTGGTGCCGAATTCTCTTAACTTTTGCTTATCTGGAAAGCTTTTGATTTCTGCATTAGATCTGAAGGAGAGTCTTGCTGGGTAGAATATTCTTGGTTGTAGATTCTTCCATTTCATCACTTTAAATATATCATGCCATTCCCTTCTGGCTTGTAGAGTTTCTGTTGAGAAATCAGCTGATAGCCTAATGGGAGTTCCCTGGTATGTTATTTGTTGTTTTTCCCTTATTGCTCTTAATATTTTATCTCTGTCTTTAACTTTTGTCATTTTGATTACTATGTGTCTTGGTGTGTTCCTCCTTGGGTTTATCCTTCCTGGGACTCTCTGTGCTTTCTGGACTTAGAATCTGACTATTTCCTTTCTAATGTTCAGGAAGTTTTCAGCTATTATCTCTTCAAATATTTTCTCAGGTCCTTTCTCTCTTTCTTCTCCTTCTGCCTGTCCGTTTGTTCTTTAGCTCTCCTAGGTCTTTGGTAAACATTTCATGCATTGTCTCAATCTTTGCCTCCATTCTCTTTCCCAAATCCTGGATCATCTTCACTCTCATTATTCTGAATTATTTTTCTGGAAGGTTGCCTCTGCTTCATTTAGTTGTTTTTCTGGGATTTTATCTTGTCCCTTCATGTGGGACATAAATTTCTGCTTTTTCATCATGAGTAACTTTCTGTAATATGGTTTTTGTTTTAGCTTCTGTGAGACTGTGCTGCTTCTTGCTTCTTCTGTCTGCCCTCTGATGGATGAGGCTAAGAGGCTTGTGTAAGCTTCTTACTTGGAGGCACTGGTGGGAAAATCTGGGTCTTGCTCTGGCTGGCAGGGCCTTGCTCAGTAAGGCTTTAATTATCTGCTGATGGGTGGTGTTGCACTCCTTCCCTGGTGGTAGTTTGGCCTGAGGCAACTCAGCCCTGGGGTCTATGGCTTCTGTGGTAGGGTTAATGGCAAATTCCAAGAGGATTTAAGCCAAGGGGGATCTTCTAGTGCCCCCGTCGCAGTGGTGAGCCCTTTCCGACCCATGCCTTCACAGGAGGTCCTCCAACACTAGCAGGTAGTTTGGGTTCAGTCTCCAATGGGGGCACTGCTCCTCTCCTCTGGGTCTTGGTACATGCAAAATTTTGTTTGTTTGCTTTTGATCTACAAAAGATATACATGACATAAGTATATCTTATTGGCAGCTAAAGCAAATGAAACATTGAGACATGCTTAAAAGGTTAAATTCTTGGTAAAATAGTAAAATAAGATTTTTGAAAAGTAAACTGCAACAAAAGTATACACATATTCAGTAACAAAATAAAATCTGCTAAGCTGTTATTATTTTAAATTAGTCCCATGGAAGATAATTGGTAGCAGTGGAAATCAGAGTTGATAGATAAAATAAAAATGAAAGGAATCATGATTGTTATATGGGTGACTTCAGATATAGTATTTAAGCTAAGAACTTGAGACATCATATGAAAAATATTTTTAAAATTTTAAATCGGTTACTCAAATATTTAGGAGAAAGTGGGACTTATTCTTTACCTAAGACGTAAATAAACGTAACTCTAATTGTATTTTGTTGGTTCTGAGATAAATTTCTCTCTGTCTGTTCTTCCTACTATCCTTAGGTCTTATCCTTCTGATCCCTCATCTATCTTCACTCTTAACTAAGCATTTGTTAAACTCTCTACTGTGATTTTGATTTTTAAAATATTTTTATTTTCTTTGTAGTCATATTGAGAAATAATTGTACATCACTGTATAAGTCTAAGGTATGCAGCATGATGGTTTGATTTACATATATTGTTAAATGATTATCACAACAGGTTTAGTTAATACCCATCATCTCATCCAGATACTATAAAAAGAAAAAAAAATTCTCCTTTTGATGACAACTCTCAGGATCTACTCTCTGAACAGCTTGCCTCTCTATCATACAGCAGTATTAACTATGTTCATCAGGTTGAATGTTACATCCCTAGTACTTCTTTATCTTACAACTGTAAATTTGTACTTTTTGACCACCTTCCCCCAACTCCTTCTCCTCCAACCCCCCACCACTGATAACCACAAATCTCATCTCTTTTTCTATAAGAAACAGGGTAGAATGGTGGTGGTGGGTGGTAATTTCCAGGGGCTGAGGGTTGGGAGAACTTTGGAGATGTTGTTCAAATGGTAGAGACCTGAAACTGGAATATGAATAAGTTCTGAGGATCTAATGTACAGCATGGTGACTGTAGTTAATAGTGTATTGTATATATGAAATTTGCTGAGAGTGGATCCTAAGTGTTCTAATCACACACACACAAAAGGGAACTGTAAGGTAATATGTATGCTAATTTGTTTGATTGTAGTAAATAATTCACAAAGTCTGTGTCAAATCTTGTTATATACTTTTTACTATTTTTTGTTAATTATGCCTCAGTAAAACTAGAAAAATTATTCTGTAGTGCAAATCATTTATTGTGGGGATTTTGTTATGTTGGTTGGTTAGTTGATTTAATTTTTATTTCTCTTTTCCCCTCTTTTTCAAATTATGCTCCTATATTTATAGTTTTTAAAAATTTTGTATATTTATCATGATATTTCATTTCACCTTACCCACAAGTAAGGTAGTGGGAAGTTTCATGAATACCATCTATTTGCTCTAGTTTAATGTGTGTGAATGAGCTTTGATTCTTTGCCACCATCTCTAAGAGTTACTTGTCTCAGAGTTTCTATATGAGAGCTATATACTAAGTATAATATTGACTTTTTTTTTCTAATCCAGTTATCTTTCAGATCTGGTGGAGGCCAGAGAAAGAGGGACAGAAGCTTCCAGGAATTGGTATAGGTCTTGAGTGTATTGTCATTTTCTAGATGGCCTTAGCAAGTAGTGTTGGAGGTTGTGGGCAGTTTAATGTTTCAATGCATAAAATTTCTGAAGAAACATATCTGATTATATTATTTTCATTATAGGTCCAAGGAAGGTAGACTTGATATTCTAGGACCTTAATAGACATTTTTTTCCTCCCTTAACTTTCTTTACCTTAGTGTTTTAATTAGATCAACTGATTATTAACTCTAAGAAAAAATTATTGTGTGAGGGTATTCCTTACATGCTTTAAATTGTTCCTTCAAATCTAGGGGGAGCCTGGGTAACTTTGCTTTAGATAGAGACAGCTACCCTAAATTCTCATGAAACATGCTTTGTCAGCTTCTCTCCTGAAATTATATTAACTCTCTTTTCAACCAGTGGAGGTAAACATAGGTGAAATCTGTCAGGAAAATTCTCTGAAATTTGGAAATGGGAAAAAGATAACCCTGGGCTTGCCTTTCTGTTGTCTGGGCTATTTTACAGTTTTGTAGGGCAGAGGTTAACTGGTAGCAATAAAAGTCATTTCTGTGTGTCGCAACAGATAATCCCTAATGGTTTATAGCCCTCTTAGACAGTAAGAAGCTTTCTAACCCAGCAATCTAATTCTATTTTTTCTTTGGTAAACTGTCTATTTACCTAACTTTTCACATGATTTTATCTTGGTGAAAATTCTACCTGAACCATGTTGGAGGTTTCACTGAGATGCCCCAGCTGACGCACCTGATGGAGACAAGGAGACTAAACCTTGTGGGCTGGTTAGTTCCAGGCCTGTCTTCTCCTGGTTACTGGATTGAATTCCAAATGACAACAGAACTTCCACTTTGCTGGCTCTTAGTTTTTCCTCAGTTTCTCTTCTTCCACCTTTCTGTTGATTTTGTGTTTTTTTATTTGTTTCTGTTTTGCACTCAAGTGATGTTACTTTCTCTTGGCAGCAGCAATGATTGGAAATTTGATCTTACAGTCTTACCATTTCATGATCTATGTTGGATGAATGATAGAGAGAGTGGAGGATAAAGTTTGTTGATCTTTTTTTGTTTTTGTTTGCTATTTATGAACTTAAGTCAATTAGGAATCTTATACCAATTAGGATGAAGAAAGTCTCTCTGAGATTTTAACTGGGGGGGTTTAGTGTTTAGTGTTTTCCTGTGGCTGAAGTTGTGGAACAGAAGGTATAGGTTCTCTCTGTGTCTGTGTACCTGTACTTAATAAAAGGACATCATCTTGCCTGATGTCAGTTTGAAATGTTTTCCCACTTTGATGGAGAATTAAGTTCTCGGATTATGTCCCTTAAACATAAAAGAATGCTATTCTGATTAGTATACAGAGACCCCTTACAGAAATCCAATATTCTGCCTTAAAAGCTTTAGGAGTTAAAAAAAAAAATCTGACCTAGTAATTCTTAATGTAAAATATTTTAAAAAATACAGAAATTGCTGACTTAAAAACACTTTTAATCTAAGTTTGCATAATTAAGATGAATCTTTGGACAAATTAGTAGTTTTGGCTAAAATCATAAATAGTAACTCTCTCTTTTCCTTGAATCTGTCAGTATGGTTTATAATCCAAGCATTTTGTTTTTGTTTTTAGATTTGGGTTTGCTTTCTATTGAAGTCACACGTTGATCTGAACTTCTAGGCTTTTTACATTAGTTTACTGATGAAATAAGTTAATATGACTCCTAGGAAACATTTATAATTATGAAAGAGTTTAGTTTGTTTTGGGCTAAATTGAATCATTATTCTGACACTTTTTTGTATCAACAGTGAATATGTCTTGTTGTGTTTCAGTTTAAATATAATTTACAAATTTGTAGTCATATTAAATTGAGTTAATAGATAGTGATTAGATGTCTAGATAATTTCTAAGTAAAAGTGAATACTCAAACGTTGATTCAGTTCAGTGACTCAGTTGTGCCCGACTCTTTGAGACCCCATAGACTGCAGCATGCCAGCTTCCCTATCTATCACCAACTCCTGGAACTTGCTCAAACTCATGTCCATTGAGTCGTTGATGCCATCCAACCATCTCATCCTCTGTTGTCCCCTTCTCCTCCTGCCTTCAATCTTTCCCAGCATCAGGGTCTTTTCTAAAGAGTAAGTTCTTTGCATCAGGTGTCAAAGTATTGCAGCTTCAGCTTCAGCATCAATCTAACATTGATTAGTAAACATAATTTTAAGTTTACATGCTTTTACTCATTATTCTTATATGCCTTACAGTGGCTATGTCTTTGGGTAATGTTAATAAACACGTTCACTTAAGCCAATTTGTGAAGGTATAAAAGTGCTCTATGTGGCTGCAGAGAATGAATTTTCTTAGCCTGCTAAAGTATTTGATAGGGAGTTCTCAAATAATAGACCTCTCAGTATTTTTCTGAAATGGTTCATTTTCTTTATTAAAAGTTACAATTATTGTAGTTGGTTGAGAATATACTAGGAGGGACAGTACCAGAATAAATACACTTACTATGTATGGTGATAAAATGTAGTTTTGTTTATCAAGAGAAAAAGAGGGTCATTTTGTTCTAAAGGTTCCAGTTGTTCCAGAATGTCAGTTTAGTGAGCGACTAAATTTGATATGGAAAATTGTAGAAGGTTCGAAGAAAGGTAGTTTTTACTCAGCTTAGTATAAAATAATTGAGCATGAAAAGATACAATGAAATATATTAAAATTTTACCAAAGTTCACTCATTTTAGATGAGGTTATTTATACCAAAGAAAAGAACATTGAAACTTTTACTGCCAAAAATATAAATGCAAGAGAATATTGTAACTTTTTCCTTTGTTAAAGTCATTAAGGTGTCTTAAGAATCTTAACAGGAAGTTATAAAGGTTATTATTTACTTTCTGTAGGTAATCCCCATCTCAGCAAAATAGTTGTTTTGCTTTATTATTTTATTTAATTAACAATAAAAACAGCACGACTCTTCAATTGTCAAAAAGATAAAGTTCCTTACAACTGTGTTACTTTCTTAAATAATTATTTAACAATATTTTACTGTCACTTTGATTAAATAGGTAACCATATATTGTTTCTCAGGCATCCATCATCCTATCTTAAACAATTGATCAGATCTCTGACAACTCCTTTCATTTTACTTGCCCAAGATAGGATCTAATTTGAGAAAAATAAAAGTTCAAGTCTAACATTCACATTTAAAGAGATCATATAGATTTTCCAGGAGACCCTTGGAAAATCACAAAGATTTATTATTTACCTTAGAAATATGCTCTAAGTAGGTTTGGTATCTCCATCTTAATTAAAATTATTGTAAGAATTATGTGAACAGAACTGCCAAAGCAAAAGAGAGGCTTGGTTTTCCTGAGTTTAAATTTTTATACTTAAAATATTCAGTTCAGTTCAGTCGCTCAGTCATGTCCGACTCTTTGCGACCCCATGGACTGCAGCATGCCAGGTCTCCCTGTCCATCACCAACTCCCAGAGTTTACCCAAACTGATGCCCATTGAGTCAGTGATGCCATCCAACCATCTCATCCTCTGTCATCCCCTTCTCCTCATGCCTTCAATCTTTCCCAGCATCTGAGTCTTTTCAAATGAGTCACTCTTCTCATGAGGTGGCCAAAGTATTGGAGTTTCAGCTTCAACATCAGTCCTTCCAATGAACACTCAGGATTGATCTCCTTTAGAATGGACTGGATGGAACTCCTTGCAGTCCAAGGGACTCTCAAGAGTCTTCTCCAACACCACAGTTCAAAAGCATCAACTCTTCGGCACTCAGCTTTTTTATAGTCTAACTCTCACATCCATACATGACCACCGGAAAAACCATAGCCTTGACTAGATGGACCTTTGTTGGCAAGGTAATGTCTCTGCTTTTTAATATGCTGCCTAGGTTGGTCATAACTTTCCTTCCAAGGGGTAAGCAACTTTTAATTTCATGGCTGCAGTCACCATCTGCAGTGATTTTGGAGCCCCCCAAAATAAAGTCTGCCACTGTTTCCCCATCTAATTGCCCTGAAGTGATGGGACTGGATGCCATGATCTTAGTTTTCTGAATGCTGAGCTTTAAGCCAACTTTTCCACTCTCCTCTTTTACTTTCATCAAGAAGCTCTTTAGTTCTTCTTCGCTTTCGGCCATAAGGGTGGGTTCATCTGCATATCTGAGGTTATTGATATTTCTCCTGGCATCTTGATTCCAGCTTGTGCTTCACCCAGCCTGGCATTTTGCATGATATACTCTGCATATGAGTTAAATAAGCAGGGTGACAATATACAGCCTTGACATACTCCTTTTCCTATCTAGTCTGTTGTTCCATGTCCGGTTCTAACTGTTGCTTCTTGACCTGCATACAGATTTCTCAGCAGACAGGTAAGATAGTCTGGTATTCCCATCTCTTGAAGAATTTTTAACAGTTTATTGTGATTCACACAGTCCAAGGCTTTTGTAGAGTCCATAAAGCAGAAATAGGTATTTTTGTGGAACTCTCTTGCTTTTTCAATGATCCAGTGGATGTTGGCAATTTGATCTCTGGTTCCTCTGCCTTTTCTAAAACCAGCTGAACATCTGGAAGTTCATGGTTCATGTATTGCTGAAGCCTGGTTGGAGAATTTTGAGCATTACTTTACTAGTATGTGAGATGAGTGCAATTGTGTGGTAGTTTGAGCATTCTTTGGCATTGCCTTTCTTTGGGATTGGAATGAAAACTGCCCTTTTTCAGTCCTGTGGCCACTGCTGAGTTTTCCAAATTTGCTGACATATTGAGTGCAGCACTTTCACAGCATCAGCTTTTAGATTTGAAATAGCTCAACTGGAATTCCATCACCTCCACTAGCTTTGTTCATTGTGATGCTTCCTAAGGCCCAGTTGACTTCACATTCCAGGATGTCTGGCTCTAGGTGAGTGATCACACCATCATGGTTATCATGGGTTATGAAGAATCTTTTTGTATAGTTCTTCTGTGTATTCTTGCCACCTCTTCTTAATATCTTCTGCTTCTGTTAGGTCCATACCATTTCTGTCCTTTCTTGTGCCCATCTTTGCATAAAATGTTCCCTTGGTATCTCTAATTTTCTTGAAGAGATCTCTAGTCGTTCCTATTCTGTTGTTTTCCTCTATTTCTTTGCACTGATCGCTGAGGAAGGCTTTCTTATCTCTCCTTGCTATTCTTTGGAACTCTGCATTCAAATGGGTATATCTTTCCTTTTCTCCTTTGCTTGTTGCTTCTCTTCTTTTCACAGCTATTTGTAAGGCCTCCTCAGACGGCCATTTTGCTTTTTTGCATTTCTTTTTCTTGGGGATGGTCTTGATTCCTGTCTCCTGTACAATGTCATGAACCCTCATCCACAGTTCATCAGGCACTCTGTCTATCAGATCTAGTTCCTTAAATCTATTTCTCACTTCCACTGTATAATTGTAAGGGTTTATCAGTGTAAATATTATGGAGATTTTACATTTCATGGGGAGGCTTAGAGATTTGCTAATGCCTGTGCTGCCATAATGCATTCTTATGCCTCAAGAAACTATTGATTAAGACTTTACAAAATAATTATTTACTGTACCCCAGTAGTAAACTATGATACTATTAGCAAAGTGATAAATTAAACACAGCCCCTCCGTCTCATCAACCAATTTTCTGCTTCTAGATATTTGCCTTAAGTCTCTGGTATAATCCAGAAGCTAACATTTGTGTCTTCAACAAAGAAGGACAGTCATAGAGCCTCTTGGAAAGGATTCTAACAGGTACTCTGAAATTAAAGAAATAGAAATTAAAGAATAGATTATGGCTACAGGCTGCCCAGTTGGCATTGGTTAACAACTTTGAGATTATGGTATGGATTTCTAGTCAGGATTTCTAGAACCCTTCTTAGTGCAGAAGCAAACAGACTTTGCAAAAGCAGATTGCTGACTTGAGACCTGATGAAACAAAATTCATAATTTTGGACTGAGGAAAACAATCTTATTATAATTGTTTAAAACATTACTGGAATTTTTTTTAATGTTTGATTTTTAATGTTATGTAAGGAAGTCTCATGCATTTTCTTCTTAAGCTATTCCTAACACTTAATTTAGTAGAGTATGCTTCTGTAAAAGTAAAATGAAACATTTTAATGCTATTTGTCACTGGCCTCTCATAGTTCAGAAACAAATAGTGGTTTTTACTTGAGTGCCCTTACCTTTCATGACAGTGTTATATACTTATTTGCACAGACTCAATAAGAATTTGTCCTCCTTTATTCCCAGGTATATAACTGGAGAGATTGCTTGTGCAGTCATAGCTGTACTTACAGCATCATATTTGCAAGTGATTCTCATCAAATCAGGCATAATAATCTCACTCTTAAAGAACTAGTATTGACTTAGTATGTTGACCAAATGACTACAAAGCCCTCCTAAGAAAACAAACTTGGTATCTGACTTATAAGTTCCCAATCTCACAGGTAGTAAGAAGGATCACTTTCGGCCAGGCTAGAAACCCTAGAAAAATGTGGGGACCATGCCATTCTCTGGAAAATTCTATCTTTATCCATCCTTGACCAGTTTTTCAAGATAATTTCATCATTTTGTAGTTTGTAAATATGAACCATAGTTTCTTGGAACTGCATTAACAGGATTTCCATCAGTCTTTCCTCAAATTGTTTCATCAATTTGGTAGATTTGATAAATGATCATCAATATTTTATTGACTACTTTTCCTCATTTTTTTTGAAACAATGCAGGCTGGCATTTACTATTTGATAATTTTTAAAGCTATACTCTTTAGGAAACTTTTAAAAAGTAGGTTCACTGTATAAATGTTTGTTTTTATGTAAAAACCAAAGAATCTTAACTGAAATTAAGGAGGTATATAATCTGGAGGAAAGGCTTTCAGCATTGAATTTATAGGAAATTGGGATAGGTATATTTTACCTATCCCAATATATATATATATATGTATGTATATGTATATATGTGTATATGCGTATATACATATATATATGTATGTATATATGTGTGTGTGTATATATATATATATATATATGTAAAAAACTTTGCTTACCTAAATTATGTGTTTCATTAACTTCAGTAGTGGAGTTTGTCAATCATTGCAGAATAAAGAATTATAATCAGAAAATGAGGAGTTTTCAAAGTCTATAGGCATTTGTTTATAAATCATCTGTGCATTAATAGTTCTAAGTTTCATTTTATGCTAGGACAAATATATTTCTGTGAGTCTGTGAGTTCTTTTTTATGTTTCTTTTTTTTATTGAAGGATAATTGCTTTACAGAATTTTGTTGTTTTCTGTCAAACCTCAACATGAATCAGCCATAGATATATATATATATCCCCTTCCTCCTGAACATTCCTCTCATCTCCCTCCCCATCTGACCCCCTAGGCTGATTGAGCTTCCTGAGACACACAGAAAATTCCTGTTGGTTATCTATTTCCAAATGGTAATGTAAGTTTCCATGTCACTCTTTCCATATATCTCACCCCCTCCCCTCCTCTCCCCATGTCCATAAGTCTATTCTCTATGTCTGTTTCTCCACTGCTGCTCTGTAAATAGATTCTTCAGTACCATTCTTCTAGATTCCATATCTATATGTTAGAATACGATATTTATCTTTCTCTTTCTGATTCACTTCACTCTGTATAATATGTTCTAGGTTCATCCACCTCATCAGAACGGACTCAGATGCATTCCTTTTATGGCTGAGTAATATTCCATTGTGTATATGTACCACCACTTCTTTATCCATTCATCTGTTTATGGACATCTAGGTTGCTTCCATGTTCTAGTTATTGTAAATAGTGCTCCAATGAACAGTGTGATACATTTGTCTTTTTCAATTTTGGTTTCCTCAGAGTATATGCCTAGGAGTGGGATTTCTGGGTCATATGGTGGTTTTATTCCTAGTTTTTTAAGGAATCTCCATACTGTCTTCCATAGTGGCTGTATCAATTTACATTCCCACCAACAGTGCAAGAGTGTTCCCTTTTCTCCACACCCTTTCCAGTGTTTATTGTGTGCAGACTTTTTGATGATGGCCATTCTGACTGGTGTGAAGTGATATCTCATTGTAGGTTTGATTTGCATTTCTCTAATAATGAGTGATGTTGAGCATCTTTTCATGTGTTTGTTAGCCATCTGTATGTCTTCTTTGGAGAAATGTCTGTTTAGACCTTTTTCCCATTTTTTGATTGGGTTGCTTGTTTTTCTGGCATTGAATTATATGAGCTACTTGTATATTTTGGAAATTAATCCTTTGTCAGTTGTTTCATTTGCTATTATTTTCACCCATTCTGAGGGTTGTCTTTTCACCTTGCTTATAGTTTCCTTTGCTATGCAGAAGTTTTTAAGTTTAATCATGTCCCATTTGTTTACTTTGTTTTTATTTCTGTTACTCTAGGAGATGGGTCATAGAGGATCTTGCTTTGATTTATGTCATCGAGTGTTCTACCTATGTTTTCCTCTAAGAGTTTTATAGTTTCTGGTCTTATATTTAGGTCTTTAATCCATTTTTAGTTTATCTTTGTGTATGGTGTTAGGAAGTGTTCTAATGTCATTCTTGTATGTGTAGCTATCCAGTTTTCCCAGCATAATTTATTGAAGAGGCTGTCTTTTCCCCATTGTATATTTTTGCCTCCTTTGTCAAAGATAAGGTACCCATATTTTTGTTGCACGGGTTTACTGCTGGGCTTTCTATCTTGTTTCATTGGTCTATATTTCTGTTTTTTTGCCAGCACCATACTGCCTTGATGACTGTAGCTTTGTAGTATAATCTGAAGTCAGGAAGGTTGATCCCTCCAGCTCCATTCTTCTTTCTCAGACTTCTTTGGCTATTCAGGGTCTTCTGTGTTTCCATATGAACTGTGAAATTTTTTTGTTCTAGTTCTGTGAAAAATGCCATTGGTAATTTGATAGGGATTGCATTGAATCTGTAGATTGCATTTGGTAGTATAGTCATTTTCACAATATTGATTCTTCCTACCCAGGAAAATGGAATATCTCTCCATCTGTTTATGTAGTCTTTGATTTCTTTCATTAGTGTCTTATAATTTTCTGTGTACAATTTTTTTGTCTCCTTAGTAAGTTTATTCCTAGATATTTAAATCTTTTTTGTTGTAAGGGTGAATGGGACTGATTCCTTCATTGTTCTTTCTGATTTTTCACTGTTAGTATATAGAAATGAAAGTGAAATCTGTGTATTGATTCTATATCCTGCAACTTTGCTAAATTCACTGATTAGCTCTAGTAATTTTCTAATACTATCTTTAGGGTTTTCTATGTACAGTATCATGTCATCTGCAAACGGTGAGAGCTTTCCTTCTTCTTTTCTGACCTGCATTCCTTTTATTTCTTTTTCTTCTCTGATTACTGTAGCTAGGATTTCCAGAATTATGTTGAATAATAGTGCTGACAGTGGACACCCTTGACTTGTTCCTGATCTTAGGGGAAATGCTTTCAGTTTCTCACCACTGAGAATAGTGTTTGCTGTAGGCTTATCATATATGGCCTTTACTATGTTGAAATAGGTTCCTTCTATGCCCATTTTTGGGAAGAGTTTTAGTCATAAATGGATGCTAAATTTTGTCAAAGGCTTTTTCTGCATCTATTGAGATTATCATGTGGTTTTTATCTTTCAATTTGTTAATATGGTGTATCATGTTGATTGCATATATTGAAGAATCCTTGCATTCCTGGAATAAACCCAACTTGATCATGGTGTATGAGCTTTTTGATGTGTTGCTCAATTCTGTTTGCTAAAATTTTGTTGAGGATTTTTGCATCTACATCCATCAGTGATATTGACCTGTAGTTTTCTTTTTTTGTGTTGTCTTTGTCTGGTTTTGGTATCAGGGTGATGGTGGCCTCGTATAATGAGTTTGGGAGTGTTTCTTCCTCTGCAATTTTTTGGAAGAGTTTTAGAAGGATAGGCATTAGCTCTTCTCTAAATGTTTGATAGAATCCTCCTGTGAAGCCATCTGGTCCTGGGCTTTTGTTTTTTGGGATATGTTTGATCACAGCTTCAATTTCAGTGCTTGTAATGGGTTGTTCATAATTTCTATTTCTTCCTGGTTCAGCCTTTTAGATTTAACTTTTCTAAGAATCTGTCCATTTCTTTCAGGTTATCCATTTCATTGCCATATAGTTGTTCATAATAGTCTCTTTATAATCCTTTGTATTTCTGCATTGTCTGTTGTAACTTCTCCTTTTTCATTTCTAATTTTGTTGATGTGATTCTTCTCTCTTTGTTTCTTGATGAGTTTGGCTAAATGTTTGTCAATTTTGTTTATCGTCTCAAAGAACCACCTTTTAGTTTTATTAGTCTTTACTATTGTTTCTTTCAATTCTTTTTCATTTATTTCTGCCTGAATCTTTATGGTTTCTTTCCTTCTACTAAATTTGGGGTTTACTTGTTCTTCTTTTCCCAGTTGTTTTAGGTGTAAAGTTAGGTTGTCTATTTGATGTTTTTTTCTTGTTTCTTGAGGTAGGATTGTATTGCTATAAACTTCCCTCTTAGGACTGCTTTTGCTGCATCCCATAGGTTTTGAGTTGTTGTGTTTTCGTTGTCGTTTGTTTCTGGAAATTTTTTTTATTTCCCTTTTGACTTCTTATTAACCTATTATTTAGAAATGTGTTTTTAAATCTCCATATGTTTGTATTTCTTACACTTTTTTTCTTGTAATTGATATCCAGTCTCATAGCATTGTAGTCAGAGAAGGTGCTTGATATGATTTCATTTTTCTTAAATTTACTGAGGCTTGATTTGTGACCCAAGATGTGGTCTATCTGGGAGAATGTTCCACGTGCACTTGAGAAGGTGTATTCTTCTGCATTTGGATGGAATGTCCTGATGATATCAGTGAGATCAATCTCATCTAATGTACCTTATTAATTATGTTAATGTTTCCTTATTAATTTTCTGTTTTGATGATCTGTCCATTGGAATGAGTGATGTGTTAAAGTCTCCTACTATTATTTTGTTACTGTCAATTTCTCCTTTTATGCCTGTTAGTGTTTGTCTTATGTACTGAGGTGCTCCTATGTTGGGTGCATAGACATTTACAATTGTTATCTCTTCCTCTTGGATTGATCCCTTAATCATTATGTAGTGTCTTTCCTTATCTCTTGTAATCCTCTTTATTTTAAGGTCTATTTTGTGTGATATGAGGATTGCTACTCCAGCTTTCTTTTGCTTCCCATTTACATGAAATATATTTTTCCATCCTCTCACTTTCAGTCTATATGTGTCTTGAGGTCTAAAGTGGGTTTCTTGTAGACAGCATATATATAGGTCTTGTTTGTGTATCCATTCAGTGAGTCTGTGTCTTTTGGTTGGAGCATTTAATCCATTTACATTTAAAGTAATTATTGATATATATGTTCCATTTTCTTAATTTTGGGGGGTTGATTTTGTAGATCTTTTTTCTTCTCTTGTATTCTTGACTATATAAGCCCCTTTAACATTTGTTTTAAAGCTGGTTTGGTGGTACTGGATTCTCTTAACTTTTACTTGTCAGAAGCTTTTGATTTCTCCATCAATTTTGAATGTGGTCCTTGCCAGGTACAGTAATCTTGGTTGTAGATTTTTCCCTTTCAGTACTTTAAATATATCCTGACATTCTCTTCTTGCCTGCAGAGTTTCTGCTGAAAGATCAGCTGTTAAGCATATGTTACTTGTTGCTTCTCCCTTGCTGCTTTTAATATTCTTTCTTTGTGTTTAGTCTCTGTTAGTTTGATTGCTTGTATGTTACTTGTTGCTTCTCCCTTGCTGCTTTTAATATTCTTTCTTTGTGTTTAGTCGCTGTTAGTTTGATTAGTATGTCTTGGAGTGTTTTTCCTTGGGTTTATCCTGTATGGGACTCTTTGTGCCTCTTGGACTTGACTGACTATTTCCTTTTCCATGTTGGGGAAATTTTCAACTATAATCTCTTCAAAAATTTCCTCATACCCTTTTTGTCTTCTTCTTCTGGGGCCCCTATAATTTGAATGTTGGTGCATTTGATATGGTCCCAAAGGTCTCTGAGACTGTCCTTGGTTCTTTTCATTCTTTTTAATTTATTCTGCTCTTCAGAAGTTATTTCCACCATTTATCTTCCAGCTCACTGATTTGTTCTGCTTCTGATATTCTGTTATTGATTCCTTCTAGAATATTTTCAATTTCAGTAATTGTGTTGTTTGTCTCTGTATGTTTATTCTTTAATTCTTCTAGGTCTTTGTTAATTGATTCTTGCATTTTCTCCATTTTGTTTTCAAGGTTTTTGGTCATCTTTACTATCATTATTCTGAATTCTTTTTCAGGTAGTTTGCCTATTTCCTCTTCATTTATTTGGACTTCTGTGTTTGTAGTTTGTTCCTTCATTTGTATAGCATTTCTCTGCCTTTTCATTATTATTTTTTTAACTTATTGTGTTTGAGATCCCATTTTCCAGGCTTCAAGGTTGAAATTTTTCTTCCTTTTGGCTTCTGCCCTCCTAAGGTTGGTCCAGTGGTTTGTGTAAGCTTTGTATAGGGTGAGATTTGTGCTGAGTTTTTGTTTGTTTTTCCTCTGATGGGCAAGGCTGAGTGAGGTGGTCATCCTGTCTGCTGATGAATGGGTTTGTATTTTTGTTTTGTTTGTTGTTTTGATGAGGCATCCTGCTCAGGGTGCTACTGGTGGTTGGGTGATGCTGGGTCTTATATTCAAGTGGTTTCCTTTGTGTGAGTTCTCACTATTTGATACTCCCTAGGGTTAGTTCTCTGGTAGTCTAGGGTCTTGGAGTCAGTGCTCCCACACCAAAGGCTCAGGCTTGATCTCTTTGGTGGGATGATCACTGGAGGAGGTGGTCCTTCTCAGGTGCTAGTGCCATTCTGCTTTTTCAAAAGCATCATTGCTCACTGACAAAAAGCCATGAATGAAAACTTCTGTGAGTCCTTTTTTAAATAACTCTCATTATTAGTAGGAAAGCATGTTTTGGATTTTTAAAACTTTATTACCACACAGATTTTTTTTAATGTTCCCATTTCTAGAATCAAAGAATTTTTAAAGTATAAGCAACATATTCTTGAATGTATACATTTTCAAACTAGTGAATTCTACTTTCTTATATGAAATATTTCAGTCAGTTCCTTTCATTTTGATTGAAATACATTTTCCTACCAAATTATCCTTTTATTAATTGTGTTATGCTATCTGCCTTCTAATTAAACAGTTTTAAAGTCCAAAGAGAAACTTTTTGTTTCCCCCAAAACAGTCTCATTGATTCAAATGCCAGTGAGTTAAGTACTTTGCTACCAAAGAATTGTATCATTCATGCCAAAATTTCTCTCAATTACCACATTTACAAGCAACTAAAATGAATTTTCCCATTGTGTTGTCTTTTTGAATTAAATCATATTTGTTTCATAAAACTGCAATTTTACAACCCGGAGTTTTATAAATTTCTAGATATTTATGGAAATCAAAAATTCCCTTTTCCTAAAACCTAATGTAATTTGGAACTGAACTGAACTGAAGATTACTGGGTTTGATCATAAAATGTAACATATCTTCTACTCAAGTAATTTGTCCCATATTTCATGAGATTTTAACTGAAATACATTTCAGTGTATTTCAATATTTTGTACCTATATAAAATTGTTGGTTGTAGTGCCACAGTGACTAAGCACCAATATAAATATAGCTTTCAGTAAAAGCTGCATACAGAGAAACATTTCCTGGCACATTGTGACATTTTGGAAGCAGAATTTGAGGTGAGTATGTGGTCTGTGGATTTATTGTCTGCATTTGGGTCCCACCTAGGAGGTCCAACCAAAAATCTTTGCTACCACTACTGGTATAGACTAGTGGTGTGATGCCAGGTGGTTGATACTCTTTAAAGCTCATAGAAGCATTTTGTTTATTAAACTAATACATGCAGAGCGTCTGAAACAGTGTCAGGCTTATGGTTTATACAAATGTATTAGTTCTCGATGTTATACTTTTTACTAAAGGAATACTGTTTACTAGAAACACTTAAATAATAAATCACTGTTATCAATAATGCATATACTACTATGATATGTATTTTAACCTTTGCCTAACTTGTGCATTAAGGACGATTCATTTATGCTTTGCCTACTGACTGATGCCACTTTGTCTAACATTAAAAAAATCATTCCATGGTCTTTTATAATACTCCTTCCTCTAAATAACATCCAAATAGTGGTTGACTATCAAAACTTCCCTACTGAGATAATCTGTAGACACATAGATACTCTAGTATAAGCACATTTCTCATTATTTTCTCCCTCGGGTGGAGTGCTAGAAGTGAAATAAATAAGACATACAGGATTCTTTTTTTTTCTTACCTACCACTCCCCGATGTTGGCAGCCACCAACCTGTATCTGTGAGTTTGGTGTTTTTTCCCCTTAAATTCCACACATAAAGTATCATATGGTATTTGTCTATTTCTAACTTATTTCATTTACGCATAATCCCTTCACTGCCCATCCATATTGTCACAGATGGCAAGTT
Source organism: Dama dama (assembly GCF_033118175.1). NCBI lineage: Eukaryota > Metazoa > Chordata > Mammalia > Artiodactyla > Cervidae > Dama > Dama dama. The sequence goes on along the minus strand of NC_083714.1, from coordinate 125,730,999 downwards.
TCATTCTTTTTTTATAGCTGAATAATAGTCCATTGTGTGATATAAAATGTACTTTCTTTATCCATTCATCCATCAGTGGTCAGTCAGATTGTTTCCACACCTTGACTATTATAAATGATACAATGAACATAGGGCTTCAGATATCTATTAGAGTTAGTGTTTTTGTTTTCTTTGGATAATTATCTAGAAGTGGAGAAGCTCTGGGTTTCAAGTTCCCTCTTGTCCCTCTTGTTTGTGGGTCACCATGCTGGGGTGGGGTTTATGGTGAAATTGGATCCCATCATCTCCTACCTATTTTGAGATATTGCTGTTCTCATCTATCTGGTGTGTAGTCATCATTCAGCCAGGCTTTGGGTTTTTTAAGGAGGAAATTGTTTCATAGGTAGCTGTAGAACCAGTTTGCCCAAGGGTAGTGGTGAGTTCAGCATCTTCCTACATCATCATCTTGAGCTGGAACCTCATTCTTTATCTGTAAGATAAAAGAATTATTACACATTCATATTCAAATGGTATTAATGAAACTACATCAATATCAAATTTTTCTAGTGGTAACACTTGGAAATATCCATGGGTTGAATATCCATGGATTCAACTAGCCACAGATCACAAACTTAATACACAATCTGCATCTGTTTGAATCTGTGGATGTGGAACCCACACATGGAGGGTTGACTATGGTACTTAAACATATGTGGATTTTGGTGTCCACAATGGGTCATGAAACCAATCCCCTGTGGATAACAGACAACTGTAGTTGTATTATAGATGGCCTGTTCTCGCTTGACTGCACAGTTTATTGTCAAGTTCTAAGTGCCATATTTGCCAAGAGACATAAAAACTTGGATTACATTCAAAGGTAAGTGACTTTATATTGTACTCTTGAATTTCTGCCCTAGATTGCCTGAAAACTGTATGTAGATGTAAATCTAGCAGTGTTTTTCAATAGCTGTATTCTTGTGGATGGTGAAAAGTAAAAGAATGAAATAATCTCCACACCTAAAATTTGTTTGTGAATTTCAAGAAAGGTAAATTATCCAATTTGACTTATTATCAGTCGGCTTTACATTTACATGTGTGTGGCTTTACATTTCCTTTAATTAATATACCTGTCTGTGATTAATTACATAAACAATACCAGCTCAGTGTTCCCCAAGATGTAACCATATGATAGCCAGCGTTCTCGCTCTAAGAGTATTTTGAAACTCTGTAATAAGCAAGCCCAACCTTCTTATTTACTGTATTATTTCTCTGGGCCTTTATTCTAGTCATCTATATAGTGACACTCTAAGAAGGGGGTGTGGTTTGCAGTATTTTCTATACTGATATGACAGTGGGACACTTGTTTTCTGGAGAATTTCTTGAAGCTGGTATAGAAAATCGCTTGTCTAGTCCAGTCTTGGGAATTTTTAATTTGTTCCCACTTTTTAATAGTTCAGTAACCCTTGTTTTATGTACACATTTATATTTTGCTAGTATATTCTGTTGTAGTCTAATACCATCTCATCATGAGTTATTCTGAATTCCTTGAAGTTGAAATTGAAATCCAATTGATTTTTTTAGAATTTAAAACCTGATTTTACTTTGACTTTAAAATGTAGCCTCATACCTCGTTTTTCCTACCACAGTCACTGCTCTTGGTAAAAGGTAGAATATATCCAGGATTGGTGAGAGATGGGGTCAGGGAATCTCAGTCGAGGTCAGTAGTTTATGGAGCAGTAAGTACAACCCCTAGTGCCACAAGGTTTCCGTTTATGGCTGACAATCCCTTCATAAGTCATCCCTGTGCCACTATATGTAAGCACTAACAAGAATGCTTCTTAGACTGGAATATATATAAATGTGGGATGGAAGATATACCTACTGGCTCCCACTGTTCTCCAACTTCACCACCAAAAATGAGCAGGGACAATACTTCACAGAATATCACTAACCTTGATTGTACCTAAGATGGAAAAGAGGGCCCTGAGCATGGGAGTTCTCTACAGTGAGAGGGTCTCAGCAGGTAGCTGATCAACTCACATACCTGAAAGCTTTTATCATCTCATTAGTTTCCAACTGTCTGCTCCTCCGTGCTCTCACACATCATTTAGCTAAAGCCTCAGCTGGTCTTTGTCAGCTCTCATCAGGAGATCTACATCCCAGTGATATCAAATCAATTTTATATCACAATATAAGTCAGATTGTAAGTTGCTTGCCCAGCATCTATGAACTACTTTGTAATAACTGAAATTAAGCATTTCCAAAATCTGTGTTTTGAAAATGCTGCCAGGTGAAGGCCCATAATGGACTTAGGAAGACAAATTAATTAGGATTCTGTTTCATCTGTCAGGATTGTTTAGCAATAGCCAAGTTAACAGCCATGTTGCTTCCAGGTGTATTTGTTCAATTTCCAAACTTTCTTGTTGGTAATTTTAGAAGAGTTTAAAGCATCTGTCCTCAACCTTGGCTTCACATTAGAATCACCTAGGGAGCTTCTAAATATATCCATCCCTAGGCTCCACCTCTAAGATACTGATTTAATCTAGGGTGAGCCCCAGAATTGGTAGTGTTTAAAATTCTCCCCTGTTGATTCTGGTTTGAAGCCAGCACAGAATGCCACAGGTTTAAAATAACAACAGTCACTTTTTCTATGCTTCATAATATGCTTCTATGAGGTCAATTAAAAAAAGTGTTCCATCAAGAAAAAAAAGAAATTAATATTTAATTGAGTTTTTAGTCTTTTTTTCTTGACCAGTATATTTCTGTACTGCCTCTAGAATATTCTATCTTAAGGACTTTTTATCCTTGAAATAGAAGATTCTTTGTTCACCTCAGAAGTGAAATATCCATTAAACAGCGGCTGATTATTTATTGAGCACCTACTATGAGCAGGTTAAATGCTGAGAAAAAGTCATATATTTAAAACATGTTATTAACCTCAAGACATATTTCTAGAGAAATATTTATCTGGAAATAACGACCCATAATACAAAAATTAAGTGATGCTTGTCCAATTAGAAATAGACACTGGTATTTACCAGCCTAGCTAGGTAACACACTGTTCAAATTCTTTCCCTTAGGCCTTGGAAGTGAAACAACCTTGATAGGGATTAACAGAAGCCCCAAGCGAAACTACTATGATGAAGTGGAAGGAGATGTGAGGTGGCGAAAATTCCAAGACCAGTGATTAGGGTACAGTTACAGATATAAGTGCCAGCAGTAGATTGCAACACCCGCCTCAATTATTTCCTCATTTTGTATCTGCACAGTGGAATGCTTTCTCCGTTAATGCAGCATTTGGCCGTGTGACTTGCCAGTTGTTGGTATGTCACCACCGAGTCTTCCATATTGTTACTTTCCTCTTAGGCCTCTGTTGTCACTCAGGGAACTTGCCCCGGCCAGCCTGATGCAGGATGAGAAATGTGGATGAGAGTAATCGCCCCAGTGAGGAGTCAGCTGATTCCAGACATGTGACTAAACACAGGTACATTCAACACAGTCATCTAGCCAGCCCCCAGTTGACTGCACATGTGAGTGTTACACTCAAAAAGATGAATAATAATCCAACAAGTAGGTTGGAGGAATGTTGTGAATAAATGCAGGTATCTTTTATCTCTCTGTGTTTTAAAATATGAAACTCTTCCAGAATAAAATTGCCTTTCTAATCACTACCTACACTGATAATTATTACACAGTTTTATTTCACAAATAGTTTTAGGAATGCTGAATAGTCTACAGAAATACATCTACCTTTCATGTTACCTCCCAAAGAATTACCTGAACTTCTTAAAAGAAAAAGCCTTGTTTTCAGACACAGACTTTAAATTTTCCTTATCACCCAGGAAAATGGGAGGGAAGATGAAGTATCTGACTCCTTCTTAGTCTAGTTGTTCTTGGAGAAAAAAGGTAATAATACCTTCTTAAACTTAATTTGCTCTTTCCTCCTCCAGGGTTTTCAAACCATGCTCAATTGCTCTTACAAACAGCTCAAAACATCCAGGTTCATTAGAGTGTTGATACTCTCAGGAATAAATTGACCCACACAGCCAGTAGATTTTTGTAGAAATTCGAGGCAAAGTGATATTCAATGAACCTTATGGAATTAATAAAGGGAAAAGTATCAATAAGGAATTTGAGGTACAGAGTTAAGACAACGAACTACTTAATTTGCCCTCAGTGTTCTTTACAGTTTGCGAGTGGACCTCCTTCATATTCCTTCTGCCTGTTGCTAATAGCAATGCATATGAGCTTCACACAGCAAATGCTCCTCATACCACCTAATCGCAGAGGTACAGGACTAAGGATTAATCTTCATCCTTGATTTCTAACAGTCATTGTTGGCCCAGGTATGACTTTTATTATTCACTCAGTTACATATGCATATGTTGTACTTGTCTATTTTTTAATTTATCTATGTTTTATAATATAATAACCTGGGAAATCATTGTTCAATGTGAAAAACAGAACCTTGATGATAATTTAAATATTCATATGTGATCTTATACAAACCATTCTCCTGCCTGCCTCTCACATAATAGAATTACCATCTGAATCTGTGTTCATCATTTCCTTAGGTTAAATTGCATAATTTTAAATTATATGTATTCCCAAAAAAGTGTATGCAAGGATATATAGAAAGATTTTTATAGATATTTATATGTATGTTCTACATATTTATGTTATAATTTGAGATTTAACTTAAAATTTTTGAGTTTTACATATACTATCATATCTTGATGTAATTCATTTTAATGCCTGTGCAATATTCACACATTGTTCAATGTGAAAAACAGAACCTTGATGCATACTGGATTATTTCCAGGTTTTTGCT